>NW_026570971.1:16934967-17272966 GCF_026225935.1 Boleophthalmus pectinirostris | reverse complement strand
ATTGATTTTTAATAAACACTGTGCCCTTTAAACCAGCTTCATTCGAAAGTTCAGTTGAGCCAATTCTAATGTTACAAGTGAGGATGGCCTAAACAAATGCTGTAGTTAAACAAGGATGTTTGTCTTAAGTCTGTGCTAACTATGCTATACTATGTGCTTTTTTTCTTACAGAGTAATGTATTTATGTATTATGGCTTATCCAATTTCTACCAAAATCACAGAAGATATGTGAAATCCAGGGATGACAGCCAGTTGAATGGGGATCTGGCAGCTTTAAAGGTACACTTTTGTTTTTACACTCAGCAGTAAAATAGATTAAAGACTAAATGTGCTAATAATATGATGAATTATGTTTAATATCAGGAGCCAAGCAAAGAATGTGAACCATATCGCACAAGTGATGGCCTGCCTATTGCTCCATGTGGGGCCATTGCAAACAGCCTTTTTAATGGTAAGTGTCATTGCTTACACATATTAAAACGTTAATACATGTATTTGGATTTTATATAGTTAATTTTCTTCTTTAGATACTTTGGAGTTGTATTATGTTAACTCTAGTGCCTCAAAGATTGAAATTCCTCTGGTAAAGAAGGGCATTGCTTGGTGGACAGACAAACATGTGAAGTTTAGAAATCCAAATGGAAACAACAACCTCACTATTGCTTTTCAAGGTACCTGGATTGTGCTATTTAATGAATGAAAACTTGAATTCAGCCTGATTGTAACATGATCTGTGTTTGGTCTTAGGCACTTCTAAACCAGTGAACTGGAGAAAACCGGTGTTTGAGCTGGACCCATCAGACCCAGAGAACAATGGCTTTATCAATGAGGACTTCATTGTGTGGATGAGAACAGCAGCTTTGCCCACGTTCCGCAAACTCTACCGCATCATCCAGAAGAAGTCCAGCACAACCCCCACGCTCCCCAGCGGCAGATACATTCTGTCAATCACCTACAGTATCCTTTCAGAATAATATTGTGCATTCATGTTTGTTAGTACAAATCAGACAGTTTTGCAGTTTATTACTTTTGAGCAGATGAGAGGTTTAATACTGGTACTGGTAATCAGTGAAATCAATTCAATATTTCAGTGAAATGGGTAAAAGTTTCTCTCTTGTTACATAGAGTGCCCTGTAGATTTAATCAGTATGTAGACATAAATTGCTACTTCTCCAAATAAACGTAGGCGTAACATGTGTATAAATGTGATACTTTTGTTTTCTTTTTTCTTAACCCACTAAAATCAGATTACCCTGTGCTCAGCTTTGACGGTCGCAAGCGGATGATTCTGAGCACAATCTCTTGGATGGGAGGGAAGAATCCTTTTCTTGGAATTGCTTACATTACAGTTGGCTCCATCTGCTTCTTCCTGGGAGTTGTTTTACTAATCATTCACCACAAATATGACAACCGTAACACCAGTGCTGATATTCCAAATTAAGTACTTTGTTGTGCATGCCCGGGTGGACCATTAAATTACCTTATATACAGCTGAATGTGGATACACTGGTCTCCAAATGTATGTCGTGTTCGCTGAATGCGCCTCATGCTAACTTTTGTTACAGTAATTATATTTTCAGCTAGAAGGATGCCAAGCGAGCTGCTAAGAATGTTAACCCCAGCCTTTTCTGTTGAAAGTTGTACATTTTACTTTAGAAACCATTCTTGAAGGATGTATGTATTTTATTGAAATTTTGTCCAGCACTGTATTGCACCCTGCTGAAGCCTCAGAAGTCCATATACCTCTCTTAGAAAAAACAGAAATATCTATATTGTAGTACATAAATGCACATAATCTATTTAGGACAGTTTGCTTATGGCTGGGAAGGAGTCGATGTTTTATGCTTGAGCTTAATGCAGCACGTTAGGGTCATATGGTAATATTTTCAAATGTATCTTAATTCTAAATTAATTGTCAGGTATAACTGAATGTTGACCAAAACACATGCACTTGAAGTGTATTTGTGCATGTCTTTAAATTATCATTTGAGAATGTTGAATAAAAGGTATCCAATTCTGTTAGTTTGAAATGCATTGAATGAGTCACACAAAGCTTCAAAAAATATTTAGTAAGCATTTCTATTCAGAGCTACTTAAAACAACATTCAATAAAAAAAAAATCTAACTGCATAAAAATGTTTACTGTGTTCTGAATCATCTCAGAAAGCAGCAGGGTTAATGGTCGGCTACCTTGTTTGTATCAGATCCACATGTTTTTTGTTTGTTTTTTTTTACTTTTGAAGTGTTTCAACATTTTTATTTTTTAAACCACCTGTACGCCCCCTCATTAACTCTCTTTGTTAAGTTAACCAACCCTTAAAAGTTCATTGTTATGCATGTATTTATCATTTGAAAGATGTGTGTGGTGTAATGGGTTGATATTTTTTTCTGCTGATGATTAAAGTATTTGAGATAATTTTCTGAATCTCTCTGTAACATGCCTAATCAAAGGTTTACATCCAAAGAGATGTTATAAGTAAGATTATGTGGTACATGGGCAGTGTTGGGAAGGTTACTTTTAGAATGTAATCCCCTACAGATTACATATTACACACCCCAAAATGTAATTTGTAACGTAATCCATTAAATTACTTAAAGTGAGTAACGTAATCTGATTACTTTGGATTACTTGATATTGTCATGTTTTTTTAAACGACATGAATGTAGCAACCACATCCTCAAAATTCGTGTTTGTTGTCTTCAATTTGTCTGAGCCCAAGTCTCCATGAATAAGCAACTGTTTGCTGTAGAGAAACAAAGACCATGATATCTTAATATAAGAGGTTTTGTCTGTTAAAAGACAATAACAAGATCAGCCTTTCCTTCACCATATTAAAAAAATAGTCCTAGTTTAAACCTGGTTCAGTCCTGCTTTAGTCCTGGTGTTAGTCCTGGTGTTAGTTCTGGTTTAGAGGCGCACAGGAGGAAGTGCGGTTTACGCGAGAAAACACGGTCCACACGCGGCGCACGAGACGGCGGTGTCCGCGCTGTAACTACGGAAGGAGAAGTGGTCCGCGGGTTCTCAGGTTGATGACGATGATGAAGGTGTTTGTGTGTGTTTGTGTTTGTGTGTGTTTGTGTGTGTGTGTCCCCTAATGTGGCAGGTCATTATAGGACAGTAGTGCAGATATTATGAGTCTATGCAGGTTGTTTTCACCAGTGCCAGTAGCTCCTGTTTCACATTTAAGTTGTAGGCGATTTTATATTTGTTTTTTTTTAAATATATATATCTCACATCGGGAGAAGAATTTCCAAGACACAAATGCGTTTTTACCAATGCACTGCTGCTTCCACTGTGTGACTGACACCGCCAACTTTAATATGACGTTTACATCGGTCTTATTGCGCGCGTTCTGTTTGGGCTTCAGGCAATGAGTGAAATTACCGAAATAAAATAAATAAATAAATGGGATGTAGCACAAAATGTGAAAACAGGAAAATACCGCCTTGTAATCCACTTATTTCAGCAAAGTAACTGTAATCCAATTACCACTCATTGAAACAGTAACTGTAACGGAATACAGTTACTCATAATTTGTACTCTGATTACGTAACGGCGGTACATGTAATCCGTTACTCCCCAACACTGTACATGGGCACAGTAATGGTTAAATAAAAGTTATAGTCTTTACAGTACTGTTGTAATCACTGCTGCTGGGATGACCTGTCACAAATAGAGGCAAATCACAGCAGTGTTTGTGCAAGGGCATTTGAACCATGTACACATTTAAAAGTATAGCTGATGATTAATTGATTGTGCATTCACCTGCAGGATACCCCAACATAAGCAGACCATCAAGATGTAATCTACTCACTAACAAACGGGTGCAATTTAACCAATAACCACCAGAGGGCAATATTTCTTCACAAATGTTTGTTCCTGCTGCGTTCAAACTACAATCGATGATTCTCTTAATATTCTTTTCTAAGAATCATAACTTTAAAAACATGTCTTCATGTCCAGGATGCAGTCTTTCTGTGCTCCATTGTCTTATATGCCTATTCTGTTTTTACCCTACGTTTTCTCTTCATTGGGAGACTGTGTCATCAAGATTAGGTTTTGCCAGCATCATAAAGTATAGTAGTCTGAAACGAAAATAAAATAGGAAACATCAGGACGATTCTGGGTAAATACTTTAGCTTACGTGTAGTAAATGACATTCAACACTACGAGGCGCCAAATAAATCAAATCCATCTATGCCACATCTCTAGAAAAATGAAATCTTAACTGCTGCTTAGGATCACCAGACAGAGCAGGTTTCTCAAAGTTACGTCCCATTATGTTTGCTACTTGTTTTTGTTTACTACTTTTTAATGTAGCTTAGTAAAATAATGGCTAGCAAACCAAGCGACATTTCCCGTATTACTTCGGGATGATTGTAATCAACAAGTGGTGTCTTTCTATCTCCTCTCCATCCCCTCATAAGTGATCAGACTCTAAAGTATGCAGCCTAAACCATTTCCAAAGAAGGCATCCTGAATGACATCAGGGGGCACGCACATCCACATACAGGAAAAGGTTTGGAACTTCCATGGTAAATTGAGATTTTGGGATCTGCCCCCTATTAAGTAGCCGCTGGTGGAAAGATTCTTCCCACTTGGAAAGAGGCTTTTCCTTCTTGGACATCTGTGGCGGAGCTTCCAGTAGCAGTGAGGGAGAGAGGGGTCCCGGCGCACAGTCTCCTCACACTTGTACTCTGCACAGGGGCAGGCTCCGAGCTGCAGCGATCTTCTCTGCTCCGTTCATTTTGGGGGTTAACGGTGAGTAGTTTAACCTAATTTGTCTTTAAAGCGAGATTTTTATTTCTAACTTTAAAGTGCGTTTGAATTTTTTTCTAGATCACTTAAATCCTCTCATGACGGCAATTAGGTTTAATTAAGTTTTGTCGGAAGTTTTTTTTTATTTTTTTATTTTATTTTATTTTTTATTGATCTTGAATTGAATTGAAATCTTTATCTTTGTTTGTGCAACGCAGTGTGTGAAAGCAGATAGCGTTTTTCACAAAGAAGTCTGGATTTGCAATTAGTGAATTTGGGCTATGACAAAGAGGGGAGACTTGAAGAGCTCTTGCAGTTCTTGTTCCAAACACTAGGCGGTGCACTATGTCTGCTGTATGTGGAAGTATGGGTTTGAACGATAGCAAAGAAGTTGTGAATATGACTGCTTGGAGATATAACAATTTATAGCAACTAAAATATAAGGTAGATTGTAGATTGAATCACATTTTATTTGCTATTACGTTACTTGAGAGTGATTGTTGTATTCAAGTCTAAAAGTTTTATCTGTTTAAAATGTGTAAAAATTAAGAATTCTCTGGACAAGATTAGATTGCAACAGTACAAATTCTTATTTTTGATTGAAGTATTGGCATCTGCTGGGTGTAAGGTGTGGCATGTGTTATGTAAGTCTGGAGCTCCTTTTTTGAGCTAATAACAGTATAGTAGATCTATTAATCTGATCAAACTGAGGTGAAATGCTTTGGTGAGACACATTCAGAGGCGTTGTCTGCTTGCTGAAGTGGTTTATTGTCTTGTCTTGATCCTTTCATGTTGCTCCAGCTGATCCCGTGGCTCTTAGACCAGTGTTTAGACTCTAAGCCACACTATGGCCCTAACACATCTCTCTTTCCTTTATCCTCAGACTGATTGATGCACTGCTGACGATATAAAGGGCTAAACATGAAGATAGGGCTGTCACTGGCCGCAGCTGCCTTCTTTGCAGCTCTGCTCTCCTCCATAGAAGCTCAAGGTAAATGAAACCACCTGGCGACAGTACACACACACATACACACACACTCCTCCCTCCTTCTGCCTTTCCTCTGTCTCTCATCTGCTGTTGTGTCTAAGGGATCAGGTGTTTGATGTTATCATAGGAATACTACAAATCATTGTATCTGGTAAGAAAATAAAGTGTTTTTATGTGTGTTGTTATTGTGACTGGTATTAATTTGCAGATGTTATCACAAGGAAACTAGATATGGGCAATCCAAAAGTAAATTAAAACTGTTATCTTTGAATAAATCTTAATTGGTATAATAAACACAATAAGCACAAATGAACGATTTTGTTGACTTGACTGTTAAGAGTTTATTGTGACAAAAAAATCTTGAATCTTGCCTTTGGTCAGTGGCTGATTTATTGTTATTAGTCATTGGTGCTTCTGTCCAAAATGTTTCCTTGACGGTAACATAATGGAGTTTTCTTACACGAAAATTCCTCTGACTGTGATGTGTTCCGATTGTATGCTGATAGACTGCAGTTTGTAATGCCTTTTGCCATACATGTCACCAGAGCTATTATGCGCTGTATATTATTTAAATCCGCCTGTCAATTCTACAGTGAATATGTGATTTCATGTGCAAACTTCCAAGGCAAAAATCTTGGAAAATTAAAAGTAGTAGATGTGGAAACCTTTAGATTTTTCCTCCTTGATCGGTCTTTGGCAGGATGCAATTCCCCTTCACGTATCTCCACCAGTGGAATGGAAAGATGAAATATGAGAATCGCAAATTAATAGTCAGACAGCACAAAGACAAAGAGCCTTTCTACTGCCTCTTTGTGGGCTCGAGCAAAAGCGCTGAGTTGCAATACGTATGGAAAGTAATATGCAGTAATGTTTAATGTCAGCACATGTTGTGGAATGGCTTTGGCGTCTCTCCTGCCTCTTTGGGAGAGTTGGTGCTCTTCGCTCCTCCTCTGGTCTGTCCTCTGGCACTCGCTCAGGCCTGGACTGCTGCTTGGCTGCGGAGCTGGAGACTTGGTTCTAACACAACAGTAGCCAGACCTGGGCCCTGGAGCTGAAGAGGGGAACTTTATTAACAACTGATGGAGCAGACACCAATAAGACCAGTTCAAAAACATCATAAAAGTTACATACCTACAATTAGAATGTGGACAAACCATGAAAATATCCTCTTAAGGCTCAGTCCATCACCTCCTATAACTTGATATAGTCTCTCAGTGTCTCTAACTGCGTACTTTGAGTGGGACTCGTGGAAAATGACTCGGGATGCAGTCCAACGGGACCCCTTGAATTGATGCGCCAGGTTGGTGATTCTCCAATCCCACTAACAGAGTTTGTGGTGGGCTGTTGTTTGTCGTCTGCCTGTGCACTCATTGTGTCAGAAACAATGGCTTCTTCTAGAAGTAATATTTTACAGTGATATTCCTCTCTCCTTTGCTGTGCCAAGTTTAGATTATAGTGAATTTTACTGATGCCTAATACACTTTTTCACACCTATGTCTTAAATGCTAAGTGCTTCTATTTTAAAAACTTGTATTGATACAGTCATTGCGAACCATGCTAAACAGAGCGTCTCTTTATAAAATCTTATTTTCTCCTATTGAGTCACAAAAAGTTATACAATTTAACACTTACACAAGAAGCAGAATGTTGAGGAATTCAATCTTAAACCCTGCAATAACACTTTCTCTTTTTCTAAGGAAAAAAAACCCATTTTAGATACTGGCATGTTCAGTCTTTGTGGTCCCAGTGGTCAGAAGAATATCACTTTAAAATATATTGTCCTCTGTGTCTGTGTGGTCTCAACTGTACATGGAAACTACTGTGGAGTCAGTCAAAGTTGTTAAACAAAACAACTTTCTCATGTACATGATGCATGATGTTGTGATCAGTCCGCTCAGTGAAAACCTGTGTTTATTATATGGACTCTTCTTTATGTCCTGAGTAGTGTATGCATTATCTTTTACCCATGAGAAAGTACACAAAAGTCTTCAGTGACATGCTGTGTATTATTTTTATAACGTCATGTTTGTAATGGATGTATGCCTATGTTAGGAGTAACTATTCAAATAACAAGCCGGTAATCCTCTGTGAAATATGTTTATATACAATGTATATAGAACATATCCTGTTCACTTTTGTCTGGATGTGAAAGACGGCTTCATTCCCATTGTATAATCAGTCCAGCGAAAGTGAAGTCACTATTTACGTGATGCAGAGATCCACCTCATGGTAAACAGAGCCAGCTCGGAGGTGGGGCATGTGACTGTATTGACTGCACTCAGCATGTGTGGATGGTTCACTCATTGTTTGCTCTTTGGTACAGTCTGTTTGGACGTATGCATATGTTGCATATGCTGGTGCTTGAGCTGCAGACCAACAAAGTCAAGCAACTCAAACAAATGCCATTTTACCTCAAAATGGCTTCTCACACTTCTCACAGTGTTGTCATGTGTTCTCACAAATACTGTATGTGCACCCACCCAACAACAAGAGCAGTTTACTTCTCATGAAGTGTTTGTTGTTGGAATCGATAACAGAGCATTATTGATTATAAACATCATACTATACATGTTGATTTCTGTGATTCAAACTGTAATTCTTACCTTGCAGTGGAACCCCCATCAAACATGAAATTTAAAATTCTAAATGAAAACACAGTGGAAATGACATGGAAAAGACCCTCATCCACAATAGAGGGCTTTAGAATACAGGTCGTATCAGATGCAGGTAAGCTAACTAAAGCAAATGCCAATAATGTGTGTAAAATAAATGCCATTGTTTTTAATAATTATGATTTGTGTTGATTTCTTTGTCCTTTAGATGAGCCAGTCCGAGACTTTACCCTTGATGCAGATACCACTATGACCTCCCTTACAAACCTGACCCCTGATTTGGATTACTCAGTGTCCATAAACTCCTTTTATGGGTATGAAGAAAGCATACCAATCTTTGGCCAGGTCACCAGTAAGTCTACCTCTCCAGTCACTTTTTAACTACAACACAGTGTATATTGTATTTGTTGTGGTAACTTTGAGATTCTTCTTAGTCCAGTCCAGTAACTCCAGTGAGCGTGTCAGAAAGCCACAGACTGATGCTTTGAGTGAGTATGTTTACTGTCCTGTCATCTCTAATCCATCCCTGTCTCATATGTAGCTTTCAAATAGGGTTTTTCGTTTACCTTTCCCGCCACAACTGTCATCTTCATATTTTTTTCCTATGTGGAATCATTTGCTCAGACTTACATTTTACCTTCTGCCATAGAGTGAGCAGACAGAGCCCAACAGTGAACAAGCCACATATGGGTTTTGTTAATTAGAACCAGGTTGTGCATCAAGAAAGAGGCTTCAAGCTAGTTACTGTTTTGCGTCATAGAAAAAAGGCAGGAGGCTTGAGTATTGACGTATGGGTACTGCCACGTATATGTGCCAGTTACGAAATGGTTAAAAGCTGCTCTAAAGAAACTGGCTTTAAATCAGTTTTCCTTTTTAGATCTTGGTGGTCCATGTGTTTTGAAGGAATAGTCAATTTTTATTTTACCCCAACTGTCCGCCTCAAATGGAACTTTTCCTAATACAGCCCGAGCTTCCAAATACCCTAAATTATAAGTAAACAGGCCATTTCTGGTCTTAAACCCCAAATTTGATGTATAATTTTCACTGTTACGTCATGACATGTATGTGTAGTATATTTTAAGGGAATAAAGATTTAGGTTCATCCTTATAATCCTGGAAAATGATTCTTATAGACTCAACTGAAAGCCAAGTTCATGAGTTAAAGCCCCATGGGATTAAAATCTGAAAAATGAGGTGGAACTTCTGCTAAATGTTTAGTCTGTAAAGCCACAATTAAACGCCTCTGCCTACCGAAATGACAAAACCAGCTCACTGTTTGGCGCTGGTACATATTTCCTTTGATGTGAGAATGCAGTTTTCGAGCCAAATATCTGTCACGAGTTTGATTTTATTTAGACTGACAGATAAAGGAACAGACCAGTAGAAATGTTTTCCTAACATAAGCATATTTCTTTGTTGGAATTCTCTTCAAATATATCAAACTTACAGCTTTATAGAACTATATTTACTACAACTTATCAATTTTTGTCTCCTCAGAGTGCTCTGTCAGTGCCATAGCTGATTTAGTGTTTTTGGTGGATGGTTCCTGGAGCGTGGGCAGGGAGAACTTTCAGCACATCCGTAGTTTCATTGGAGCTCTGGCCGGAGCTTTTGACATCGGAGCAGACAAGACACGCGTCGCTGTGGTCCAGTACAGCACAGACACCCGCACAGAGTTCACCCTTACCCAGTACAACAGGAGAGGGGATTTGCTCCAAGCCATAAGCACCCTGCCATACAAAGGGGGGAACACGATGACAGGTATGCCATTCAACCTCAGCCTAGAACCCAGCATTTTAGATGATGATGATTTTTTTTTTCTTTGGCCAGGGTGCAATATATCAAAACTGAAGTACTGTGATTTAGTGTTTTGTTTGTTTTTTATCATTTAAGATTGACATTTTCAGCACTTTCAATGGCAATATTTCATGTAATTTTGTATTATTTAAGATATGCAAGCTGTAATGTACTTTTCTACTTATACACAAACAAATATTTACCAATGAGTGATTCCCCAATTGGAACCATCTGTTTTTGAGTGACTAGTGTTTCTCTTATTCTAGTCCTTAAAACACATGATTTTGTTGTTTGTTGGTTAGTATTTACTCTTTAAACTAATATGTTTCTTTCTTTGGGAAGGTGAGGCCATTGAGTACCTGCTCAACAACATTTTCACTGAGGCGGCAGGATCGCGAGATGGCTTCCCCAAAGTGGCCATGATCATAACTGACGGAAAGTCCCAGGACCCAGTGGAGGAGCATGCTAGAAGACTTAGGAACATTGGAGTGGAAATATTTGTCCTAGGTATGTTTTATTATTCTCTGTTCTGTTAGATAGTTCTTCCATTTGAGAGTCATGGAAAAATATTTTATTTTCCTTGAGTTGTTCATTGCAAGGTCAATTTTAACTGAACTCATGTTGCTTTCCAAAACCGTAAAAAAATACTTTTGATGGCATCTGTATCAAAAAAGTTAAAAACATATGGTTTGCCATTGACGCCTGTACTATCCTATGCTTTTCTTTTTAGGCATCAAAGGAGCAGATGAAGATGAGCTGAAGGAAATGGCTTCCACACCTCACAATAAACACGTCTACAATGTGCCGAACTTCAACCAGATCCAAGATGTGCAGAAGAAAATCATCTCTGAGGTGTGCTCTGGAGTGGATGAGCAGCTCACCGCTCTGGTCAGTGGAGAAGAACGTGAGTGGAAATTATTTGTGTTGCTTTAACAAGTTGCTATAGTCAGTGGGATGTGATAAAAGTATGTTGACTAACCCAGTATCAAAAGACCTGTAGATTTTTGAGTGATAAATACATAATGTCATGAAATTATTGATAGAAAAGTTACATAGGGCACCTTTTAACTGGTCTAAAGTCTTTGAAATTCTAATTATTTTAGAACTAAACTCTAAGAACAGGACTATAGAACTAACTACAGTGAAAGTTACTGAAGTTACAGTAAAACTCAAAATGCAATTATTATCAGATTTTTTCTTAGTTATAAGACTAAAAATGAAATTTCTAACAGAAAGATTATTAGATTTATTTCTAATCATATCACCTAAATAATTCTAAAGGTCCAGAAATCAGATAATAAACCGATTTTTAATTCGTGTACATGTAAGCTACCAACCTTTTTGTCTTAGAATGCTCATAACTGCTTCTCATGTACTGCAACTTCAATTTTGTATGAACTCAATTCTTAATTCTATTAACTTTATTAATAATTAATAATGAATTAACAATTTCCCCCTCAGTTGTTGAGCCACCCACCAACCTGCTGGTGACGGAAATTGCCTCCAAGTCGATGCGGGTGACTTGGGATTCGTCTCCGGGCGACATCACAGGATACAAGCTCACCCTGATCCCCATGGTGCCGGGGATGAAGCGGCAGGAGCTGTACATCAGCCACACACAGACATCCATCAACGTACGTGACCTCTCTCCTGAGACCGATTATGAGGTCAGCCTGTTTGCCCTCAAAGGTCTGACCCCCAGTGAACCCGTCATTGCTATGGAGAAAACTCAGCCTGTCAAAGTGTCAACAGGCAAGTATATGGTCTAATGAGTTCATATTTTATATATTATATATTTTAACTACCATAATCATTTAAACAGATGTGTGGGTCATACTGAGTTGTATTTATGTTTTACGTTTTGTTGAAATACTTAGCCAGCTCACCCTTGACATAGTGTTACCGATCTTTATTTTCACAAGCTATAATATTTATTTATTCTGTTTTCATTGCTTGATTGAACCAACATTTGACCTTTTCTGTCTGTCTAGTTACACGAACAGCTTCAATTTGGGAGATTTTGAGTCTAATTATAATCTAATCATAATCTGACAAATATTGTTTAGAAGTAACAATACAACACCAGCCACCAAAGTATGTTTAGTTGTTCTCATGTGGTCTCTTCTTGTTTTTCCAGAATGTTCTCTTGGAGTGGATGTCCAGGCTGACGTGGTCCTTCTTGTTGATGGCTCGTACAGTATTGGATTACAAAACTTTGCCAAAGTCCGTGCCTTTTTGGAGGTTCTCGTCACATCTTTTGACATTGCACCAGACAAGGTTCAGATCAGCTTGGTGCAGTACAGTCGTGACCCCCACACTGAATTTGCCCTCAACACTCACCATGACCTCAGTGCTGTTGTAAAAGCTGTGCGCACCTTCCCTTACCGCGGAGGCTCCACCAACACAGGAAGAGCCATGACCTATGTCAGGGAGAAGATCTTTGTTCCCTCTCGCGGTGCCAGGACCAATGTTCCACGCGTCATGGTGCTGATCACGGATGGAAAGTCTTCGGATTCTTTTAAGGACGCCGCAACCAAACTGAGGAATAGTGATGTGGAGATTTTTGCCGTGGGTGTTAAGGATGCTGTTCGATCTGAGCTGGAGGCCATTGCTAATCCCCCATCAGACACTCACGTCTACGAGGTGGAGGACTTTGATGCTTTCCAGAGGATTTCCAAAGAGCTGACTCAGTCCATCTGTCTGCGTATTGAACAAGAGCTGCTCAACATCATCAAGAAGAGTGAGTAGGAATTGGAATTTTAAAATGATTGCATTGATTTTTATATTTATTGATGGTACTGTAATAAGTGTACAAACTGATTTTAAAAGCTTTGTTCAGATGACTTGCCCTTTCTACCATATTCATACGTTTTCATATTAACAGAATATTGTCCAGTTGTGTGTTGCATTGATAACACAGTCTCACAATCACCTTCTTCATTGTTTTTTTCAGGTCTTCTCCCACCCACCGATTTGCAGTTCTCTGAAATCACCTCCAGAAGTTTCCGTACGACCTGGGTTGCCCCGACCACCAACGTACTGTCCTACCTGCTGCGCTTCCGTAAGGCCGAAGACGTCACTGGGGACTATGTTTCTATGGCCGTCCCGAGTGATACCACCACTACTGTTCTGCCCCATCTCACTCCAGTCACTACTTATGAAGTTCTAGTGTTTGCTCAGTATGAAAGAGGAGACAGTTTTCCTTTATCTGGGGAAGAAACAACGTTAGAAGGTATGATTGTTGTCACTTGGATACTCCATAGTTCTTTAATAAACCAGTGCTAATGTAATCTGTATTTATTTCAGAACAAGGTATTGTCAGAAACATTCAAATCACAGAAGAGACGACCAACAGTTTTAGGGTGACCTGGGAGGCGGCCCCCGGGGCAGTGATTAGGTACCGTATTGCCTATGTGCCAGTCAGAGGGGACTATGCTTTACAAAATGCCCAAACCAGCGGGCCAGAAACTACGATTGTTCTCCAAGGACTACTCCCTGCTACCACATACCGCGTGGGTGTAGCTGCTGAGTACGCTGGAGGCGTGGGAGAAGAAGTGAAGGAGGAGGGCACAACCAAAGAAGGTAAATGTCATGGAAGCTAAAACTACAGAATCCCACCATTATAAGATTATTATAAGAAGGGAAAATACATTAATAAAAACATTGCACAATGTTTTTCAAATCCTAGGTTACTGAGTGTGTTTGCAGTCAATCAATAGGCCAGTTGCTTTAGTTCTATTAGTGGATGTAATTTTAAACCTGATTAGAGTATATTTAACATTGTACGTGTGACTGACATATTCTTTATGTTTTAGTAAGAGGCTCCCCTCGAAACCTGCGTGTATTTGATGAAACCATAAATACTATGAAACTGTCATGGGAGGCAGCCCCTGGAAATGTGTTCCAGTACCAGATTGCATACAAACCAGCCGAAGGTGGTGACAGGAGCGAAGTAACTGTCAAAGGAGACACTACCCAGGCCATGCTAAGGGACCTCACGCCTGCCACTGAGTACGAGCTGTTTGTTACGGCCGTTTACAATTCTGGAGCTGGGGATCCTCTACTGGGCACGGGAACCACCTTGGAAGGTAAATTTGACATATTGTTTTGCTTGTGCTTGATGTTTTGTGGTTGCATGTAGGATGTGGCAGTCTTCAAATGTAATTACATCAGCCAGAAGGAAGTTGAGATTTCAATTTGCAAGGGTGGTAGCCTATAGGTTGTGGTTTAAGAGGAAAAGACGGGAATGTGGCAGTTGATGTAATTGTTGGCACTGGCTGTAGGATAGGTTGGCTTTGCCGCCCATGAAGGCAGTGTTAAATGGGTGGGGGAGGCTTGTAAACCCAAGAGAGCCAGGAATGGGCTGGAACAGGAGTGGAGAGCCATATGTCTGACTGGTGCATACATCCGTGGCTACTGCAGATGGTTGGACTGAATGTACCAGAGTGTTGAATTAACAATTTGTGATTTGCAGCTGAGGATCTGACTTGTGATTCATTGTTGTTGGCAATGGTGGTTTAATTTGTTTACATCTAAGCATGTGCCTGCACAGACTGAAAACAGCTTTTAGTTCCTTAAAACAAATATCAAACCTACCCAAACATGTTATGTAACTGTTATTTACCTCTAAAGTAATGACAGAACAACTTTGTGTAAATAAAAGTTCAAATATTCTGAGATTTCTGGGCCATTTACAACCAGTAAATAGTCTTATTACATTAGTGTTTATGTCCAACCAGGATATGGGTTGAATTGATATTTAGAACCCAATATCCGATCCAGCAACATTTCAGTGTCAGCGCCAATATTTGATAGCAGCAATATATCCACCATACTTTTTACTACTTTTATTTGAATAACCATATTTTACCTGAGTGAGGTTATTGGGCAATAAGCTGTAAGAGGTCTCATAAGTTACTGAAGATAGTTAGTCTTGGTTTCAGTGGTGCTATGTGGAAAAATTTGTTTTTTGTTATAAAATACCAGATCTTACCCTGTTTAAAAGTCTAAGAGATACTCACGCACTTGACTCTTTGAAATTAATGGAATTTTACCCATTGACCAAATGTTTTAAAGCTGCAGTATTTTCCACCAGCACTGGTACCAACCAGACAGAAGTAAGAGGCTCTAACAAAGCAGTTTATTTAGTCGTAACTCTGAAATTGTCATGACTTCAAAACGTCCAAACATTGATCTCATTGTTTTCTTTGAAACTAGCTTTGAGTGACCCTCTCTGAGAAGACTGTGTAGGCCTGGGCTGACGGAGTGGTTTATACAAAGTCATTCATTGTGGCTTAGAGCAAGGCCAGTACAGAAGCGTAGAGGAGGATGAGTTATAACATTCTGACCAAGCTGACCGTCATGGCAAATGCTTAGATAATCACCCCACATCTGGTTATTAGACACAAACATGAAAAATATTTACTTTACTAGGATGGAACTTTGGCAAACTTTGAAGAAAAATACTGATGTTTCTGTCTGCCCCAGCAGGAACTGTCTGCTCATCTGCCTTCTGGGTGTGGTTCAGACAGGCAGGGGCACGGCGCGGGTCAGTGTCAAAAGAAACACTTTCACTACATACCAAGAAAAATAATTGAAATTAAAAGCCACATTTGAATGCATCCATTATATGTGTCAGTCAGTCTGAAAGAAAGTAATCCGGAGACTTCCTTATATAGGCGGGTTTTGTCTGATAATCAAGATTTTTTCCCCATTAGTTAGTTCATCACAAGTTTTGATTCGGAAGATAAATATGGCTTTTAATAACAAAACATTCGTGAACAAAGACAGAAGAAACATTGTAAATAAACCTCTGTTTCAACAAGTAATTAATTCTTTCCACACCAGTGTCTAAAACAAACAAACATTCGATTTATTCCCCAAAATTCCCAACTTTGTTTAAAACTGCACGCTTTTCTGCTACTCCACTGGCTGTAGACTTGTCATTTTAAAAAACCCAGCCAGTAATTACAATGTGCAGTCAGTTGTATCATGATTACATCAGAATTTGATAGCACTTCCCTTTGACTAAAAGAAACTGGGGTCCCATTTAATCTGATTTTGAATAATCAAGGTCAAAACTGTGTGTCTTATTTCAAATTTAGGATTTAGCTATCTCTAAACAGTGGAATATTACCCCATGTTTTTGCCCATATTATCATTTAAATTGTGGATTCCAGCACTTTTTGTTCATCAGATTATAACTTCTTGTGATTAATGCTTGTGTCTCCTGATATGGATAATGATTTTCCAAGTACTGTAAGGGAACATTTGCGGTACAGATTGTACAGTACATGTTGAAAGACTTTGCTCCCACAATCTCACCTTTGGGATCTTTTATCCGCAGTGCCCTACCAGTGCCAGAAGGTTCTCTCAGGTCTTGATACATGACTTGGAGGTGCAATGAGCACTGCTTGTCTTGCGAGCTGGACTTCCTGCAGCGTTCCCTCTGTCTGCAGAAATCATTATAGTGAGCTCCATTTTGGCCGTAGTTCACACAAAGCCAAAAGAGTCACTTAAGTTCATCCTTTTGGACTTTCCATAGCCAAGATAACCCTTTTGATGGAACAGTCCCGGTATTTATAAGTGGTTTTTTATATCCGCTCTGCTCGGGATCTTGGAACTTTTCATTAAGCTGTGGCCATCAATTCATATCTGACTCTAAAGGTGCAGATCACACGGCTGGCAACTATGCATATTATTCCTGTTGAGATCATTTTCCAATTCGACTGAAATGGACAGTTAACTCCACAAGGCTCATCGACTGACAACTCCTCTTTCCCTCAATGCAACTCAAACACTATACAGGCTGCTGCTGCTTTATTTTATTCTATGTCGCTTGGCTTTGTTGGTGATTGATGAGTTGTAGAAGGACCACCCAGCCACACATTTCTTCCAGTGATTATTCTGTCATTAGTTGCAAGCATGTTCTTGGGGTTGTATGCAAGGCGACGCTTGGGTCAGCTTTGGTGCTGACTAATAATTATTAAAGGCTACTGTTATTGTTCTGCACTTCACCTATGTACAGGTCTGTGGGGAAAACAAAAAAGATAAAGCTAAATGCCACCAACATCTGCATTTGTAGCGAGTAGCAAGTTTCTTTTTTTCTGTTCAACATTTTCCCCTAAATTCTGTGGAAAATTGAAGTGTTGCGGAGAAGGGAGCAGAAGATATGTAATTGGTTTTCCAGAGGTCTTTGATTATGAAAGGAAAGTCATGTTGTTCTAAGGGACCTATAGGGATTTCAGTGCAGACAGATGAGTGATTCTTAGTTCTTTATCGCCGTCTGTCCACGTCTCAGTTACTTCCTTAAAATCCACACTCTCTATCTGCATTTCAAATCAACACCATGTGTGTGTAGTCTGATATCAAAACCCACCATTTTGGATAAAAAAACTTAAACGCTTGTTTTGGTTTCCACAGACTTGTATGTATCCAATTTAATTAACACTAACATAGATCAGTGGTTCTCAAATTATGGTACATACACTTTTGCTGGTACACTGTTGTCTTTTGGTTCATGCACTGCTATATTTGTACTTCTCTACTTTTTAAAATCTCCTATACGCTATAGATCTAGACTAGCCTGTGTCTATTCTGTAGTAGCAATGTAAAATGGATCATTTTGCATTTGTTTTTTGGGGTTTTTTTTTGCAATAGTAATATTCATATACTCTTACTATAAATGAAGATAACTTGCCACTTAAGTTGCCAGATTTTAGTTTCAGCTTAACATGCTTGATGAAGGTGATGGTAAATTATAGCAATGTCCATACTGTGCAATTTTGTCTTATTTATTTATTTATTTTTGGGCTGCTTTAATTAAGACAGTTTTAGGTTTTTTATGTTCCCCAAAGTTGCTGGCATTGTATTGACTTGTGCTGTTTCACTCTTCCTCTGCAGAACTTGGCTCTCCTAGAGACTTGGTGACCTCAGACGTCACAGACACCAGCTTTGCCGTGTCGTGGACCGCAGCTCCGGGTAAGGTTCAGCAGTACCGGATCACATGGAAGTCCCTGTACTCAGAGGAGAGCGGAGAGAAGACACTGCAGGGGCGCTTAACCGAGACTGTTCTGGAGGGACTCACACCAGAAACACGCTACCAAGTCTCAGTCTATGCCGTGTATGGGCATGGAGAGGGCCAACCGCTAGTGGGAGAGGAGACCACAGACAGTGAGTTATGACTAATGTAATTTGGCATTTAGTGCTTGTATAACAGCGGTTCAATGCTGATAATAATATGTTACTAAACACAAAATAATAGTACTGTCTCATATCCTGTGATCTTACTAGTTCCAGTATAATATCAATACATTTCTAAAACTATTCCAGAAAGGTTCAGCTTTGTCTTGTTTATGTGATTTCTTGAGTATTTCTTCAGTCTACTAATTGATACTCGTTTTAGTATCAGTATTTTCTATCAATAATTTCTTGTCTTCTACTGTATAAACTATACCAAATTACCATTCTTTTCAATGGTGGTGATATAAAAATGGCTACTATACCCACTTTGACTGTTCTGTTGCTACCACAATTTATTTTTATAGTATTTTATCTGCACTTGAAAGCTAGTACATTTTCAAGCAACCATGACTAGAGTTAAACCTGAGCAGATATCCAGATGAAAAGTAGCCTGCCGTGATAATCTTTAAATCAACATTCCTACAATCCTAAAACAACAAACCTCTCCTCTTTTTCCAACGCAGTCTCAGCCAATGCCCGAACCATAGTTGTGTCAGAGGAGACGGAGAAAAGCATGAAGGTGACATGGCAACCAGCACCTGGGAATGTGCTCAACTACCGCGTTACCTATAAACCCAAGGTGGGAGGACGCCAGCTGGCAGCCAAGGCTCCCGGTGGCACAACCTCTACAGTTCTGCGACGCCTCACCCCCCTCACCACCTACGAAATACAAGTGATCCCAGTATACCGGTCTGGGGAGGGCAAAACAAGGCAGGGCGAAGGAACCACATGTGAGTTAGTCTTTTATGTATTTTTGTTTAAAAGTAGAATTAACTGAGATATTTTAACTTTTATCTAAGCAAGGCCATCATAAACTTCACTTTGCAACAATAATTATACTCTGTAGTAAAAACTCTATTTTTTTTTATTGCAGTGTCACCTTACAAAGGCCCCAGAAACCTCCAGACTTCAGAGCCAACCAGGACCAGTTTCCGTGTAACCTGGGACCATGCCCCAGGAGATGTCAAAGGCTATAAAGTCACCTTTCATCCACAGGGAGAGGACATTAACTTGGGTGAACTGATGGTTGGGCCCTATGACAACACAGTAGTGTTAGAGGAGCTTAGGTCAGTATTCTGGATGATTTTTAGAAGACATGAGAAATTATTTTTGGTCTATGTTTTAATCAAATGTTTTGTTTTTTCTAGAGCTGATACTACATACACAGTGAATGTATTTGGCATGTTTGAAGGCGGAGAGAGCATGCCTTTAGCTGGAAAGGAAACGACCACTATGTCTGATGGACCAGATCCTCCTCCATACACTGGAGGTACACATGTCAAACAAAAGCACAATTTATCAACCACATTGCTTTGCACTAAATGTATAAATATGCCACAAATGTGTGTAGTTATCATCAATTTGAAGACAATGTTCCATATTGTGTTTCCTAGAAGCTACAGGTAACACCACAAATCACCAATCACTTAGCAAACAGCTTACTTGCCTTGTAAAACCTAAGTTTTTCTAAACGTCTTGAGCTCAGGTCGATTGTCTCGTAAAACTGATCTAACGAGAATTCCATCTGTCTGACGCTCAGTCACAGTGTCACACTGGGCTTTGCTGTTTATTGTCAGTCCAAAAACAACCAGTGCACATTCAGTCCATGTGAATAAGATATGCTTGGGGAAATAAAATATTTGACTTTTTTAAGAACACAACAAGAACTAGTCATGGGAAGAGAGGAAAAATGTATGTTTGCTATAGAAAGGTCAGAATGACAGCTTCTGTGCTCATCCCAACAACCATTTAAGAGAGAAAACAAACAAACAAAGGAAACATATAAACCTTGTTACTTTACTTTAGTCACTTTTACAATGACAATAAGAATATGACAAAATCTTAATCACTTTTAACTTTTAATTTAGTTGTTGTAAAATCCATTTCAGTATTTATTTCCTTTCTCAGTACCACTTAAAACAAACAAAAAAGACATATTTCTTCCTTTATATTCTGTTCTGAACCACATACTTTTACTTACATTAAAAGATTAGGTGATTAAAAAATACCCAAGCATATCACTGAAGATTAGAGATGACTGAATCTCAATCTCGATTAAAATCTGATTAACTGTACAGCCCGCACAGCTCCAGAATAGACTAAATAAGACATAAATACCAAAGTTGAAGAGGTGTTGAGGACATTAGTCATAGACTGCATTAGCCTCTTCACACACATACACACACACACACACACACACACACACACACACACACACACATAGCAGACATAGTTTTGCTCCTCTTTTGTTGTCTAAGACAGCTTTATTGATTTATTCTGTTGCACTTGTGGTTTTTGGCTTTGATCAAAACTCTATAAATCACACTCCATGTAACCTGTTCTCAGCTGCAGACAGTGGCAGTTAGTGCAACATCTGCAGCCCTCTTTTCAGGTGCCGACAATGATGCCTTTCCATGTTTTTGAAAAAAGGATGAAGAATTCTGAGTTTTCTTAAGGGGCGATAACACAGCTGACTTGCCAGTGGAATAACTCATGGATCAACGCATGATCTACAGACTGTCAAGAAGACTGCTATAACTTATTGCTTTTGACAATGTCTCTTGTTTCTCTACATCTATCTTCTGATTCTCAAATGTTCTCAACCTTCCACCCAACCTTTCCTTCCCACATACATAAATTGTCAACATAATTTTGACTACCCTATTTTCAAAGGCTATGTTATAATTATATTAAACATTTTGACCAAGTCTGACTAATCTAACTATGTGCACAGATGTTCAGTGCAGGACCACAGCACAGGCTGACATTGTGCTGTTAGTGGATGGCTCCTGGAGTATTGGGCGCCTCAACTTCAAGACCATTCGTGCCTTCATTGCCCGTGCAGTGGGAGTGTTCGACATTGGCCGTGATAGAGTCCAGATTGGTGGGTACAAAATTTGCATTGTATACAAAGTCTACATAGCAACATTGTAAAGAATATAAGCAATACTAATGCAAGGGATTTTTTTTTTTTTTGTAAAGGTCTTGCCCAGTACAGTGGAGATCCTAAAACTGAGTGGCATTTGGATGCACACAGGACCCGTGAGGCACTCTTGGAGGCTGTGGCTAACCTTCCCTATAAAGGAGGCAACACCCTAACTGGTCTGTACATAATTACAAGCTAAACATTCCTCTTTCAATTATGAAGATAGTTGATCCTTCCAGAGCTGAATAGATTTGGTAAACGCCAAATATACAATGGCTGTTCATGGATTTCAGGTTTGGCCCTAAACTACATTCTGCAGAACAATTTCAAGGAGAATGTTGGGATGAGGCCCAATGCAAGAAAGATTGGAGTGCTGATCACTGATGGCAAGTCCCAAGACGATGTCATCGTCAATTCTCAAAAACTACGTGATGAGGGCATAGAGCTATATGCTATTGGTAAGAACAGCTATATCCTCCTTTACAACTTCACTTGCATTTGTTTCTTATTCGGATTATTTTACAACGTATATGCTTTGTAAAGGTGTGAAGAATGCTGATGAGAATGAGCTGAGGTCCATTGCGTCTGACCCAGATGAGATTCACATGTACAATGTGGCTGACTTCTCCTTCTTGTTGGACATTGTGGACAGCCTCACAGAAAACCTGTGTAACAGTGTCAAGGGGCCAGGTAAATCAACAGTGGCACCATTTCAAGTTTGACCATTTCCATTAAACTGACCAGTATTAATAACATGATCTTTGATCTGATCTTTCCTCTTATGATTTAAGGAGGTGCACCTGATGCCCCCACTAACCTGGTGACTTCAGAGGTGACCCACCAGTCATTCCGTGCCTCCTGGACTGGTCCTGAGGGTCCAGTGGAGAAGTACCGTGTGGAGTACATGACACTGTCTGGTCGCCCTCAACAAGTATGAAGAAGATATAGGCAGCTCACACATCAGTGCTTATTACTAATCATCAGAAAACTAGCACATCCTATTTCATGAGATCAGTGGCTAAATTGATTCAGACAGTTTTGAGTCCAGTGGGAAACTCCTTACAAAAGTCTATTCCCGGCCTCTTGTTTAGTTTGGCCTCTTGCTCTGCAGGAGTCTAATTACATCACAAACTGACTCAAGACAGAGAAACAAAAACATACAGCACTCTCACAAGGGGATTAGGAAGTAGAAATGTAATTTCATAGTGATAGCTCTGTTTGTCTCACAAATAGTGAATTTACATTTTTGGCATCTGCTCCTGCATGAATTCTTTCATATGCCAGATGTTTTCTTTAATAGTAAACAAATTTCTGATTTTTGTAGTTATTTTGCTACTGACACACTGCAATCTTCTTGGAATCAGAACTTGAGTGGTCTTTACTGTATTAAAAATGAAACAAAAGTTTAGCCTACCGAGTCTATTCTTATAGACTTCAAACCAATAACAGCGTGTTTTATTGCTTTTAGGTGTTTGTGGATGGCACTGAGACCACAGTGGTCCTCCAGGGCCTTAACCCTTTGACAGAGTACCTGGTGAATGTCTATGCTGTTGTGGGAGAGGAGAGCAGCGAGCCTCTGAAAGGAACTGAAACCACATGTAAGTCCTCACCTCATTCGGCCTTTCATTTACTGTAAAAATATTTGCTCTTAGTCATCATTCATAAACAGATGCATGAATGGTAAAGACTAGCCATGAGAATGTAAACGGACAACCAATTAATGGCCCACTCTGAAACAAACTATGTAAACACTTGCTAAACTGTGAAAACATCTTTAGCTGCTGTTTAATCTTAGTAAGTGCCAATTGCAAAGAGACACAGTGTGATTCATAGGGGTGTTTCCATTTTATCTTAGAGGATAGGAAATATTTACTTTAGTCAATTAATGGTGCTGTATTTAGCTTTATTGGTGGAAGCACAGAATGCATACTCAGCAGCTTGACTTTCCCTTGCAGTGTCCCTGCCTGCTGTGAGGAACATGAACATTTTTGATGAGACGACAACCACCATGCGTGTGCGATGGGAGGAGGCTGAGGGAGCCACTGGCTACATGCTGCTATACAGTGCCATAAATGCTACAAGGCCCACTACGGAGCTGGAGGTGAGAGCTGTATAGTTAAAGACTAGACTATTAAACTAAATAACATTAGTACATAGATAATTGTTTTACGTGTAGTTAATTGTAAATCATATTACTGATTTCAAACAGCATGATAATAAAAAAGGCATGAATGACATTTTTTAACCCAATGTATATGAGCTGGAGACTACAGAGTACAGAGGTGTAGTCATGATAGGGGGCAGCTGAAATTTTCAGAGCACTTAAGCCTCAAATACAGGACAATACAGTATTACACAAATGTACATGACGCTTTCAAAAATACAACTTTGAGTAAACTAATGATTAGAGAAAACATGCCAAAAGTTCATAAAGTAAATTTTACATAGTATGTCCCATTTAACTTGACATTTGTACATCCACGGGTCATTGTGCTAAACACCAGAAGTGAGAAAATAATTAAGTGCTGTGACAGCAGCTGATGAAGCCCAGATTGTCAAACTGGAACATTTCACAAAGGCAGCAGTGTGAGGCCCATTATTCACCAGAGGAGGCAACAGGGAAATAACAGTGAAATAAGTTAGTCACAAAGGAGTGGGTTAGCACTGAGCTCACACTGTCCAGGGAATGTCATCACTGGTTCATGAGGTGTGAAATCCATTGTGTCCAAGCAGAGAGAAGCAGCTGTGTGCTGAAAATTAAATATTATTCATCCAAATGTCACAAACTGTCACTCATATTTATTCATTGTAGATGAGAGTCGGAGGGGAAACAACGGAAGTCCAGCTGGAGCGCCTGCTCCCCAACACAGCCTATACCCTGTCGCTGTTTGCGCTGCATGGGGAAGCAGCGAGTGAGCCTCTCACCCAGCAGGGAGTGACCTGTATGTATATGACAAATCAAATATAATCATGCATTTTAAAGGTGCACTATGTAACTTTTCTGGAGAAATTGGCCTCCCTGGGTAATGTTTTACAGAAATGTTCCAAATGATGACATTAAACATATCTATCTCGCATATGTTCAGTTGCAGATACTGTATTACCTGTAACTTGGCCTGGTGCAGTCATCTGCTTTTCTCCATGGAGATAAATCAGTTAAATGTTAAGATCAAAGAAATGCAATGACATCTCCGTGGAGACAAGCCAGTGGTGGACCCTCCACCAGAAAAGTTACTTTGTGTACCTTTAATATATCAGGATGCATTAATGTACAAATGTATGTCTTTTAGTGCCTCTACCTCCGGCGGGTGAGCTGAAGGTTCGGGACATTACCCACAGCACCATGAGGCTGATCTGGGATGCTGCTCCTGGTCCTGTCCGTAGATACACAATCACTTACACACCTGAAGGGGCAGACGCTAAAGAAGTATGTATAATTGTACTGCATCTTTGAGTCTTGTCTTTTCTGATTATAAAGTAGTCCTTAGTAATCTCAGTAATAATGAGTCATCTGGACTGTGTTGTAATTTTTGTGTTGTATAAACAGCTGTTCAGAGTTCTTGACAACACTTGGCCTACAGACATATTTAATAGGTGCAGAGAGGATGTGCCGAAACCGCTGTAGAATGCCACGACATTTATAATGTGCTACCAACATTTATAGTCATATCCATGTGTTTTTGATATCACTTCACTGCACCTAAAATAAGAATTTCAATAATTGTTTCAATTTGGCTTGTAAACTTGAATGGGTTCAATAAGGAGTTTACTGTGCCAATTACCAGCTTCCTGAGGTTGATAATGTTAACATTGCATTTGTTTTTTAGCTTGAAGTTGATGGAAGTGTGACTACCAAAGTACTAGAAAGTCTGACGTCTCAGACTGAGTATGCCCTGGCTGTAACTCCAATTTATGATGAGGGCGCAAGTCCACCAATGTTAGGAGTTGGTATTACAGGTAAGACTCCAACAGTAGAGCTTAAATAACAGAACCAAACATTATATTAAAACATTTCTTTTAACCCATAGAACCTGTTCCTGCACCAAAGAACCTGCGTTTTTCAGAAGTCACTCAGACCAGTTTCAGGGCGACCTGGGAGCATGGCGCACCAGATGTGGCTCTGTATCGTATTGGATGGACAAAGAAGGGAGAATCTAACCTCCAATATGTGAGGAAAAGTCCAGTTACTTTGTTTTTATATTAAATCCCAATTGAAGAGTAACATTATTCCACATCCACTGTAGGCAATTCTTAACAACGATGAAACCACCCATGTTCTGGAGAACCTAGAGCCGGACACTCCATATGATGTGTCTGTTACAGCCATTTACCCCGATGAGTCAGAGAGCGAGGACCTGCTGGGCACTGAGAGAACATGTAAGACTCCTGTTCATTGGCCTTACGTAATGTTTTAACTGTTTTGGTTTATTTGCTAGAATTTCCACATAGGATCTTTGCGAAAGGCTGGACCAATGATTATATCCCCAATATTTCCTTTTGTTCAAAATGTGTGTATTTTATATTTCTATTTTTGCCTTTGTAGTGCGCAGAGGCGCTGTCCCATGTAAGTATGTGTTTAAAGAAAGAAGATCTAAATTGGAAATGGAAGCATGTTTTATTGTTTTGCCTTGTCATCAGTAATGCGTTTGGACAATCATCATCTCATCATCAGTGCAGCCACTTTGGTGGTTCTGTGTCCAAACTGACACAGCCTGCCTGTCTATGTACTTGTCATTTATTGCAAAGCTATTTGTGAATATGTTTTGTCAACTTAAATGGCTGATGTTGGAATTCATTCACGCATGTTTTGAGCAAATGAATCCCAATTGTAAGAGCTTATTGTGCCATCTATTCATCCATCCATCCATCATCTCCATTGTAATGTTGGATGCATTTTCATCCCATCATCATCTAATCATTCATTCATCATCATTTCATCTCAGAAAAGATCAATTGAAGAATTGTCTTTTCTGTTACCACTTTAAAGCTGTCCCTGATAAATCCTCATTTCTGTTACATTAACATGTTCATCAAATATCATTTTAAAACATACATTTATCAAGGACATTGTCTTTAAAGTGTAAATGCTATCACCAAATACCTTTTTGTGACAATATCATATATCATTTCACTGTGGTTTTCATTTTCTTTATGTTCTTGTGCATTTCCAGCCCCGAATGCACCTCCAACAAATTTAGTTGTGTTCAATGAGACCACCACCACTCTCAACGCCCGCTGGAACCCAGCCCCCGGCCGCGTTCAGAACTACAAGATCACCTTTGTCCCCACAGCTGGAGGCAGAAGTCAGACAGTAAGTCCGATTGCCACAAACACAAATACACAACTATTTCAACTATTAAAGCTTTAACATGGATTTTAGACTCTCTGTGTGATTGTTCCAGTGGGTATTTGTGTACTTTCAGTTGAATCCTTTAATCTGTTTTTATGGCACTTATTAAAAGCATATACTTTTCGCATTTTCAGTTTCTGCTGCTTGTAGCTCATTTTGATTTAATCTTATATAACAATGTTTGGTTTTCGTTTAGTATCTGACCTTTTGCTGTCACAAGTTAGACATTAATAGAGACCCTTATTTGTGTGTCTCCAATTCCACAAACCCACTGACACTAGCGTAAGTCCTTTGAGCACTGCCAAATACACTTTTTGGCCTAATGATGGTCTGTGACAGTGACTGAGCTGTTAGCCAGAGTAGTGATTTTGGAGACTTTTCCAGAAAGTGGAATTTGCCTCTAGGTCAGTGTGTCCCTGTATAATGAGAGAGTCCAGTGTCATATATTATAACACAGACGTGACTTGGCTGTTGCACTGCAGCCATTGGCTATTCTCTTTAACGCACAAATGGCCTCCAACAATGGTGCGATTGCATGAGGTTGTTCAAGGACACTTCTTTTCTTCTATCTTTCAAATGTCGGCTATTATTGTTACAGTTTTTTTGTTATTGGGCTTGTATGTTTCTGTATGTAATTATGGTTTTGTTCAGCAAAGCAGGGCCTATATATTTAAAAAAAATCTATTCTATTATTTAATATTCATATTAATATTCATGCCTAAATTTTCCACTTCAGAAGCCTGTTTTCTGTAAACTTGTGTTTAGCGAGTTTAGATAAGACAGCTAAAACGTAGGTCTGTGTTGACAAATCTGTTTCTTATTGTCAGTACACATGTTGTGTACAAGCACTGCTTTTTGTTATCATTGTTTCTGGTTAGAACATTGTTCCAAGTAAAAAGGCAGTGAGTGATGAAACAAACCAACTAAAATGAAACGGATGTCGGCACTCAAGCTTGTGACTGGTCAGCTCTTCTCTCTCACAAGCTACTGCAGATTCATGTCTCTGCTCTTTAAGCCAAAAGCATTGTAGTAAATCCATCAAGTGTCATGACTGTTATGACGAGATATCCATCTGTTTCAACCATTGAAGTATGTGTTTACCATGGCCGGTGCTCTACATCATTTGTCCAAAGCCCCTCAAAACAAAACTCAGAAGAGATGCTGACAGAGAAGAAGCTTTTAGGTTGGAACCAATGTTTTAGAGTCATTTTCATAAGCACACAACAAACTGTAAACCTATTCACACCTCATTCTAGTCAGTTTGGAAAGTTTATTTTTGAAATGTCTTTGTTTACCTAGACTCAAGTTGGAGGAAAGAAGACTACTGTATTTCTTCCTAAGCTCACCCCTGACACAGAGTATGCCATCAGTGTGGTTGCAGTCTATGCCAAAGGAGTGAGCGCAGAACTCAATGGCCTTGGCAAGACCAGTAAGTGATGTTCTCACGTTGTGTCTGCATGTGATTATATTGGACTCTATTATCTTACTGTCCTCTTGTAGAACCTTTGGGTGGAGTCAGAAACCTACGTGTCACCGATCCCACCACCAGCACTCTAAATGTGCAGTGGGAGGCAGCTGAGGGCCCAGTGCGCCAGTATAGAGTCTTCTATGTCCCTGAAGCTGGAGGAGATGAAGAAATGGTAAACAATTGACAATATTAAAACAGTGGATTTGTATCCTTACTAAAATATATCATCCTACCCCTGTGTCTTTAGGTTCAGGTGTCTGGCAGCACATACAGTACTGTCCTGAAAAACCTGCAGCAAGACACTGTGTACAAAGTGACTGTGGTTCCTGTCTACCCTGCTGGAGAGGGCCAGCGCATGTCTGAGAATGGCAAAACATGTAAGCAAAATCCGTATTTACTGTGCCAATATTAGGCTACAGAAAAATACATATTATTAATGGGTTATTGTAGGATTTCTTTTTAAGAAAGTGAAGAAAATAATATGTGTCAATTCCAAACTTTGATAAATGGAGATTGCATTGACAGATTTGAATGATTTGCATTGCTGACCTGTACAAGAAGGGATGTAAGTTTAAGTGACAGGCTTATTAAAATGTGAGGCTTAGTGCAATGCTCTTTCCAGACTGAACTTTGTGGCCTTCATTTCTGGCATGTAATGTCTTTATGCCACCAAGATTCATTGCAGCAGTCAGCTAAAGCTAATTTTTACAACTTTTATGACCAGTGAGACCTATCAAAATGGCACTACATTCCAATTTGGTGAACTATTTCACACTGGGCTCACAATGACATTTACAGTTATGAAAACGTAATACCAAATTTTAGCTCAAACATTTCTCTTTACTTAACCTTTGAATAAGCAAACTTGGATTTTCCATCTTCCTCCATCAATGTAAACCACTAGCCACTGCAAGGAATGAATCAGCATTTTGTGGGGTGATTGTGTAGGAAGGAATTTCATCAGCCTTGCAACGTTATAATGGTGTCTTCTCCTTCTTTACTGTAATATTGTCCATTTATAGGCTGGAATGGAGGCTGGTGGTTTGGATAATGATGGGGCTGGGGGAACGGGGTGGAGGGACTGTGTTGAGTAATTGGCTTTCCTTTGAGGAAAAAAGAAGCAGGGTGCATAGAGGGGCTTTGACATGAATAGAGAGCATTATGTGTTTAATAGCTCTCAACTTACTAGTCCAAGGTCACAATCATGGTTGCTGCTGCTACCTTTGCTTCCCCTCGCAAGTAATAATTTCTTATGTAACAACATTATTGACAATTCAAGTCTAATCTAAACCTACGCAGATGTCTCTGATACAGTTAGTTTGTTGCCGACCTTGGCTTTTAAATGGCTGTGTCCATATTGTTCCTGTTGTGATGTTCTCAGTGGTTACAAGGTTATGAGAAGTGGTAGCACAGAGCTTTAAAACATCTGCTTTTCAGAGGTGCCTCATACTTTCATGAAGCTTTATGGAGCACAGAGGAAGTGTCCTGTTGGTTGTATTGTTAAAGCTGTCTTAAATCTGTCTGTGCTTCATGCTGAGCGCTTTTGTTACCCAAACATTCTCATTAGCCACACCTCGCACCTTCTTCATCGAGTCTAGACCTTACTATGAGAAAATACATTATAACCTGTGTTGGAAAGAGTCCTGGAAATGTGTTTTCATGTGTAAAAGCATAGTTGCATCCCTTAAAATGTACTCTATTACAAGTACTGATGCCATATTTATACTTAAGTGAAAGTATATAAAACAGTTACTCACAGTTTTAATTATTTTTCACACAATCCTTATACAATACATGAATAATTAAACAGTTTAAAGCTCAATTAAGTTGTAAACCACAATCTGTGTATTCTTTGAGCTCTAGCCAATCAGAACCAGTGATGTAATGACGTTATGTGTATTTGGAGTTGCAGGGAATGAGGTACGACAACCAGGGAAGGATTGGGACTGTACTCAGTAACTCAGATGATTTGAAATGTAGCTAATTACAATCACATGGCTAGAATTATACTCAATTACCAGTACAAATGCATGTTTAAAAATCTACTACATTATAGTGACATGCGTATTTGTAATTACTTTCCAGCTCTTGATTAAAATGTTTGATCACTGTCACAAAACACACCTTGTACATCTACAGTATTACAATGATCTTTTTTCTTGTGTTTCTTATAGTGGTACGAAGCCCAGTCAGGAACATCCAGGTTTTCAACCCCACCACCAACACTCTGAACGTGCGCTGGGAGGCAGCCACAGGCCCGGTGCAGCAGTACAGGGTGGTCTACTCCCCTGTGACTGGTGCCAGGCCAGCTGAATCTGTAAGTCCAAATATTTGACCTGAAAAAGGCACACCCATCATGTGTTACATTTCTGTTTTGTGAAGAATTAGTAGTAGTGGTAGTGGCAAATATTACAGCTATTTGGGTAATAGAATGTTCACTGTAAACAAAACAATTCTGAAATTCAATGAATTCTTGTATTAGTTTAGTATTTCATTTATTTTCTAGAGTTAAAGCTCCTGGATGTGTTTGGAATGAGCACTTTAAATAAACTCTGACTTTTTAATTCATTTACTCATAAATTATATTGCCGTTTTTTTTTCTCTTTTTTTTTTCTAATTTATCCCAAAGCAGTTGTAACAATAATTGTAGTGTAGCAGTAACATGTGGTGTGGTGTTGAAAGTCTTAATGGGTCATTGACAGGTGACACAAACAATACCACAGTAGAGCACCTCCCCCCTCCCCCATTTGTTTGACAGTGATCCACACTTTGTTGTTTTTCACACTTACTATTTACTTGCCCTTGTAAACCAATACACATTTCACTCATCTAAAAAGGTCACAGCAGTTGAAGAACATTACCTCGTCACCTAAACCAACTAATTAGGTTTCTCATACTATGTGCTTATCTGCTGTCTTTATTGTGAGGTACGCTTGTCCAGCTGTTCCATTAGTTAAACTTTACACTTTCTACAATGGGGGGTCATTAAGTGTGAAAAAGGTGGTAAATATTATAAACAGCAGCTGAGATTAGAGGATTATCACACAGTTTCATTGTTGTACCTTTGTTTATGCACAGGTTGTAGTACCAGGGACTACCACCACAACCCTACTGCAGCAGCTGATCCCAGACACCGACTACAACGTGGGAGTGGTGGCCCTCTATGCGGATGGAGAGGGACCCGCAGTCAGTGATGCTGGAAAAACACGTAAGCATGTTGTACAAGTTACTAAAATGGAATGCAGAAGATAAATTAATTAAAAGGTGCACTGTGTAATAGGGGTGGAACAATATCCAAGTCTCACAATATGACCTCATGGTGTGATATTTATTGCAATATCGTGGGAAAGCTCACGATATGGCAGGGAGGCTCACGATTAGGGATGTAACAATATCCAAATCTCTCTGTATGTGTACGATATCTTCACGATATACATCTTACAGTATGATATTTATTGTGATATTTTGTGAAGGTTAACAAAACTGCTAATATGCTACTTTTTCCTCTTAAAATGCCTTGACAAGACTTAATCCAAAGAACTAAGACTTAAAAGTGCTTAGAACTGTTATTTCTTCTTGTAGTCTACACTGAAATGGAGAAAAGGATCATGGTCTTTGTAGTTCTCTCTGTCTTTTTTTTTAGCTATAGCTGCACCATAATTCGTAGTTTAAGCAAAGAGACTTGTAATTTGTTATATTGTGATGATCCACGATATTATTGTCAGAACTTTGACAATACGATATCACAATATTTCAGTTATTGCTACATCCCTACTGTGTTGAGACCAACTTTTCTGTTGGTCTCAGCTGAGATTGTCTTCCATTCCTTAAATTACACATGTTTTTGAATTGCTCAAAAATAACTTTGAAAACATTCTTATGCTTAGCACTGTCACCTCTACATAGATCTGGCTTGTAACTCGGTCTTGTGTCATTGACTTGTCTCCATGGAGACAGAAAAGTTTAATGCAATACTGAGAACTGGGGCATTACAGAAAAAGGAATAGCATCTCTGTAGAGACATAGTGCAGCTTTAATAGATCACATTTTTGGGACATTTTCTTGTGGTAAACCATTATCACAAAATGTAACAGATTTTGGAAAACTAATCAAATAAAAACATGTTTCATCTGCACAGTCCCCCGAAGTGGTCCCAGAAACTTGCAGGTGTATGACCCCACTACCAGCACTCTGTCTGTGACCTGGGAACATGCTCAAGGTCCTGTCACACAATACCGCATCACCTACGCCCAGAAAACAGGAGACCCTATTGAGGAGTTTGTAAGTTCATTTATAATAAAAAATATTCTTAGCATATCGTCTTACTGCTATGTAAGAATGTCTTCTGTTTATAATCTTATTTTGCAGACTACGGTACCAGGAAATAGGAACAATGTTGTGCTCCAAAACTTAGATCCTGACACTCCTTATAACATTAAAGTGACTGCAATTTATGCTGATGGACCAGGAGGAGAGCTGGACGGAGAGGGACGCACAGGTACATCATATAATTCAATTTGCACAGTCTATACCTTAGTCTGGAAAGTTTTGACATCATTTTAAGCACAATGACAGACCCACATCACCACATAATCCACTGCAGATTATTTAAAATAAACTGGCCATTGATTGAGGTCCTGAACCACTCTTGCAAAAATGGAATAAGTGAAATTCCTGACTCTTCCCGGAGCCAGAAAGCAGCTGTAACCTCTGCCAGAGAATTAAGATCTGGCTTTAGTCCAGTAAGGAGGATCGTATACTTGCCGTGCTTGACGGGGTCTTGCCTAATATTGCCTTTCATATGATGCGTAATACCTTTCCAGTCCTCAAGCTATCTTAATTTTTGGGTTTCTGTTTTCTCTGATGTGGTTGAATTCATCATCCCACCCTAAATTCAGAAGCTATTAACCGTAATATGTTTTAATGCCATAAATACAACGCTGACAGCTCACATTTGGATCATGCTGTAAGTAAAGCTATCCACTTCTCAAAGCCATGGACTTATATACCTGTCTCTCTGTCTACAGTGGGCATGCTCGGTCCAAGGAACCTGCGTGTTTCTGATGAGTGGTACACACGGTTTAGGGTGTCCTGGGACCCTGCCCCCTCCAGAGTGACTGGATACAAACTTATCTACCAGCCTGAGGGTAAAAATTAATTGTTTTTCTTTATTATCTTAATTATTTTTTACTGAAATGCAATTATTAAAAAGATAAATCAACTTTCAGGTTCTGATGAATCCCAGGAGGTATTTGTTGGAGACGTGACAACCCACCAACTGCACAATCTGAATCCAGGAACCACCTATGACCTCAAAGTGCTGGCACAGTACAGCACAGGAGTTAGTGAACCTCTAGTGGGACAGGGCACAACATGTAAGTGAATACTCATACATGGTTGTTTAAAAAGTCTATAGAAAGAGAGAAAGAGAGAATCATAAATAAACCACCTTTGTTATACTTTTTAGTGTACCTGAATGTAACTGACTTGACCACCTACAATGTTGGCTATGACTCTTTCTGCCTTCGTTGGGCTCCTCACCGTGCAGCTACCTCATACAGGCTTAAAGTGAACCCATTTGACAGTAAGTTAACCATTTTTTACTGAGATAGAAATTATGAAACTTGATTTAATATTTTCTTTCTTCACCCATAGCTTCTAAATCTGGTGCCCAGGAGATCACAGTCAGAGGCTCAGAAAGCACACACTGTTTTGATGGTCTGACTCCTGACACTCTGTACAATGCCACAGTTTACACTCAGACGCCTAATCTGGAGGGCCCGGGGGTCAGCGTCAAAGAGAGGACATGTAGGATGAGACTATTTCATTATTCTTTATGGTTTCTGCAGCATTCTAAACATTCTGTGTCGTTTTGTTGTTTAGTGGTGAAGCCAACTGAGTTGCCCACAGAACCTCCTCCCCCTCCCACCCCTGCAACTGTCCCACCGGCTCTGGATGGTATGGCATCAGTCAAATAGCCAAAGTAACAATTTATTATGATTACATTGTTTATAAATTAATCATCACAAATCTGTCTTTTCAAATTGTCCTGTAGTTTGCAAGGGCGCTAAGGCCGACCTTGTGTTCCTTATTGACGGCTCTTGGAGTATTGGAGATGAGAGCTTTGCTAAAGTGATCCAGTTTGTCACAAGCATGACAGGAGCATTTGAGGAGATCAGTCCTAAAGGCATGCAGGTCAGCAGACACACCGTACCTGTGGATTACCTTTTGCCTCTTTATTAGGAATGACTGTTTTTAACAAGTCTTTTATCTGTGTTTGTTGTCAACAGGTTTCATTTGTGCAGTACAGCGATGATGCCAAGACAGAGTTCAAACTAAACACATATCATGATAAGGGCATAGTGCTGTCAGCTTTGCAAAATGTGCGCTACAGAGGAGGAAATACCAAAACTGGTAAATCAACAGTTTGAATAAACAAAACTTTAAAATGAAGTGACCGATTTTGTAATGACTCCTCCTCTCTCTCCTTCAGGTGTGGCTCTGAAACATGTCTATGAGAAGGTCTTCACCTCTGACAGTGGCATGAGGAGAAACGTCCCTAAAGTACTGGTTGTGGTCACAGATGGAAGATCTCAGGATGAGGTCAAAAAGAGTGCTGAGAAACTGCAGCATTCCGGTATGTGTGGTACTATATGGCTAATTGAGCTAAGTAACAATCCAGTAAATTCAGTTCACTTTATGAATAGTGTTATTAACTCTTTGATGTCTCTGATTTGATGCTCCAGGCTACAGTGTGTTTGTGGTGGGCGTGGCTGATGTGGACATGTCTGAGCTTAGACTCATTGGCAGCAAACCAAGTGAAAGACACGTGTTTGTGGTCGACGATTATGACGCTTTTGCCAAAATCCAGGATAACCTGATTACCTTCATTTGTGAAACAGCCACTTCCAGTAAGACTTGTATTTCACTAATACTTTTGTACATCCTATCCATGGTTTTCACAATGGAAAAAATAATAAATATGACTGTTGCCATAGCAGTTATTGATTTAAAACATAACAATCGTAGCTTGTGAGTAGTGAAAAGTCCTCAAAATGTTTCCAATAACATGAAGCTGAACTCTCTGAATGCCCAATAGCTCCAACATTGTATTCCTACTATGATTTTAATACAAATTGAAAACTTCTCAGACAGTTGAATTTCTTTCACGACTGTTTTTTAAAAGCTCTAAAATTGCCTTTCTTGTTTCAGCTTGCCCTCTGATTTACATCAATGGCTTCACCACACCTGGTAAGCACACATCATTGTCTTCAAACAGAACTATTACAAATCCCTAGTAAATCTTGTCTGCATTGTACCACTGCTCTACGATTGTAAATGTGTTTTCTCCATTTCCGCTTGTCTATGCTCACCTCTTTGCATATGTTTTTATCCCTTTTCAGGCTTCAGGATGCTGGAGGCTTTCAACATCACTGACCGCACGTTTGCTGGAATGAATGGTGTGTCCATGGAGCCCGGTTCCTTTAACAGCTACATCGCCTACCGACTTCACAAAGATTCCTTCCTAAACCAGCCCACCAAGTAAGACTCACGGCTAAATAGTGTTTTTGTGTGTCAAATATGGGGTGTGTGAGTCTCATTATGTGGATATTCCCAGCCTTTTGGCCCTATCTCCTGTGCACTGTAATCCCTCCCAACCCACAGTCGTTAGTCATAATAGTGTTTAATAGCGCACTCAAAGGGGTTTCCTTGTTGCCTTTTGGAACAGAGCCCACCGTTCCATTTGTTCTTAAACCGAGTAGATTAAGAGGTGATGGAGGAAAATGAAATAAAATCCTATCATCAACAAATCGATTTTAGTGAGTTCATATCAATTTGAGCTAACTTAAGCGGTGTGTGAGGAAGTACAGAGACCTAGCAATCCAAATTCCTCTCTTTATATGTTAAGATGTTGAAATGATGCATATTTTGTTGGTGTAGTCTAGTTTTTCTTTTATGTGTGCAAATGGGGCAACTTCAAACTGCAACTAATGAGGCAAAGCAAGAATACTTTCAATTCCTTCAATATGTGGGTAATCTTTTCAAGGCTGGGAGAAAAACTGGAGGTATTTGCAGATTTGGTAGGGATGAAATAGAAGCTGGATAGCTGCACAATTTATGTTTTGTACTGATGTTCCTGTTGGATGCCTGACCTCCTGGATGCGATTTCAAAGCAGACACACATGTATGTTTTTTGTCAAACAGGGAGATCCATCCGGAGGGTCTTCCCCCAGCCTACACCATCATCCTGCTCTTCCGGCTGCTCCCTGACACTGGATCAGAGCCGTTTGACATCTGGCAGATTTCTGACAAGAACAACAACCCGGAGGTCGGCCTCACTGTCAACCGTAAGTGTCCGCAGAGAGGAAGCTGTCAGTAAACATCTGGGCACCTGTGGACTGTGGAAGTTTTCATGACAATATAACAGGGCAGAAAGATAAATGACTTTTTTTTCATCATTTTTTTAAATCATAGTCACATTTATTCCTCCAAAGTCTGTACCCTGCTCCAGACAGTATGCCAAAGGATTGACTGTGGACATCTCATTTAAAAATGACAATTAAATATGTGTGTACCTCAATTAAAATTCAAGAAATTGCACAGCCCTACATTACAAGTACAGAAGTACATAAATACGGGCGGGAAGGTACAGTCAAAAAGGTAAATGGAAAAATATAACTACTGTAAAAATTGCAACTACTGCAAAATGATCTGGGAAAGTAGAAAAATGTGGCTATATAAAACTACTACTCAAAATGGCAAGAAAATACAGTAACACTTTATTTTAGGGTACACTTATGAACATCGAACTACCTGCTAATTAAATAGTTGTAGATGGTTAATGTGTCATTAATCTGTCATTAATTAGTATTTTTTCATCCCTTATTAATGTCTAATTGCCCATAAGCTTATTATGCTCTTAATTAGACATTTACAAACACTTTCCTATTAATACACTTTTTTTTTTTATTATTAGTATGATACTAGGCCATTTTTGTCCATGAATTATGATTCTAATAAGCTTTTGGTAATAAGCGTGTTCTTAAAGACAAGTAGCACAAGAAATGTAGTTTTTACATATTTGAGCTTCATAAATTTAGCTTACTCTTATGTAATAAAACAGTGTCTAGGTGTTAATAGAGTCCAAGTAGCCATGAATTAAGTCATTAAACTCATATTCATATATGAACTCTTAATATGCATGTCACAATACATGAATTAAGTATAAAGAAGAGAGCACTTTAGAATAGGGACCATATTCATTTCAATTTGTATCAAACTCGTAATTTATTAACTATGATCAAAACATCACTTTAGAATCGGGAACATATTTATGAGCTTAATGACTTAATTCTGCTAGTCCTTCACAACACACTTATTACTAAAAGCTTATTAGAATCATAATTCATGGACAAAAATGGCTTTGTATTATACTAATAAGCAGTAATAAGGAGTGTATTAATAGGAAAGTGTTCGTAAATGTCTCACTAATAGCAGAATAAGCTTATGGAGAAGTAGACATTAATAAGGGCTGAATAAATACTAATTAATGACACATTAATCATCTACAGCCATGCTAATTAGCAGGTGGTTAGATGTTAATAAGTGCACCCTAAAATAAAGTGTTACCAAAAATACAACTTGAGCACCCGAACCGAGGAATCTGCAAAAACAGTGATTCTGAGTTTTTTTTTTTTGTAAATTAATCTTGAGTCTTAGTGAGTAACTGGCTATAAAATAACTCGCTATAAAATAAAGGCACCAGGCCATTTTATTTACATAACACTGGTGAAGTACTTTACAGATCAGACCACTAGAAAAAACGACATTGTTGTACACACGTGCCTAACGCATGTCAACAATTACACTCATGAACCTAATCCTTCATAGCTCTCTCTTGATCTCCCTGCTCCATCCTGAGCCATGTGGTCTCTATACTTATGCCTTTGCGTGCCACCACAATGTATCATAATGATGCATCAAAGTCTCCTATTTTTTCAGCTTCAAGCAAAACAATCACGTTCTACAACAAGGACACCCGAGGCGAAATCCAAAAAGCCGTCTTCAATGAGGAGCAAGTTAAGAGGGTCTTCCATGGCAGTTTCCATAAGGTAAACAGTGCATGCTTCTTATAGATTTGTGTTTATGTTGATGTTCTGCATGGGTTTTGTGACCACTTATTTACCATTGTCTCATGCATTATTTAGTTTTTCTTGCCTCATACAATGTTTCACTATATCAAAAGCTTTTTCATCTGCACTTAACCGCTTTACATCCCAAACTATTTTCCAATATGAAACAGAATATGCTTACACAGCTCCTCCTTTGTTCCTCTGTGCCATTGTTTATTGTCAAAAGAACCACCCTTTTTGAGTTTGGACATTGAGCGTTGTCAGACCACGGACATGATGCGTGAAATATGATTTGAAAGCTTAAAATTGTTCAGAGTTATGGAAGGAAAATCCAATGACCCAGCATAATGTGCAAACTGTTAGGCATGAAGGCCTGGCCACATCTGAGCATCAACATCACCTGGTGGCTGTTAGGAACATTCCACAGCAGCTTTTGCCAGTGAGGACATTTTATTAAATTGTATTATGAATTTGGTAGAACTTGCTTTGGGCAATTGCAGAAGCCAATAATTCGGTTTTGGAGACAGATATTATAGCTTTATCTCTTTTATTAATATTGGTTTATTCATTCATTTTGTTTGTGAAAGTTGAAGTAGGTTGCGCCCAGAAGGAAATCTAGATTAAAACTGTTGATTTCTTATCATTGTTGGATGCTTGTCAGATTATTTGCTGTTGTAACTTTGCAATAAGAATGATCTACATGATTTAGTACTCTCATTTAGTAGCATACAGTAATATATCACAGCTTCATACTCCCACCCATTGAGATGAAATTGTCTAGCTTAATGCCTTGGTATTGTTTTGTTTTTCTTTAGTGGTTTACCAAGCACGTTTTACATTTTACAGGCCAAGTTAAGCTGTGCTAAAGTCTATTGGAGTGTCAAATTCAAAGTAACAACAAATGTACACAGTCAAACAATGAGGTGTATTATATTTATGCAGTGACCCAGAATGACTTTGTTGCATTGATGCAACAGGGCAACAACAGTCTCCACTGTCTTATAGAATTTTTGTTGGGAATTGCGCCTTGTTAACAGTACTGAAAATGACTGACCTTTTTGTGCTGTATTTTTTTTTATCAGATTTTGCCCACTTCCTCACTTTTGAACCCCGTTTCTGATGCTAGTGATACTAACTACTGGCGTGAGTGTCAGAGCTTACTGTAACTGCCCCCGGAATTGGACCGTTTAGCATCTCCTCAACTAATTACAGGGTAACATTAGGAATGAATGGGTAAGGGGGAGAGCGATGGATTAAAATGACATCATTGTTGTTCCCTTTGGATAGCAGCCTGATTTATGCGTACAGTTGTGTGTCTTTGGGGAGACTAGAGGCAGAATGTACCATGAGTGGCCAGCTTGTGGTTGTTACAAGTTGCTGTTGTATGCGATGGTGAGGCTGCAGTGGTCCACCTAGCTGCTTATTTACAGGACCGCTGAGTAAATGTCCCTGCCAACTGCTGGCATGTATTTTTATGTCCGTGGTAGACCGACATTAAAGCCATGGCTTGTACATCATTTCAATGCGTATTACCAGGGTTGACATAAAAGCTTTTTGTTGGTGCTTTGTTCCTGTTGGTATGCAGAGTGTTGTGGCAATAAGTTACCAAAACCTTAACGTTGTGAGAATGAAATTACATAATCAAGAAAATAAATACTATCTGGAGCAATATTCTAACTTTCTTTGTGAATCTGAACATCTACGGTACCAAACATGTGTGAAAGTGGTCAGGAATGACTTTGGCAGATGCAGTCCCTCCCACACTCTGAGGGTGAGTTACCATCGGGGGACCCTTCCTGTTAGGTCATGGGGAGAGGATTTTCCATACAAGTTTCTCAAGGCATCATTGAGTTCAAAATTTTGTTGCACTGACTGTACACATCCCACATAAAATACTTTGTTGTAATTCGAAATCCTGCTCCTAGCCCTTGTGTCCAATTCGGGTTTGTGGTTGGGAGGGTTGTGGTAGTACTTGCAGACTGCTCTTTAGTGAAGCAGGAAGGTGACTAGAGAGCTTTAAACATTTTTAGATTATTAGGGGCTTATTGGACTAGACCGCGTAACAGGATTTTATTTTGAACATTTTTGATAGAGCAACTATGTGTAGGGCACATACAATACATACAAAATTAATTAGATCAAAACACAATATAATATAGATTTCTTGCTTTGCTTAAACTTTTTTGTTAGTCAAATGGTTCTGAACATTCTGCACCTTAAGAGCGGTGATCATCATGTTGAGAAGGGGGGCAGTTCTGTTCTGTGTGTATCTGAGGTGATGAAATAGTGAACAATGACACGTATCAGTAGCACCTGAGCTCTGTGTAACTGAAACATCTTTCATCAGGTCAAAGAGTCCAACCAACAGTGTTTGCCAAAGCCTTTTTCATTTTCCAATGACTAAATAGTGTGTACTTATTGGTTTGGTTGGTTGGTAAAGATATTATACAAACATGCTAATTACTGGCTAACCCAGCGTACCATTGAATTGTTATTTGGGTAAGTAAAGAAGGTAATATATCCATGCCATAATCCTCAGCCCACCACCACTTTGCTCTGTTGCCAAGGAAGTCAACTGTAATTTTGTGATTGGTTGCCAAGAACTATGGGCCGCTCTGTGGTTGGTATGGCTTTGTACAGAGAATAGTAGCTTGCTTTTTTCTGCCATAAAGAAAGCTTTCTGATGGTTGAGCTAGGGAAAATTTGCAACTGTGAAGAAAAAGTATGGAAAGAGTAGCACTTTTGATGGCACACCGCAAATGATATCATTTCAAGATGTGAACGAGGCGCCTTGGACAGGAAACCATCAAACCTGGCATTTTGTCACTGGGCCTTACACAATCACTCACCACAGCTTTGCGCAAATGCAGGCTTTTTTGTGTCTGTTTGCTTTTTTCAAAGTTCATTCATCTCTGGAGACATCACAAAGTTGATGAGTGCCAAATCACTAACCACACTGGGTAATATCCGAGCATGTGATTAAACCCAGGTCAGCTAAGACTAAACTATGAAAGCCAGGCTCTTGCTTCTGGGAGCACAACCATTCAAGTAAAAGGGTTGCCAAACAATGTCTTTTTAAATTTTCACTACTGTTAGTAGACCTTTGCCATCCACAGAACACAACCCATGACATTTTAAAGAAATTCAGTAGCAGCCATAGAGGCACCCATTAAGTCTGCTAAATCAGTTCAATCCAGTCTCACAATATTATTACAGACAGTGCCCAAACCTGGATCAAACTTCATGAAACATTAATTAAACCCCACTATTGCGCACAGTGTACTGAAAATTCTATCTTGGTAGGGCATGAAACTACCATCTTAAGTTCTTATCTTAAAGTAGATTTTGAAATACTTTTAAAAAGACACTTGAATTTATAAGTACCTTGTCCTTTTCTTTTTAGCTCCACATCACCATCTCTCCAGAGAAAGTCAAGTTGAACGTGGACTGCCAAGCGGTGGCAGAGAAGTCCATCAAGGAGGCCAACAACATCACTCTGGAAGGCTACGAAGTGCTTGGCAAGATGGTCAAGTCTGGAGGAGGAAAGAGGCAGTCAGCAACAGTGAGTGAAAATAAGCTATTTAAGTTCTGGGAAATGCACATTTTAAAACAGCATCTTTAAATAGTAAATAAGCCTATTCTCTGGTGTTAAGATGCACGATTAAGTTTTACATGCGATCAGTGACTGTAGGATCTTTATAGGCACATCAGAGCACTTATTGTTGTCTGTTTTGGGACAATGGTCTTTTTTATCCAAAGTGCTTTATGTAATGTTTTTCCTCACTTTTACTTTTCTGTCTCGCAGTTCCAGCTCCAGATGTTTGACATTGTCTGCAGCCTGAGTTGGATCAGTCGAGACAAATGCTGTGACTTGCCAGCCACAGTAAGACTTTTACATTGAATTAACAACATTTTTTATTATTGCTTATTTAAACTTAAGACCAATTTGAGAACAGTAGAGCAGCAACTTACCAGGCTTGCATGTCTTTCTAATGAACATGTAATCGTGTGTTTCAGAGAGACGAGGCCAAGTGTCCATCCCTGCCCCACTCCTGCACATGCACACAAGACAGCATCGGTCCACAAGGGCCTCCTGGACCATCGGTAAAACAACCATATCATCTGCAATTATACCCATTTATCTGTCTTTACCTCGCCCGGGTCTGTGCCAAATATTGATATTAATGCCATATAATTTTCTTCCAATCAACATAGATGTATAATTACTTAAATATTTTCCAGCTACGGATAGAAGTAGCATGGATTAAAATGCTGGGTCAGGGAAAGTGTCAACAGATATACAGTTTGCTTGTAGAGAAAATACCAGTTAAGTGTGTGGGCTGGGTAACCTCGCTGTCCCACAGAGGATTTTGTCTGGCTTTGGGTTTAATGCTCTGGAATCCACTTCTGACAGTTGACTTACTTACACTCAATTGTGTGTCTTTAAATATCTAGGGAAGCCCAGGTACTAAGGGACCACGTGGAGATAGAGGAGACTCAGGTCCTCCGGTAAGTCCAACCTCATTGTTTTAAACAAATAATTATTTCACATGAAAATAATGTGTAAATTGGTTTGCTTTTGCTAAGCACACTAGCTTCATGTATGAGACAAAAAAGAAGGAGCATGTTTTTGATTAGTTATTAGTTATTACGGGTGTATATTTGTCCTAGACTTGATTTGAAGTCTGCCTGTCTGTTCATTGTCTCAATCTGAAACACTGATGAGGCCTATCTGACTTTTTGTACCTAATAACAGTTTTTTTTTTTTTCTTTTTGATTGGGGCAGGGTCCTATGGGTCCACGAGGTGAACAAGGGCTTCCAGGCACAATGGGACCACCTGGTCCGCAAGGGCCCAACGGACTGTCCCTACCTGGTGAACCAGTGAGTCAGACTTGTTTACTGTATATGGCTAGAAATAGTCTGTGTATGCATGAGAAACGTCATATCTTATAACCGATGTGAGTCTTGAAATGATATGATTGAGTTCATTAAAAACCTGTGGGACTGTACTGAAATATTTTGATTATAAATCTGGTGGAAGGAATTTGCAACTATTGACAAATCATCTTAGGCCAACAACTCAGGCATTCCGTTATTTTCTTACCTACAGTTCACGTCAAAACAATAAAATCAAACGTTAAATGATTCTGAAATTTTTCTTCTCCACCTACAGGGACGACAAGGACCAAAGGGAGATCCAGGAGCCCCAGGCCTGCCTGGTCTTCAAGTGAGTGTGCCTTCCTGTCTCTCTCGTCTCTGTGGTTTATGAACAGGAAGCAGCAGACTGTCCATGGAGAGAGCAGTGCTATTGGAGCCTGTCCACATAGTTAGATTGAAACCACATTCAAAGTGGGAGGCTTCTCCTGCCATCCTCTGGGAGCTCCTCACTCTACCATCAGTCCTCTGATTGACAAACGGTAGAAAGCCAGTCCTGCAGTGAAATTATTACAAAGCCTAGACTCGTGTTACCAATGGGGAGCTGTGGATTGGAAAGTATCCATCCTTTGTATTTGAACATTGGAAGTCTTTACATCTGTTAAACAAGTCAGTATTTTTGCAATAGTGCATAGCCTTATGTTATAAAATGTCATGAAATTGCTCAGACCAACATTAAGTACTTTTCCTCTCGTCATGTTGGAGCTGTAAGGGAACTATCAATATGTTTTCTCAAAGAACACAGATTTATTTAGTGAACATTTAAACTCAACATTGTTCCTCACTATTAGCATTTAATGGAGTGTCTGTTATTTTGGCAGGGGCCTCCAGGGCCACGGGGTCCTCTGGGCCCAGTTGGACCGAGCGGCGCACGGGTGAGATTTACCTCCAGGCTCATCTCATTTACACACTGGATTCTAAACATTTACAAGCTCTATTCAAAAGCACACATGAACCTAACACTTACTTAAGCTCTTGTTTGGCCTTCGGTCACCCACTTAGATCTTTGCATGCTATAAACGTGTGCCATTTTTTACACTTTCACTGAATGTTCGTGCTTGTGTCAGCTAGAATTATTAAACAAGTTCTTATGTTAAGTAAAATGTCAAAGCCAAGGCTGAAAGCAGGGTATAGGCATGACATTGATGTATCGCATGAGCAGCGTCCCTTGTGTGTTGTAAACCATTTGTGACTGTATGTTATTTCTTTGTAGGGTCCACCAGGAAAGGAGGGACAGTCTGGCCCCCGAGGTCCACCCGGGCCCATGGTGAGTGTGTGTTTATGTTGTCCCTGTTCTGCACAGCCAAATAAATATCCATGGCTTAGGGCTTTATTTCCTGACACATTTACAATAATTAGTGCTGGTTCCACTGTTGCTGTGCTGGAAGGCTGGGTAAAGACTAGTGTCTATAGTGCTCCACGCAGGAGAAGGAGTTGTGTTTCTAATTTTCTTTCTTCTGTGGTTTCGGGACGTCTGAATCTACTTAATGTATCCCTCTTGCCAAGAGAGTTGATGCCAGTATAGAATTGACATGCACTATAGCATCCTGCCTGCTCCAGCAGCCATTACCAGTGGCTGTGTGTTTATGTTCCATCCCTGTAGCTCTGGTTTGGATGTGTGTTTCCAGCCCCTTATTGTGCCACATGTACTACAGATGTCAAAGCATAAATCTATTCTGGAGCCTTCTGCACAACTCTTAACACAAGTTATTGGTGTAATTATGATTAGAGAGCAGGAAGGAAAGGCATACAATGCAGTACTGATGTTTTCCTTTTTTAGGGAAACCCTGGAAACCCTGGTGTACCCGGAATTACTGGAAAACCTGGAAAACCCGGAGATACAGGAAGTCCAGTACGTATTAGATCTTCAGAATGATCCACTAATGTTTTTGTATCTCTTGTTTCTATTTATCTGATAACTAATGCTTTTAATAGGGCCCTGCTGGTATTAAAGGAGAAAAGGGAGAGAGGGTATGTACTCATGGATATATCTTAACATAACTGTTCATTTTCCTACTTTCATCATATTTATGCTACTGTTTTAGGGAGACTTTGCTTCTCAAAACATGATGCGATCAATTGCCAGACAAGTTTGTGAGCAGCTTGTCAACAGTGAGTCCTTTTCTCTTTATCAATGCACTACAATGGTTTTTATGTATTATTTTTCATTCTCTACTTATATTTTTTCAGGTCAGATGAGCCGTATTGATCACTTGATCAACCAAATTCCCTCTGGATACAACAGTCGCACAGCCGGACCACCAGGTCCTCCTGGCCCTCCCGGAGACCAAGGGAACAGAGGCGAGCCAGGGCAGCCCGGGAGACCAGGTTTTCCAGGAAGTCCAGGTTTACCTGGAAGTCAGGGCGAAAGAGGTACATCATCAGAGTTTAACAACAAGTCAGTGAGTGGTCTTACAGCAAGGACTCATAATATTTTGTAATGTAGGTTTGCCAGGAGAGAAGGGAGAGAGGGGTTCCCCAGGAACTGGCATCAGAGGACAAAGAGGCGCAAATGGGCCACCAGGTAAAAAAACAAACAGAGCCTTCTCCACAACAACAAGGTTTGTTATTTGGGCTGAGCCACAGTTTGCAGCAGCTGCAGGCCTCCTGCTGATGTGACTCTAACAACAATGCTTAACTCTGAAATCACACAAGATCTACCAACACAAACAAGTTACAGATACTATTATTTACAGAATCTGCTGAAAATACACAATACAGAGGTATTATTATCACTATCATTATGACTTGTTTTTCCTCTCTCACAAATTTTTGGTGAATGCATGTTAGTGATGGCCTAATCATTTAAGACATACTTTCATATTTATTGGGTCTTTTGTAAAGCCCCCAACACATCATAAAACTCCTGTTCCCAGAGAAATGCATTTTCATCAGTGGCATGAATCTTCTGTCATTGTGTCGCCCACTCGACCAAACAGTGACTGTTCTGTTTCTGTGAATGAAGTGAGAAAGGCCAGTGGGAGGAAGTCCTCTGGTGACTCACTATTGTGTGTGTGAGAATCAAATTGCTATACAATGAGCTCTCATTGGTGGCTTCATTGACAACACATGGGCCCACTTAAATCACAGAGTACAGAGAGTGGGGGAAAATTCCATCCTGAATTTTTAACGTCTAGACGGACGGGGCCAGGGGGTAACTCCAAAACACCAGACCATATCTTCTTTTTTCAGGCTTTTTAATTGAGTCACTGAAGCAGTTAAACTGCCCAGCTACCATGGAGTGTTACCCTATAATTTCCTCTAAATAATTTGTCTGATGTCAATGCATTTCCTCTTCTGTCCCACAGGCCCACCAGGCGAGTCCAGGACGGGATCCCCGGGTTCTCCTGGTTCTCCTGGGGCTCGTGGTCCTCCAGGTCGACAAGGTACTCCCGGTGTGAGGGGTCCACCCGGACCACCTGGATACTGCGACTCCTCCCAGTGTGTTGGCATTCCTTACAATGGACAAGGATATACAGGTATACTGACCACTGTCTAGGCCCTGCATGGTGCTACTCAAGTCAAACAAGACTAAATTTATGCACGCCAACTCACTACTTAAATGTATGGAGTAATGGAATGCACTCTCCCAGCAAATTGAACTTAAAATGACAGTAGCTAAGTGGATATCATGATTCTTATTCCTCCATACATTTCAGACATGTTAGAATCAGCATGAAAAGTCTATTTAGTGTATGATCTTTTTATTATGATACGCTTATAACTTTGTTCAACAGAAAACACTCACACCTTCTTTGACCTATTTCCAGGTTTGGCATAGTAAACCTTAAGTCAACTGTGCCGCTTTCACTTTGAAGTCCTGTTTCTGAGATGTTTGCCCAGTTTCTAAGGGGGCATGTAAGGATACTCACCATGGACATAATGATACTTAAATAAAAGCCAAAAAAATCGGAGCAGACTGACTAACACCATCTCAGATACAAGTAATGACAACCTGCAGGCCTGCTTGCATCTTGAACTACAAACTTGGAGGAAAGCAAGAGAGACAAACATTTCTACGCAAGGAAGGAGCATGTTCAACTAACAGAGAGGATTTTCAAAAACAAAACAGTGTTGACGTTAAAGTGATACGTGTAAATAAACTAATGTTGTGTGCCTTGTAAATGATGTATGATCCAGGAATCACACTAAAACATCAAGTTAACGTTATATTTTGAAGCTTTCCGCCTCTTAACCCTTCGCTTACTCACCACCAGCATAACCTTACAACAGCTTTGACCCAGCATGTTCCTCAAAACATCTGTTGGCCATGTCAGCACTATTTTTTGTTTACCATTTGTTCTTTGTAGTTTTTCTTTTTAGTATGTATAACCCATTGTTTTTTTAATGTCAACACAACTCAGCCTTTTGTAAGAACCAAAGACGTGTAGAATGCTTTTACATATGGGGCGTTTTTGTGGGAGTTCCATAGTGCAATATAATTTAATTTGTGCATATGAAAACTTGTAGATACAGTTTTTGTTTGATTTGGCCACAATTTTTTTTAGCTACCCGCTTCCAGCCTGCACCTGACGTAGTGCCTTTACCTGTGGAGCCCGCTGCAGAATTTGAGACAATAGATTCATCCGATTACTCACAAAGGAGAAAGAGATCGCTACACCGGGGTAATGCAAAGAGATCATAGCTTTTTTTTGGTCCAAGTTCTCAAAGGGAAATGTGTAAAAAAGTGTTGAAGAAACAATCTAGTACTTATGGGTTTGATACCCCTGGCTATGTTGAACATATATATATTTTTTGACATGAGAAAGTTACATACCAAACTGCAACCTGTGTGTCTCTGTGTTCATATATGTGTCAGCTTGTAATATAAAAGCAATTGTTCATTCGACTTCATCATGTACTGCACTAAACCAGCTAAAAGTATGCTAATAGTACTGAGTGTCTGTTTATGGACATTTTCAAATACTCCATCCCCCAAAAGACTATTTTCTAAGATTTTCTGAATGTTTTTTACGGTCAATATTGAGATTTTGTTCATGCATTTTCTCTTGCCAAAAATGGGCTTGCATGTGTATATTTACTGAGGATTTCCAAGTCCAAATGTAATTGTTGTTTTTTACGGTGCAGTACGATTTGGTTTGCAACACTATTCAATAGCTGTTCTAATGTTCTGCACATTTTGTGAATTCCACACAGCCTTATTTTCTTATTTATTTCAGAAACAGAGAGGCATTTTTCAATAAAACTACTGAAAAACTACAAAGGGTGTCTCTTGTCTATAAAAACATGTCTCACTCAAAACCCATCATTGACACTGTGATGTTAAATGCCGCAAAACATTTAACTATTTTGTTGAGAAATGCTGTGGGATTTGATGCCTTTACTGATTTTGACAGTTAAATGCATTTTGAGAAAGCTAAAATGGCAAGCCAAGAAGATGAGGAAGATTTTAGAGTAAAGATAAATTGTCCATCACATAAAGGTTTTCCATCCAAGGTTATTGTTTTGGCAGAACTGAGTCTGACTTTACTCTTATCAGCGTGTACACACATTTTACAAAGAAGGGATAAAATAGAACTTGGAAAAGGTCAGATGTACTATAACTCATCTAATACACATGAGTAATTATTATACACAAACTAATTTCTCTTCTGTGGGATCAGTAAAATGTCACAATAAATAAACTAGTTTTGTATGACTACTAATGTCATTAAGAAACCACGCAGTCTGCTTATTTATAATAGCAACATTGAAATAAATGTTAACTTTTTGTATGCAATAGCATGTCCAACACTAATTGTTATCCAAATAAACAAATTATTGATTTGGAATATGAGATTGACTTCATTGGCAGATGTTACTTAGCCTGACTGTTGATCATTATTTTCACTTTCATTAGCATGCTTTATTTACAGTACTAATACTGAACCAGACCCAGACGGTGTGGTGAGCCATGCAAAAATGATTGAAAAGTCGAACATTTATTTGGACTCTTAAAGGATCATTGAAAGCACAACCACAACAACAGTGCAACGCAGAATGAAGTACTGCCGTAGTACAGTAGAACATGTGGAACAATTTTGTATTTTCAGAAAATATGAACCCACATTATGTAACTTTGGCAATATATAATGCTCGCCAGGCCCCAGCCATGCCCCTATAGCACTTAAAGGTAATGTATGTTGCTTTTATGTGCTCAAAGCAGAGTATGCACAGTATGGAGAGTTTTAAGGTGCAGCTGGAAGGGAGTATTCAGACATCCACATGGGCCATTCTTTTGATATATGGACCATAAAGAATACAAAAACTATGCAGGTATGGTGAACTATTTTAAATATTTTCTCATCTTTTCCTTAATATGACTTCCTTCACAGTTTTGCATTCAGAGGTTCATTTTCAAGTCAGTAGTGATCACAAACCAGACCAAAATGTAAAACCCTCGTGTGCCATACCAACAATCAATCCAACAGCTAAATTAAGTGTATATGACAGGTTTTTTTTTAATGATTCTTTAATTTATATAAATGACAGTTTTGCACAAATCAAGAAGCTGTTTGAGAAGAAAAGTTGAAAATGTGTTGAAAATTATAGAAAGTAGAGAATTCTAAACACACACTTGACATGACACTAGGGAGAATACTGTCCAGAAGTTTGGCACAATTTACAAAACAACATTTTTTTCTGATACTAACATCAATTCAACAAAATAAAAGTGTAGTCTAGGTAACAGATATGTATTTCCTAGTGTAATGCAACGATTTCCAACTAGAAAGTAACATTTTAAACCTAAAAAATGGCCAAACGGGGAAAACAAGTGTGATTTTTTATTTTTTTTGCACAAATTTTAAAAGGTATGAGTTTTAGTAAAATGAGTAGTCCAATCTATCATAGGCACATTAACCACTCAGCCAATAAGTACCCCACAATCTATAAAATCATAACACAAAATACCATTCTTAGTGAGTTAACATACAAAACAAAGTGACACTAACACAAACCCTTTTCTGTGCCAAACCGCCCATGCCTACTCCACACTTCTGATTTGTGACTTTCCAGCTCAAAGTTGCGGAGGTTCTGGAGCGGTGTTCTTGGAGTGGTGGGGAGTTAGTCTTCTCAAAAGGCAGATATTCAGTCAGTGTACAGACCATGACTAGGTTTCCACTTTGCAACGGGCCAAGAACAACAGTGAGCCTGCCTCGAATCTACAGCTCGACTTGTTAAAAAAGGAAGACGGTAGTAAATGATTTTTTAAAAAAACACGTCCTTATTCGACCTGATATCTGTCACCCAAATGTTCCCCATATGAAAAGTTAACCACGCGTTCCTTATTTTATAGGAGAAACAGTCAGACTCAATACAGCAGCTTGAATACAAAATGTTATAACATCCAACGCTTTTATCACTTTACTGGCATTTCATAGTGGGATTCTCATGCTATAGTTTGGAAAGCAGTGGGTCCAATCTCCCTCCTACGTCTTCTCTTTTAAGCATATGTATCGCCCAGCTGTGAGCACTTCAGAGTGACAGCCAAAGTCTCTTGTTTGGGTTTGTCTTCTTCACACAATGTTTGGTCAATGCTAGATAAAGACAAAACACATAAGCAGAGCAGGACCTAGGAGGGACTTCAATACATGGAGCTGTTGGTGGTCTCTGTGTTGACATGAGGAAAGGTCAGGCTGGGTGACAGACATGGGAAAAGTAAAGGAGAAATTAGGTCTTCAGTTATTATTTGACCGTTTAGGTAAAATTTTTAATATTTGAATCCACAAGAAAATATAAGCCAATTTAAACCATGGATTTGATCCATTCTGATTGCTTCCTTTGGGTGCTTTAAATTTTGCCAACTCAAACAATAATGCTCTGGCTACTAAGAATATAATAACTCCAGATCATCAAAGTCATAATAATATTGTGAGCTCATTTCAGGACACAGTTGCATGCTTATTCCTGTAAATGCATTGGTAGCTAAAATAATGGAAACAAATACAGAGACCATGACGTATTGCTTCATTTCAGTGCCATAAACATAAAAGCTTAAAGATGTTTACCTTTTCTACAATACCATTTGCCTTCCAATAATACTGTACTTTCTGGGCTATTGAGCACACCTGAATATAAGTCGCATCAACAAAATTTTAACAAAATTTTAAAATTGTACATATAGGCTCCACCTCAATATAAGCCGCAGGTGTTCACGTCTTCAAGAACGTTTTCAAGTTCGGGGCCGTCTGCTTTAGTCAGTTTGTCACGCTGCCATCACCAAAATCTCACCAACGACTCATTGATGCCGAGCTCACATGCAGCAGCTCTGTTTCCTTCTTCCACAGCCACATCAGTCGCCGTTAACTTAAAAGCTGCATCATGTGCATTTCTACGTGTGTTTTCCATGAGGAAGGTGTGTGTATGATGCGCAAAATAACAGTCCAAAACACAATCAAACGAGCATCTTCCTCGGCCCATCACCCCGTCTCTCCCTGCACATGTCTCCTACAGAAAGAGCCTCTGTCCTGTCTGTATCATGTCAGTGTCTTAGAGGATTTCAGCAGATTTCAGCCTCTCCCAGGGATGGGGCTAGTTCTGTCAATCAGGTATGAGTGGTTAATTTAGCATCATAACTTATTTTATCACACGGCGATAAACAATTTGAGTGCGCTGACAATATCGCTAGGTAGTGTCACAACTTCATGTTAACCCTAGATCCATGTGTAACCGCACAGTCAGCGGCGTTTTCTGCACTCAGGTTGCACGTATCCGCTGTGTTGCCAAACAATAGACCATATATATGAATGGAGAATCTGCTAAACAAAGAATCCGTCCATATATTAGCTGCATCGTTTTATTAGCCGCAGGGTTCAAAGTGTGACAAAAAAAGTAACGGATTTTAGGCCGGAATTTATGGCAATTTCAAAATAATGTTTCCGCAAAAAGTCTTTGTCAGACCATTCTTCCTCCTTTGGATCACAGGTTTTCACTTTTATATTGTTGTTCTTTGTATTTGTTAAATTGGTGTGCATTTTCTGTTTCATTTGAGGTAGTAATATTGTGCCATGAGATTTGGTTGACTATAGGTTCGCTTTCCTGGGCAAAGTCCTACCCAGCTGATATATAAACAAGAACCCCCCTCCCAGACATTGTACTATGGTCAGTCATAAAAAAGGAACACTCACGGTTCCACAGTAGGGATAGACGATATTTGGACCTTTAACATATCAGCTATCAGACTTAAATCTCCAGAATAGACTGAAATCTTTTTTTATTGATAAGTCTGCCTAAAGATACACATAAAGTTTAGTTTTAACACTTTAATACAAAGAGATAGCTGCACAAATATTACTACACTGCTTTCTGAAAGATTTATGGTGAAAAAGGGCGGTGGGTGAGTTTATAGTAAATTTAAATACATTACAAAGTTGAAAAAGCTGTGGAACTCAAAAAGTATAAAATAATTAAAAGCCTTTAATACCACATAGCAGATAACGTTAAAATCACACCAACACATTTCAGCCCCTCGGCCTTCATCAGGGCAAACTGTTTGTCTGGTATTAAAGGCTTTTCATTATTTTGTACTTTTTGAATGCCTCAGCTTTTTTAACTTAGTATTTAAGACTGGTACGTACACTGAAGAGCACCAAAAGGAGAATTTTGTACAATCTCTGTACATCCTAGTAGCACTCCTGCCCCCTAAATTTAAATACATTTGGGGAAAATAATATCAGCCTCACATAACAGCCCAAAAATATCAGCTCATTGGCCATTGGTTTCTCTGTATTCTAAACAATCAGTATCGCCATCAGCCATGGAAAAAACCCATATCAGTCGATCTCTATTCCACAGTGTTAGATTACCTCACTCACAGTTCACAGTCCGGACTATTTCACTCAACAATGAACACTCAGTCGCCACTTCAGTCTCCAAAGACCAGTTTAGAGTTTACGTGTTTACGGTCCCCTTTGGATCCTTGTAGCACACTGAAGCAGCTGTGAAATATTAAAATGGGACCTACTTATTTTTTAACCATTATTGCTGATGCATTTTAAGAGAATCTAGAGACTATTGACCAAATAGTGCAGAAATTAAGAATGTGATGACGTGGTTAAATCAAGCATTTCTAAACTCTCCCTGGACACTTCTTCCGGGGGAGCCATTCACATCCAAGGTGATGTTGAGAAGTAAACAAAAGCAAAATAAATCTAACTATTTTATGTGAAAGTGCTGCATTGGTGTAGAAAAAGTCACAGTGTTCCTTTGGGTCTTTGGAACATTATGAAGCAACAGTGAAATATTTTCCATAGGTGGTCTCCAAGATATGACAATATCCATTTCAATCTATCAGAGTCCACTTATTTTAACATGATTACAATGCTAATGTTTTTGGGGACAGTCAGAGGATGTAGGACTAAAGCAGGTCATGGCATTTTGTAATGACGCAAGTGTGAATATGTCATTGGCTTAATAAACCACCCCAACACAGCTGCTGCCACTGGAAATATACGTCAACAAGAAAAATGACAAACAAAAAAGAATAAGAAATGGGAAAAAAAAAAAAAAAAACAGTTTTAGTTCTACTCTCAGATTGTCATAATGGACTGAGATTAAATGTGCACTGTGTGCTTTTCTGGTGAAGAGTCTGCCACAAACTTGTTTCCATGGTGATACTATTGCTTTTGCCTGAAAGGTTTCACAGTATGGCATCCAACACATCTATGTTGCATTTATTCAGTTACAGGTGTTTCAGTGTGCAAAAACACTACAAAAACATACATTTCTACAGTGACTTGAGCTCACTGCTACACAGATCTGACCTGCAACTTGGCAAAGAGGCATTGCGGGCTTGTCTCTATGGAAATAAATACATTTAATGCCATACTGAGGGACCAATCTTTCCCAAACATTTTTTTCTGAGGACGCATACTTTAAGTCACAAACCTTCGTGACCCAATTCAATAGACATTATTTGTAAATCACAAAATAAAAGGTGGATGTGACCGTTAATGAATATTAATGAGGATATTTTATTGTTGACTGAGTGATTGTGTCTCTCTGAACAATTACTATTACTCAAGTTTTAAACAATGAAAAACAATCATTGAAGCAGCAATAAAAGGATCCATAAGTCGCATATTTGGACATTAAATGTAGCCCATTTATTTTTCTTTTCAACATTCAACTGAACAAGCAATACTGGAACATAATATTAGAAATTAGATTAGAAATTCAACATTTCTAATGAGATAGGTGGCCCTCTCTGTGTTTTTGTTGCATGTTCCTGTCTGGGGTGCAGAAGGAGAAAGCAAAACTCATATCAGGCGACCCAAAAAAAATCCCTTGCGACCCAACTGAGGATCATGACCCAGTCTTTGGGAAACAATGTTCTAGGCAAAGCAATAACATTTTGATGAAGACAGTGGCAGACCCTCCACCAGAAAGTTACACAGTGCACCTTTAAGGCTACGATATGATGCCAGAGCATAAAATAAATAAACAATAAACTTACCTCTGATTTTGCTCACAATTATGATTGTGTCTGATCAGCAATATGGTGAAAGCAGATGTAGCATAACCTATGTTTGTTCACATGGAGTTAAATGTCTGGTCATAGCTTATTTATTAACCTTAAACCATGACATGACCTGAAACTGACAAGTTTGAAAGATGAATGTAATGTGGGTCATTGGCAAGGTGAGATCCCCCAGAGTGGAGAGGTGCACACCAGGCTGCTGCTGCTGCTGTGTCAATCTTTCCCATTAGAGAAGTCCTCAGGATCCCCCTGGGCTCAGAACCACTGACAGGGCAGGAGTCATCACCTCCTCTGACTCCTGAGCCTCCTGTGCACATGACGAGACGGTGAGTCAGACTCGGCCCAGTCCACCACAGGTCACAGATGAAGACGTTACCCAATTCTGAGGAAAAAAAGATCAGTTTTGACAAGAAACTAAAGCTTTAAAAGGGGGGAATTAGTCTATGGAATATTTCACAATTACTCAAGGTTTACTGAGTCAGAAATGTGCTAAGTGGCTGCAGAGAAGTAGCCAAAAACGTTACTCAAGTTTACTACTACTTCAAAATGTTATTATTCAAGTAATATTAAACAGCAGTGATGATCAATCAGGTAGAACAGACTAATAAAAGTATTTAACATAAAATACTATAAGAAATGACCAGTTGATTAACTATTTGGCAGTTAGAGTAAACGTAATCAGACTTTCTGGTGTTGGCACAGAAAAGACAGAACTTAATTAAACATATATTTTCTTTTTTTTCAACTCAAGTAGTGATCTAATGACACTAAGACAAACACTCTGCAGACTAGACCAGTGTTTCCCAAACTTTTTTTCTGGGGATACATTCTTTAAAAGTCACAAATCTTCACGACCCAAGTCAATAGACATTATTTGTAAATCACAAAATAAATTTGTGACCGTTATTGAACATTAATAAGGATATTTTATTGTTGACTGAGTGATCGTGTCTCTCTGAACAATTTGTATTAACATATTTTTCATACATAAGCCGCACTGGATTATAAGGTGCATTAAGCAAAACAAAAGGATGACACTTGAGTCTTGAGACTTTTTATTTCCTACGAGGAGGACTCAAATATACATTGAGTAATAATGTGTTTAATGCAGCTTTGTGCATATTTGTGCACATTTTACAGAAACAAAACTTAAAACCACATGGCTCATTTGCATAAAATATATGCACTGAAAAAAACAGCTCGCTCCTTGTGTGCTGATGCGGTTCAGCTTCTGTCGAACTAAAGAACACGACTCAGTGAAATATGTGTGAAAAACGGTTCGAGGTCAGTAAGCACAACCAGAATTAATACATAAGGTAAATTTTTCAGAAAATTAAGGGATTTAAAGTGCACCTTATGGTCCGAAAAATACGGTACTCAAGTTTTAAACAAGGAAAACAGTAATCAATATTTCCCACAGAAAATTGGTTAGGCAAGGCAGTGCTGCCGAAAAGTGAGGAGCAGGGGATGTGTGGAGATGTATGTATATGTATATTGCAGACCTACATGCTGATTGTGACAAGGCAACCCAAAAAAAATCTTTTGCAACCACCTGAAGGTCGCGACCCGGTTTTTGGGAAACAATGGTCTAGACGGCTTCACTAACAAGCAGCACAACTAAATGATATCATGGTAAATAGTCACATTTTTATTAATCACTTTTCCACCTTCAAGGCACTCAAACGTTTTGTTGTAAAAGCTTTGTTGTAAAGCTAAGTGTCTTGCCTAAGGACACAACAACAGCATTCATCTGCGGGAGCTGGAATCACAGCACCAACATCAAACAATCATGTTTATGTCAAGAGTGGGATTTTAACTGCTAATCTCCGGATCAGTGGACAAATGCTCTTACCAACTGAGCGACTGCTGCCCCTTACATCATCAACATACACTCAAAGAAACACAAAGGGTAAATTTTGAGATCTCTGTGCCATTTATTATTCTTGTTTGTGTTTTTTTACTCTTTCACACCTCTTTTTCTCTCCCTCTTCCTTGCTCCTTCCCTCCCTACACCTGTCCTGTGGGTGTCACCAGCTGTAACTGCAATCTCCTGTCTATATTTTTGTAAAATAAAGTTCTATTTTTGTGCACACTTAACTGTTTTTCCAAGTTTTCAGTCCCTTTTAACTTATTGTTTGTTCCTAAAACTTTATTATAAGTGGAACTGGCCAAGTCTGCTAAAGAACAAAATAAACATTTTCTACCTGCTGAATTCCTTAACCTAAAAAAACGACCATTGTTTGGCAGGAGAAAAACTGTGGTATTAACATTGAGTCAAAACTACCTAATTCTCTCCACATTGATGTCGTTAACAAGTTGAGAACAGCCAGAGAAATAAAACCGGAGTCTCCATCCCTGGCTGCCCATTGGAACTCACTTTACTGCTTCACTGTGAAGTCATAGTCCAGTATGGAACATAAGGTTACAGAACACGCCATATATTCTGGGCTCTAAACATGTCACATGGTTGAAAATAACACATATTTAATAAACAGAAGAATACAACAGTGTTACCATGATTTATACGGTGTGTGTTTGGTTTGTGAGTTTTCCTGGGGAAGTTGGGGTAAAATGGTGGAGGTGTGTGGGAGGGACATTCCTGGTAGATGATAGCGGGGTTCCTATCACTGATGTGTTCCACAGATGAACATGTCTGGACTCTGCCGAGGAAGCACACAACAACTGGGGGAATTGTGGGCTTTCCTATTTTCCATCCAGTCTAACCCCCAAATCGTATTCAATTACAATGGGTCTTAAATGCATGCATTGGGTTTTGCGAGCCAAGATACTTACATTTTTTCCTATGTTGTGGAGCCTGCTATAGACATATTCAGAGCAGATCGGTGGGTCTTAGGGCAGGTTTGGTCGTCGTTTGAGACTAGTTTAAGTTTTATGTTTTATTCTAGTCCTGGTTTAGCCCCTGTCTAGTCCAGGTGTAAGCCCATGTTTAATCCTTTGTTTTTCCAAGTGTGAGCGCACTCTTAAACTGTTCACACCAAGTACCACCTAAGAAAATATTTGGACTTATGAGTACCACCAGATCTAAACCACTACTGCTACAGGAACAGCAGCAGCAGCAGGCAGCAGTAGTAGTAGTAGTAGTAGTAGTAGTAGTAGTAGTAGTAGTAGTAGTACTAATAGTAGCAGTAGTAATAGTAGTAGTAGTAGTAGTAATAGTAGTAGTAGCAGTAGTGGCAGTAGCAGTTGTAGTAGTAGTTGTAGTAGTAGTAGTAGTAGTAGTGGCAGCAGCAGCAGTTGTAGTAGTTGTTGTATTAGTAGTAATAGTAGTTAGTAGTAGTAGTAGTACTAGTAGTAGTAGTAGTAGTAATAGTAGTAGTAGCAGCAACAGTAGTTGTAGCAATAGTAGTAGTAGTTGTAGTGGTAGCAGCAGCAGCACTTGTAGTAGTAGTAGTAGTAGTAGTAGTAGTAGTAGTAGTAGTAGTAGTAGTAGTAGTAGTAGTAGTAGTGATATAGTAGTAGTAGTAGTAGTAGTAGTAGTAGTAGTAGTAGTAGTAGTAGTAGTAGTAGTAGTAGTAGTAGTAGTAGTAGTAGTAGTAGTGGCAGCAGCAGGAGCATGGTGCTACTACAACTACTACTATCACCACCCATTACAACTATTTCACAATATTTGTAATATTACTATAAGGTACAAGTAAAGTAACAAGTAAAGTTAAGTAAAGTACTTTTCAGCAATTATATTGGATATTGTGGATTTTTACAAAAAAAAAAAAAAAAAAAAGACTAATGTTTGATGTTCTTTTCCGCGGAGTTTTACATAAGTATGACTACCACACAATGTCCACTGTATGAAAATGGCCCCACCCACTGCTGGGTCTGTTTCAAAATTAATCACGCTTCTTTATTGTTCTAATAAATCGTTTCACAACAAGAGGCTTTTTCTTTACACTTTGGAAGCGCTGGACGGGAACAGCAGCTGCAGGCCCACGGCTCTATTAAAGTGATTTGTACTCATGAAAATAGCACACAGCAGGCCGCATCTGAATACATCAATAAATATACACTTACAATAATGTATTGGATGAAATACAGAACTTGGATTCTTTTCAGTTGGTCTCAATGATGATTCTAACCAGTTTTAATCAAGACTGGATCCCTTGCTCTATACAATGATAAGCATGTAAGCAACTCTTCTGGTGTCATAGCAACAATGTAAAAGTCTAAACTAACCATGACTACCTCAGCTTGTAACCTTTGGCAAATATAAAGCATGCTTTGGCTCAGATCCTTAGTATGTTCTAATAGATCACTATGACAGTAGACCTATAGATATAGCAGTAAATGTACAGATGTCTTTGTTTGCGTTTGTGGTACTACAGACTGTATTTCATATTTATGTGCACGTTTACAAACCTGGAACACTCCATCCAGACCAAATGATGTTATAGACCACAGTAACCCCACCTCCTCCTCCTCCCGCTGCTGCTAAGGTGATTTTCTGTCTGCAAACATCCCTTTTTCCACATCCTCTTTAACTTTGTCTCCTCTGTTACACAAATGAAAATAAAACACAATTATAAACCAATGCACACACCAGTTGAGTGTAATTTGCTATAACCTATCCTATAATGGGGAAAAGATGTTTAAAAGTTTGTTTGAGTTGAGCTGTCTCCATTTCTTGTAACAACAGTAACATGTCTGTGGTTAGGTTAGACTTGGCCCATGCAGCTCTGCAGGCCTGACCCTCTTCCTCCAGAGATGATCTTGTGGTTTTAAAGCCTTGTTTAGCAGCTACTGCTAGTCAGCATTATACAGCACACTTGTACATCTCCTTACCCAAGACATGAATAAAGTGTCAGTCATGGGAAACTTAGTTTTCTTCTCAAAAGGAGTTTCAGTTCATGTCAAATCAAATGGTGTTATTTGAAGGAGCACTATGTGACTTTTCTGATTGTGGGCCCACTATCTACCAGCCTGATTCACCAACTGGTTTTACTTCGGTGAAACCGTCTGACCTCGCAGCGTTAGAATTCATTCACTCGATGGTAGGCAGGTACTTTTTTATTTAACCAATCACTTCTATTTAGTCGTGACGTATGTAATGCACCGTTAACAGGGCTAACTGGTATATTAAGCTTTTCCTAAATCCTGTAGGAAAAAGGGGAATAATGTCTTTCCCCTTGATAAAATTCACCAAATATTATCTTTGTTCCAGCTTTAAATCCTGGATCTCAGGAATCATTGCCAACACAGAATGTATGGCTCCTCGCTGATTGGCCGGTGTGCGGTTTACAACTTCCAGGGTTTTTGCAAACCGTCTAATGTATTCTGATTCCTGACCTAGTCACTGGAGAGAAATGAAATTGAGCGGAGGCACTGGCTATCTATCTACTTGTTTAGTTGTCATTTAGTTGTCTTGACTTTGTCTGAAATGTTTCACAGTATGCCAATAAATCATTATATCTTGCATTTATTCAATTACAGGTGTTTTTATTGCTCAAAAATACTTACAGACAGCATTTTTACACTGGGCATCTCTCAGCAAATTTTACCTGTAAGTTTGTCTGGTGGTGTCACCTGCTCGTCTCTATGGAGATAGATACTTGTGTTGCTATACGGTGGAACATTCTCAGCAAAGCAATACATCTACACAATTTTTTATGCAGGCACACTTTATTGAACTATGTGTTAACAACTGCCTTAACAAGTGAATTTTGCTGCAATAGTTCTTTCTTATCTTATATCTTATTTCACAACTACTTACTGCAACACCATTACCTTAACTACCATTAAACGCAGCTAGTTCAACTATGCACTACGATAATATTGTTAAATTCTTTCTGAAGTACAATCAGATGCACTAGATACCCACCATAGGCTTATACTCGTTTATATGAACAACATAAATACATCAAGATGAGGGTCATGTTTTATTAAATTGAATTGTCCCCATTGAACAACACAAGTGCCTATGACTTTACTAAACAAGATTTTATAAGACAGCTGTTTACAGGGAGGTCCATTTCCTCCTCACTCATCATTCCCATTCAAAGTACACTGTACCTATCTGTAAAGACACACTTTCACCCATGTGTTCCCGATTACCAAGCACTATCTTCAACGGCGTGAGAGGAGGAGAGGCCAGCAGATGTTGTGGTGTTTTGGAGTCTAGCTTGGGCCAATTGTGCAACGGAAGCCTACTGCGCCCCTCTCCATCCTCTGGCTTAAGTTTAGTCCCTGCACAGATTGATAATAATGGCCAGTCTGTAATAAGTGAGCGCTGAGTGATTTCTACGGCTAATCCAGGGCTTTCCACTGTAACAATCTGACTCATGTTACAGTACAAGAACACCTGTCAACCCTGCTAAAGTACTCCTACTACATCCTCAGTGCTAGAATTGCAAATTAGTGGGTAAATTTTTTAGATACATATTGAGATATATGGTCTTTAAAGTGGCCCTATTTTTTGTATTATTATTATTAATAATAATTTTGAGTTTTTAATGATATTATAATTGTTTTCCCTTCTCGTTTCCCCTTTCAAAGTCGTATTTAGCCTGATTGATGTTTTCACCGCCATCAGTATACACGCACTGCTCTGTACTTACGTTACTCCCCAATTAAATTTTTTAAATCAGTGGTATTCGTAGGTAGGCCTGTAACAATAACAGATTTTGCTGGAGGATTAATTGAAGAAGTTACTGCGATAAATGATAATATTGACATCTTGAGATCATTTTCAACTAATATAATGACCATGGAATAAAAATGCAAATACACCTTTCAAAGATCAATAAACTTGACTTTCAACCAAAAACAATAGGCCAAAATAAAATAGACTTAAGTTAACAAAAAAACAGCCTAATGTAATCCTGCTGACAGCAAGGACTTATTAACAAAAATGCACTTGAATAAACCAGGATTTGAGCCATTTCTTCTCGTTGTTTGCGTGCTTGTTGCGTTTAACACTTGTGGGCTGTTGAGGTGTCGTCTAAAGGAAAGATACTTCCAGTAAAATATTTTGTTGTTTTTACCCGCAAGTGTTCTTGTGTAAGTAGGCCGGCAAAAAAGCATCTAAGACTAACAGGTGACTGACCCCTCACCAAAAAAGTTGCCTAGTGCACCTTTAAGCTCTGCAAAAAAAAAAACAAAAAACGCTGATGTGTAAATAAAACCTGACAACGATGATGAAAAGGATACAACTCCAAAGAGGATGTCTCACCTTGAAGACAGATCGAGCTCGCGTGTTGTTTGTTGAATCTCCTCTTCCACAGTGATGTAATCCCAGGACAAGATACACAAAAATATTTCATAACTTCATCATCCCCAGTTCTTCCGTTTGAAATGGCTGCCCTTGTATCCCTGTGGGAGTCTTATGAACTTTTCCAGATCCAAAGGGTAGAAAAACTGCGTCTATAAATATTGGAATGGTTCCTAATGTTTATCATGGGGATAGCGCAATAAACTACTGGAGCATCTACCATACAAGTCGTCTGGAGGAGGTCTTGTCCAAATTCGGTGAGAAGTTTATAAATCAGGATTCCAAATATTTACAGTGGTTACATAGCAATAATTTGACATCTTATTACAACTAATCTTCCATGTAAAATTAATAGTACTTGCAAAATAATGTTGAAATTGACAGATGACTCAAATAACAACTAATTATGCAATAGATAAAATTATCATTTTCTCCTCTGATATTACAAACCACTGGTTTTTATTGTTTATTTTATTTATTCATTTATTTATTTAGCCTTTGGAGGCATTACAAAAAAGTAGCAGCAGAGATCTAAGTATAAATTCTAATTCTAATGCTATTGTTTATCAGAAATGTAACTAATGAAGTACTCAGTGTGAGGTTGAATATTTGTAGTGGTTACATTATGTGTAATTTTCTCTGTTAGAGAACAGTGACAAAGTGAAATAGCACAACAATTTTAAACTGAAGCTAAAGACAAAGATCTATTGAACACGATTTCCTAAACATATTGTTACCAAGGTAACATCGCCGCAGATGCAGACAATCCTTAGCCTGATCCAAAAGCCGTTTATTATTTTTAAAATTCCTCTTGCTTTATTTGGATGGGGACACAGAGGGGCCGCAGTGGGACCCTGTGGTAGGGTCTGAATCGGGCCAGAGCAGAGACGTTCTCACTGGTGGAGAGGTGACTCAGCAGGCACACTTCCACTGGAGCGTGAGAGCCACTGGACATGAGCCCAGCCCCCAGCCCAGTCACACCACTGATGGTCAGGGAGAAGAGAGGAGTGCTGCTGCCTCCAAGTGACTGGAAGCGAAGAATGTCACCCAAATCATGCGCAGTGATATATCAAACCCCCCCTAGGTCATAAATTATAAATAATAAGGACATACAGTAAAAAGGGATCATATACCCGAGTAAATGCTTTGCGGTAGTGATTTGACAGAAAATAGAACAGCTAAAGGGCAGAAGCTGTTGACGCCCAAACCAGTTTTGAGTACACTCTTGCCCCAAAAAGTTTGGTTTTATGTTATAAGCCTCCCAGCTTTCTTACAAAAGGAAAATCAATAAATGAACATTCCAAAGCTACAAAACCACAGAAAAATCCACCAATGAAAACCCATTCCCTATTTATTTGCCTACCCCTAAAACCCCACACTGCAGCTTTAATGTGGTCCACTCCACTCTTGGCCAAGAAAAATGCCGTTTCTTGCGTGCCTACCGTTGATATTGGAAGTTCCTATTTTCCCTGCACTTAAATAAAGAGTGCGCCCCTCACTCCTAAAAGTGCTGGGACATGGACTTCCACAGCAGATGGAAAAAGTGAGCGCAGAGTGGAAAAAGTTCCGGCTATGGTTTGAACACTTCTAATTGAAGCAGACAGTGCCGGGGTCCACAGACAAGGATCCCATTTTGTCTTTATGGCAGACTGGGCAGCCGTGCAGCTTGTGGATAAACAAATCAATACAAGCTGCTTAAAGGTGTAAAAGTGGTTTAGAAAGTATAAAACAATATTTAGAGAATGGAAATCTTACACAACTCTTTACTAACTTTGTAAAGGCAAAAGGGCTCGTTTTCTCAAAATGTCCCATGAAGCCAGACCACAAGGCAAAGGAATGCATAATAAATCCATGCATCATTTGTTCATTCGTTTTTCAAAATAAAACCAAAAATAAGAAAATAAAAACAACTATTTTCTTCATTATTTGTCTCCAAAACCAAAATGAAAAAGCAGATAACGATACGATTTTTTTGTTTAAATGAATAATGGAAAAAAACGGATAACGGTTGTTTCCCATTTCCGTGACTTACATTGTGATGCCGGACTTTTGCGCCGCATACGGATTGAACGAGGATTGAACCAGGACCAAAACAGGACTAAACCAGGACTAAACCATGACTAAACCATTTTCAGTCCAGTATGGTCCGGGTCTGGTTCTGGTCTCAATCACGGTCTGGTCCTGGTCTGGTCCTGGTTTTTCAGACAAATAATGAAGAAAATAGTTGTTTTTTTTTTGTTTCTTATTTTTGGTTTTATATTGAAGAACAAATGAACAAATGATACACGGATTATAGCAGACAAATGAGTTTGTTTTCTCCTGTTGAATTGAGACACAATTGCCTTTAGGCGAGTGCACCTGGAGAGAAAGACACAGACCTGACGTAAGGATACAAAAATCTTATAAAATCATGATATCATTTGAACAGTGGTCAAACTTATCAAATTCCCTGTGGGTTTATGGGAGAACACAGATCAGATTTGGTAATAATATGCTTATAATAATAAAAAAAATAACCATTAAACGCTATGTCATAGTTTGCAATTATGATCTATTATATTCAGCACCTTGGATCATGGAAAAGTGAAATGTTATTGTGTGTCATAATTCAGAATTGTTCCAGTTACAACTTCCTGGGGAGAACTAAGAATCACAATGAATATTTTTTTGGCACATCATCATGTCAAGTTAGCTTTGTGTGATTCTGGCTTGACTCTGGAAAGACACTGGATTGATTTAATCATTTTGCACTGGGGTATCGGCACACCTCGCTTTTCTTGTACTTAAGAGTATAGACCACCACTTAGTTTTGGATCATGTTACATTTATGACACAATAGCTGTCAAAACCACTTCAGTCAATGCTTGTATCCTCCTTGTCTTAAATTATCACATACCTAATTTGGCTAGATGATACCGCTACATTCTCAGTAAGATAATAATAGCTTATCCCCAGAGTAGGACAAAAGACAGAACTGCCCAATACTATAAATCTTCAAGTACTGCTAACCAACTTGTACTGGGGTAACTAAGGCCAAAGTGTAACAACTCTGAGAAGCCTGGGAACAATGTAAATTCCACCAGTGAACTTTCCTATGGGTAATTATCTCTGCCAGTAGTTCCTGTTTCGTGCAGTGGTCGTGAACATTTGGGGTTTTTGTCTTTGAACCAAAATGAAAGAGTATTACTCCATCAGCCAGGAATCAAGACGATATGTTCTTAAGCCATAACTCTTAGCTCCTCTCCCCAGATCAGATGGAGAGACACTGCATGAAGGATTGCACACAAAAGCTCAAATCGAACAGTCTAAACATCATTATTGTTGATACATGCAAGACAACATTCTGAAAACATAAAATATAAATCAATGTGAATCTTATTAGCTTTAGTCAGAAGAACAAGAACAAAGGGACTGCCAAATTAACCATACTTTGAACCATAAAAGCTAATAAGGCAATGTTTTCTTAGTGATTTGACTTTTTAGTGTATCTGAAAAACGATTTAATGGATTTTAAGGGATTTAAGAGATTTAAGGGATGGTGGTCACTGGGAGGTAAAATTGTTTTGGGAGGAAAATGTATTAATGTAAAATTTATGGAAGGTTCAAACAAGATAAAAACTCTTTCAAAACTGAAACTTTTTTCAAATGACATACTAGAACAAGCCTGATTTATCACTTCGTGGAAACCATCTGACCTCACAGCATTAGGATTTGTTCACTTGACAGTAGGTGGGTACTTTTTTTTATTTAAACAATCACTGCTATTTGGTCATGACGTATGTAATGCACCAAATCCTGTAGATAGAAGGGCAATAAAGTCTTTCCTCTTGATAAAATTCACCAGACATTCTCTTTGTTCCAGCTTTAAATCCTCGATCTCGGGAATTGTTGCCAACACAGAATGTAATATGTCTTTGCCTACATCCATCTCGACCACTTTGTTTACTGTTGTGCTGTACCACAAAAGGGACCCAGACAGGCCCTTGAGTTTGACGTCATGGCTTCACAGCTCTTCACTGATTGGCTGGTGTGCGGTCTACAACTTCCAAGGTTCTTGCAAACCGTCAAGTATATTCTGATTCCTGACCTAGTTGCTAGAAAGAAATGAAATTGAGCAGAGGCACTAGGTGGTGCCAGCCTTGCTATACCACAGGGGTCTCCAACCTGTGACTCGGGAGCTACCAGTAGCTCTCCACCCCTTAAAAGTAGCTCACCAAAGGATTTCAGAATTACACAATTGTGCTGTATAAAAAAAAAAGGTTAATTACTTACCTTGTACTGTATATGTATGTATCATTTTGAAGTCCAAGTTTGTGCACTAATAAATGGACAGAGGTTTATGTTTTATAGGCATCTAACTGTACCCAAAGGCTCGCCCTCTTTTTTAATCGTCTCAAATTCTAACGGCTGCTAAAATGAGTAGCTCTCTGGCATTTTTGTTTTGTAAAGGTAGCTCACTGGAGGAAAAAAGGTTGGAGACCCCTGCTATACCAGACCTATACCTTTTATCGCTGAATTATTAGGATCCATAACATCATTACTAAAGCTATAAAGCCTTCTCAAACATGTTCCAATTAAATAGCAAAGCCAACAGAACAGATCATTGTAACAGCAAATTCACTCTGTTTTGGCATCTGCACAGAGAAGCCGAGCATGACCAAGACTTTTCCTTGTGCTGTGTCTGCCCATTAACCACAGCGCAGCAGTCAGCCCTAGTGAGCCCTCGGCCAGTTGTATCTCATATCCACACTTTTATGGTCCCAGTGGCTGCAGGGGTTACGCTACTCTCCAGTGAACAAGCGCTTTCCCTCTTGGTGGTCTGAGCCCTTTGTAACCTTTGACCTCTTGCACCTTATTAGGGAGTTTGCCAACATTCTCGACACAAATCTGTCTCTGTCAATTTTGTACAATTGATTCGTCTGTTTAAGAAACGTCATCTCCGCATTGCAGTTTTATTTAAACATAATATAAACCCTTGCCTCGCCGTGTATTCTGTGCTATGGGAGACTGGATACTACAGGCAGTAAAATCTTCTCTGTTTTCACACGTTTAGGTTTTAGTATCTTCCACTTATGGTTTCCACACCTCAATGGCGTAAATGAGTGGTACTATGAGCAGTAGTAGTTCTGTCTGTGCGTGACGTGATGTGTACATAGCATGTTGTGCAGTTAACAGCTTTTGGCCCCAGCAGAGTTCTGGTGAGGGGAATGCTTCTCATTAAACGACACATCCTGACTCACTCTCTAATTTAGCATTAGGAACGGGCTTGTAAGGCTCAAAATAGAACCTCGGCCACAGTTATAGAAGAAAGTCTGGGACATTATAGAAGGTTCCCATGCAGAAGTTCTGTGAGGTCTCAACAATGTGGATTTGGTACACATCTGTGACTCTGGTGCCAACACTGCCTGACTTAAAAATTGTCCTCTGCTCATGTTTTGTTCATATTTACTCTACTGGTATCCAACAATGGTAAAATGTCCAACAGAGTCTAGCAGATGCAGCAGTGTTGTTGTGATATTCTCTTTTCACTTCAGTGCATTTCTGTGCATCTGGACCCAAATTAAAGCAGACTGGAGATGAAATGTACTCCTCACTACCACAGTACAACCCATTTGTTACATAATCATTATTGATGTTAAATGCTGTGCAGGCACTAATAAAGGATTAAGTTCAGTAATTACCAGCAGTCTGGTAGTGCAGCCAAACCATAACATTCACAAGCAGAAACGCACAGGGGCAAATGTGTGGTGCCTGAGGATGAATGGGCAGGATAAGCCTTTAAACCTGATCTGCACAGAGCAAAGGGGAAAATAAATACAGTAAGTGTTGGCTCAGGTGATGGATGAGAGCTGCCAGCCCTGTTGTTACTGCTAAATGATGATTCCAATTAGGCCCGTTCTGACACCTCTATGGACTCAGTGTATATCAGGAGGCTGGGGCTGCTTTTTAACAGCATGTAGCATAAAGACAAACTACTTGTGTGATTTAATACCTGGAATGTGAGCAGTCATAATTAAATGGAGAGTAGTGTTGTAGTGTTTTGCACTGATTCAGGTCCAATACCTCCTTTTGTTCCCTGGAAGGAACATTTATGCAAGCAAGTGAACACTGGATTGTATTTTGTGGTGAGGTGTTTATTATATGAACAGCTTTTGTACAAATTTGGATAACACTTCCTTTGAAACAATTTCTGTTTTTTGTCAAGTGCACAGTGCAATTGAATTTTTTAAACAATCCAGTGTTCAGCATAAGCTGTGCAGGTCTGTGTAGTGGTCTGCAGTCAAACTAAAGGTGTCTTTGTAGGCTGTGCACTGTTGTCTTTTGAAATGAAGCACTAAACCTCACTTTCCATGGAGCTGACTCTGAGGCCCAGACAGGCCGCTCCTCCACGGGACAGGCCTGGTACCTGCAGGACGACATCAGGGTGACTCATAGTATCCACACGAACATGCCTTCCACTAGCGTTCACGGCTGGATCACTAAATCATTATGCACATGCTTTACAGGGCTCCAACAGCGCTGCAATGCACTCTGCAGGGTTTTCTAATGGACTTACTATACACTCCATTTTAGACATTGAGTTACATACAGAATTAAAGGTGCACTATGTGACTTCTAAGGTGAAGGGTCTGCTACTTGCTTGTCTCCATGGACATGTTATTTCTTTGCCTGGAATGTTCCACAGTAGGGCATTAAACATAGCTCCCTTGCATTTGTTTAATTACAGGTGTTTTAAAGCTCAGAAATACCTTAAAGAGGTGAATTTTTACCATGTGTTTGCTTCTCCATAGATCTGACCATTAACCTGTCCCCATTGTGACTTCCAAGTTTATTTCCATACTGTGGAATAATCAAGGCAAACAGTAATATCTTCATGAAGACAAGCAGGTGGCGGACTCTCCTCACAAAGTGTTATACAATGCACCTTTAAGCAAGGCATTCAAAAGCCCAGTGTTTCTGGGAGGGATGCAGTCAGCCTTCATACATATTGATAAGTGAATAAAGTCACATAATGAGGTGATCGCTGAGATAGATCATGTTGAACACTATGGGCGGTTGGACTTCAAAGCCTCACTGTAATTACAGCATGCGTAAACAAGTCATATTCAGAATACAGATTTACATTTCCATAATGTTGCTGAGGCCCATGGTGCCTTGAACTCTGAAGTGGAAAAAAAAAAAAATGCATGACAGATCTTTGAAACAGTGGAAAAGATGTGTAAGTGCTGCCACATGTCCATGTAGACATCAAGCAACCATCATGTAAGAGGAGAGAGCAGAGGAGCCCTGATACGGCCCTGTGGTCTGCCAGAAGACTGAAATGAAATTACCATTCGGCTGTCGTGATTGTGGTGTTGGTGAATCTGGGCTGTGGTTTAAACTCACGTGTTTTGTTTCACACGGATCTTCTGACCCAGCCATGAGACCCCAACCTGTGCTTTTATTGCTCTAGCTTACATTAAAGAGCTGTTTTATCGACCAAATCTACAAAAAAATGGTTGAAGCCTTTAAATTGACTTCTTCACTGAATGTTTCTTTTTATAAAATATAGCACTCCATTAACGGACACACTGTTATAAAGTTTTAGTACGAGCCACAGTCTGACCCGTTGGTCCTGAAGCAGCTGGGGGCCACACATGGGACCCACCAGTGAACCACTTCTCATCACAGCACTGGACACAATGGTAATAAAGACCAGGCCTGGACCATGCCTCATCTGCCCTCCCCTCACACAAGCAGTGGTGGAGGAAGTAATTGGGTAAAAGTACAAATACCAGAGCAAAAAACAGTAAAAGTATCACATGAAGAAATCTACTCAAAGGGTCAGTTCGGAATTTTGGACATAAGGCCTCATTTCCAAGTGAGCCAAGTGAGTGTTGAAGACGTGTAGAGACATAAAAAAAAAAAAAATCCATCCAGTCTTTGTGTTTGCAGAGGTCGCTGGTGCTAGGCTAGTGCCTGTCAATGGCCATAGTTAGTCTGCTACTAAAACAATCTTACCCAGTCCACAAAGCACCTGAAGCAAATCTACGCCAGACTATCAATGTGAATGTCTGTGTTGATAGAACAGTGTTTGAAATAAAACTAACCTTCGCATGAATCATTGCATGTTGAGGGACTATTTTCTCATATATCAGTCCACTGCTGCCAAACTTTCTATCAGGAAGTACAACTCGCTGCTGCTGCTCAGACCTAAATCCTTCAAATGCAAGGTTTTACTTCTAAAATCATTCTATCGACACAGACATTTACATCGACAGTCTGGTGTTATAATAGATTTACTTTGGGTGTTTTGTGGAGTGGGTAAGATGTTTTTAGTGGCAGGCTAACTATGGCCATTGACATGCACTAGCCTAGCACCAGCGACCTCTGTAAATACAAGGACTGGATGGAATATTTTAAAAAGTGTCTCCACACGTCTCCAACACTATGGCTCACTTAGAAATGAGGCCTTATGTCCAAAATTCTGCACTGTCCCTTTAATTACAAAAAATGTACTGAAAGAGTAAAAAGGAAAAAAAAAAAAAAGTATTTTGCTCAAACTACAAATGTGTTAAACATAACCCCTCAACCTTTTCAGGAGGTGTCAAACTATGAAAAAAAAATAAATCTACTTTTCAGTCCTGTTAAAAAATGTAGTGGCGTAGAACAGTTTTCCCCTAACTTTTCTTTTTCTGGGAACCCAGATTTTAAAAGTCGCAAACCTTTGTGACCCAAGTCAATAGATATTATTCATAAATCACAAAATAAAGGTGGATTTGACCATTATTGAACATTAATGAGGATATTTTATTGTTGACTGAGTGATCATGTCTCTCTGGACAATTAGTATTACTCAAGTTTTAAACAATGAAAAACAGTGATTGAAGCAGCAATAAAAGGATCCATAAGTCGCCTATTTGGACATTAAATGTAGCTTGTTTCTTTTTCTTTTCAACAATCAATTGAAACAGCAATATTGAAACAAAATAGTCAATAAAATAATTACAAAAAGAACAGAAATGATTCAAAACATGTCTTAACATTTCAACCTACATGCAGATCATAACAAGGCGACTCCAAAAAAAATCTCTTGCGACCCACCTGAGGGTCGCAACCCAGTCTTTAGGAAACAATGACATAGAAAGTTCAGATACCTGCTCTCAGATGTAGTAAATTAAAAGTACTATGTTACGTTCCACTACTGCACACAAACAACAGTCACTACAGTCTTACACTGACTGACAACATGGCACCACAAACCTCCAAACCAGTTGCAATCAAACTGTATAACTTTCTTTGAGTGACTGCTTGACTACTATAAATCACACGCGCTGGTGCTAACTACTTCTGTTGTGCACAATTACCTGGGCAGGTCCCCCTTGTTAAATCCTCACCACCACAAAGCCGTTGAACCCCTGAACATTTCCACAACGCATTTCAGGAGAGACAGGTGTGGCAGTAAAGGACATCCCGAACAAGCCTGCAGATCTGAGAGCACTCACCATCAGTCATTACCCCAACCTACTAATTTACACATCTCGCTACATGACTGTAAAGCTGTCTGGATTTTCAAAGACACCCCATCACGCACCTCTGCTCAAAACGTTAAAATAAGTGGAAACACGTGCAAAGAAAATAGTTTTGTAATGTAAAAACTCTTGCGAATTGTGGAAAAGACTGGTTCAACAAATGAATTTCATGTGTTGATAAGATGGAAAAAAGGAATATTTAAAGGTTGAATGGAACATGGAAAACAATTGAATGAATTGCAGATGCTAAGGTTTTATAAATGGACTACAATTATTTGGAGGTCATGATAAGATAGAGATACTTGATATATTTACTTACACCAATGCTGTATCAATTAGCCTTTAACTTTTTTATATTCCATTGCAGGGTCATTTGGGGAAATAATCAGAATCCTTGCGTGCACTGTATGTTGATTTGGCACAGACTTTATTCCCTGATGCAACCACTTTTAAAAATTGTCCTGGAAAAAGTTTGCAAAAGTTTGCTTATTCTCCCCCATTATCCAAACAGTAATATAAAGGAATGAATGTCTGCTATTTGTCAGATTGTGATTTCTCAATTGGAACACTGATTCCAGTTAAAAATTATTCTCGAAATGAAAGGGCAGACACTGCGAATTGTTGTCTGGACTAAATCTGTTAATTAGTAAAACAAGGATTTAACTGGAATTAACATGAATTCAAGTCATAAGGTCATAGTAATAAAGTCTTTTGTAATCATTTAGCGATTTGGAGTTCTTTCATGCTAGTGTCAAATGGTCATTTTTAAACTGCCATCACTCTGTAATTATGTCTCTGTATTAACCATGGTTCTAACAGGCCTATAGTTGAACTGGCTACACTCACTTAGCCAGGCTGGCGCCACCTAGTGCCTCTGCTCAATTTCATTTCTCTCCAGTGACTAGGTTAGGAATCGAAATACACTAGACGGTTTGCAAGAACCCCGGAAGTTGTAGAGCGAAGAGCTGTGAAGCCATGACGTCAAACTCAAGCGCCTGTCTGGGTCCCTTTTGTGGTACAGCACAACAGTAAACAAAGCGGCTGAGATGGATGTAGACGAAGACAGACATTCTGTGTTGGCAACGATTCCCAAGATCGAGGATTTAAACCTGGAACAAAGAGAATGTTTGGTGAATTTTATCAAGGGGAAAGACGTTATTGCCCTTCTTCCTACAGGATTTGGCGCATTACATATGTCACGACCAAATAGCAGAGATTGGTTAAATTAAAAAGTACCCGCCTACCATCGAGCAAACAAATCGTAACCCTGCGAGGTCAGACAGTTTCCACAAAGTGAAACCGGCTGATGAATTAGGCTAACACTCAATAGCCCTATAACAAAATTGTTTACTACACTGAAAACTACTACGACAACATTTTTTGCCGATTTTCACACTTGATTCACTGTCTGCAATACACTAGTGTACAGTACAGTAACACCACGCACTTCATTGCCTTATCACTACTACCAAATAACTCGTGGTCAATCCTAGACAGAGTTTGAACAGTATAAATGGACACAGACTTTCCACTGAGATCTGTCAGTGGGGGATGAATAAAAGTCTGCTGGGCAGCTTCCAGTTGAGGAAGACTCCGGATTAGAGCCTCTGCCAATGGGATAATTCTCCACACATGTGCAGGGAGCCCAGCGCAGCACCCACTCAGCTTTATAGACACACACTACCGCATCTAATTCCTCTGCATTAGGGGCAGATTAAAAGGATCTTTGTAACAGGGCAGCAAGTGAGGTACAGTGACTGTGGTGAGGTGGCACATAATACAAAAAGTCATGCACTTATCTTCAACTTTGACCAGTCTATTACTAAAAACCATGGAAGCGTGCAAAATTGAGCTTTTTACTATGGTATGTGCTCTTGTGTTCTCTGCTTATGTCTTTATGCTTTGTCTCTGTATTTATTTATTAACAAGAAAATGCATATTAGAAACAAGGTAATGAAAAAATAGGAGCCAAAGCTCATTTCCATCCTTAGTCCTTTGCTGAAGGCCAAGGCCAGACGCACTCACATAATTCATAATGAAGCTTTTTCCTCCATACTTCCACACCTCCATGCTCCCTCTTGTAGAGCTTGGGCCTGAAGGTCAAAAATCACATTTATAGCAAAATTCGTGATGTTACTGTTCCATGAAACAGTGCTAAGCTGCGGGGTCATGACTGGTAAATATTTTTCACACTGCAGTGTCAGCTTCATTATAGTATTAGTTTAGTATCAGTTTAGAATTTTTAAAATATCTGTTGATTTAAAATTAGGCAAACTGAGAAGAAAATACAAACCAATCAACAGGCTCTCTATATTTAGTCTTTATTTACCATCTTTATTTACCTATTTCCACCTGCGTAATTCTCCTTTTCCTCTGATTATTCACGGTCATTTAACATTCTTAGTACAAAATATACAAAGAAAGAATGTTAACAGCTTATTTTCTCGTTTTCTGTTAAAACAGAACACAACAGAGCCGCCCTCTATTGGTCTCTTTCACTCTGTAGAATCAGTAGCATTTATAATATTTATTGAAACCATGAGATGTTCAGATGTTTTTAGAGATTGTACAAAGCCTAGTTTATTTATTACCCTGGCCTGTTCAAGTGCAGATCTAAAACTTGCTGAAATGCTCAACTCGTCTTATGATTGAAGACACAACTGTAGCAGCCATCTTGATTTCTGTGATGACATCATGTAGACAGTGAAGCCCAGGATGTGTAAGAACAGATGTAGCTGTTCACAGGCCTCACTCAGCCTCTGACGATCACACATGACTTATGAACGAGCCATGCTTGTGTGCTTATGTGGATCCTATGGTAACAAAGTGCATTCTCCTCTGGGCTTAAGCACAGAATCACTCAGGCCACACATGACACTCTGAATTACTGCGATGGAGGAGTTATCCAGCCCATACTGTTGTACTTAACTACTGCACGTGATTCCCAGAACCTGGAGGAGGTTTAAATAGGCGAGAATGGATGGACATCAGTGACATTGGGAGTACAGTTCTTGGATTAAAGATATGTACTTGTGTAATCCTATGCAGTTTATTCAGGAACTCAGTGCTGCTGTGGCAACATTAAGTGTAGCCCTTCTTCCTCAGTCTCAATAGCAAATATACTGCAATGCCATTTCAGACCACACAGTCAAGAGGTGTATTGTTGAAATGAACACTGAGCATTTTACACAAATCAGTCAAAATGGGATGGGATTCCATCTTTATTGGAACTGCCAGCATAAAGGTAAAATTAGGTTTTAGCATTTAAAAGAAAAAGTGGGCAAGGTGAATAAGTAGAAGTAGTCCTAAAAACCCAATAATATGCATGATCACTGATACTCCACCATAATGTGGAAATTGGTCTTTGCATAAAGAGGGTTTAAGACTAAACAGATTACATCTACCTCTTGGCCAGGTCATCATTGCAAATGAGATGCGTTCTCAATTAGCCTGATTCATCAGTCATTTTCACTTCATGGAAACCATCTGACTTCGCAGCATTAGGATTCGTTCACTTGACGGTAGGCGGGTACTTTTTTATTTAACCAATCGCTGCTATTTGGTCATGGCGTATGTAATGCACCACTGACGGGGCTTACTGGTATAAGCTTTTCCCAAAGAAGGGCAATAACGGCTTTCCCCTTGATAAAATTCACCAAATATTCTCTTTGTTCCGGCTTGAAATCCTCAATCTCGGGAATCGTTGCCAACACAGAATGTATGGCTCTTCGCTGGTGCCCGTACTCGCACTTCCGTTTTTTTGTTTTTTTTTTCCGAACCGTCTAGTGTATTCTGATTCCTGTCCTAGTTGCTGGAGAGAAATTAAATTGAGTGGAGGCACTAGGTGGCGCCAACCTGGCTAGTCCTCAACTGGCTTACCCGGTAAATAAATAAAATAAAATGTATCTGGGGTGTATGGTGGAGTGCAAGGATGTTGTTTTTTTGTAACTGTTATCACTGTCCAAAAAAATACCCTGCCTAGGCCCAAAATTCTGAGGATGCACAAATACTGCCTGGGATCCAGACTAGACACTTCTTACTTTACAAAGAAATAGATAAGATATAAGTCTTTCTCCCTTTCTTCAGATGAGTGTGATTCACAGGTGGATTAGCCAATCAGGGACACACATGGTCTGTTAAATATCACAGGGATCTGAAAATCATGGCAAATTTCTGCAGAATCAGTGAGCCAAATGCTAAACTATCTATTAATCTGAGGTGAGATAAGTTTGATTTTATTTTGAAATGATATTTGACCAGTGAGCTCATTCGTTTCCCATGCGTCTGAAATAAACAAACCTGATTGCATATCAAACTGTATAAAAAATACAGAGAGATACATTCTGGATTTGCCAGGCAACCCTGAATAGCAACAATTAACAATATGAATGGTTAAACAATGTGAAAGAGCTGGTGAGTCTAAGAAGAACAATGACATTTTTCCACTTTCTCTGGCACAATTTTCGTATTTCTTAGGGGTAATAAAATCTCATTGTCTTGTAAAAGGCCAATAAAGTAATGTTTTTATTAGGATTAGCAATTTAGTTAATCACCAAACTGAAACTCAGTACTGTCCAGAGTAGACTGTAATGGTGACACAAATTACAGCACTGATGAGGCCTGTGGATGACAACAGACTTAAATACTGACAGCTGTGATGACAGTGCTGCTGATAATAAGTCCATAACAAGTCTATAACTGTTGCATAACTAGACAAAATTTAAATGAGCAAGGGGCTACAGAAAGGTGCACTTTTCTGGTGCAGGGTCCATCACCTGCTCTGAGATGCTATAGCTTTGCAAAGAATTTTCCACAATAAGGCATTAAATATAAATATCTCCATGAAGAGAAGCAGGTGACACCACTAGGCCAGCATACAGGTCAGGTCTATGGAGAGGCGACCCTGCTCACAACAAGAATGAAAGGTATTTTAGAGCATATTGGGAAAATTCCATAGCCTAATTCATCAGCCAGTTTCCACGAAGTGAAACATGAAGTGAAACCGTCTGATCTTGCAGCATTAGGATTCGTTTCCTTGATGGTAGGTGTGTACTTTTTTTATTTAAACAATCGCTGCTATTTGGTTGTGACGTATGTAATGCACCAAATCCTGTAGGGCGAAGGGCAATAATGTCTTTCCCCTTGATAAAATTCAAGAAACATTCTCTTTGTTCCAGGTTTAAATCCTCGATCTTGGGAATCGTTGCCAACACAGAATGTCTGTCTTTCGTCTACATCCATCTCAACCACTTTGTTTACTGTTGTGCTGTACCACAAAATGGACCCAGACAGACGCTTGAGTTTGACGTCATGGCTTCACAGCTCTTCGCTGATTGGCCGGTGCATGGTCTACAGCTTCTGGTATTTTTATTCTGATTCTTGACCAAGTCACTGGAGAGAAATGAAATTGAGCAGAGGCTCTAGGTGGCGCCAACCTGGCTAAAAATTCCAGACAAAATTAGAAAATCTGCATGGTGACAAGCTGGTAACTATCAGAAAGATTACATAGTGCACTTTTGAGGAAGGAATGATTTTGCAATTAGCTGGCAAGTTACAAGTAATATGAGGTAGAAAAGAAAAGAAGAATTCATGCATACAACTTGAAGACATCATCCTTCTAAAACCCAAAGATTGACATTTGAAGGCCAGCCATCTTGAGTAATAAGGACGCTGTGGCCAGACACGTTAGATCATTGGTAATCGTAATAAATTGGCTTTACAAAATACAAGCTTTTATTGTTCTGAGAATGGTTACGCATCAGCTTTCACCCACTCACTATAAATGTCCATAACCTCTAAGTTTATTTTACCAGATACTGTCAAAAATCAATAAACTCCCACCAACTGTGTGGTCAGAGCGCCCCTGAACACACCGCGGTCTCCCTCCCCCTCCCTCCCTCACCCCCATCTGCTCCTATCATTACACTGTACTTTGCAAATGGATATTAATGATGATAATAAGGCTAGAATGAATGGCCCTATTTTACCAAAATGATGCAAACAAAGATTATCTCCTCAATTTAACTTCAACTTTCGGACAAAATTGCAATTGGTCGGTTACATTTGTTGTGATGACATTCTCCGCGTGCAGTGCTAAAACATCTGGACTTTTTATGAGCGATTGAGCTATGTGTCTGTGTGCCTGTTTTATCAACAATGATGAAAAGGGTAATCCAGGTGACAACATATCTTGTCCTCAAAACTTTTCCAACATCAGGGATCCAAAACAACCCAAGATGTCAACGTAGACCTATAGAGACATGTGCTAAAACGCTTCACTGTGGTTAAGGGCGAGCGCACATTTTCAGGAGATTTGTTTGTGGCTTTAAAGAAATGCTCAACTAGATCTGGGCTGGAGAATGATCAAATTTCAGTTCGCCAACGCACATCGTCAGCACAATTTTTTACAGTTTACAACAAGAAACTTGAGGCAAAAATCACGATTCCTTTCTAGTTGTGGTGTTGACACAGAGGTATGGGCAGACGCACAACCACTCAATTGTACAAACTTGGCAAAATAAATAAATAAAGCTGCAGATTTTTTTGATAGATATTGCAATTATAATTAGATTTGCGATTGTGGTTTCAAATTGTGTTTACAGTGCACATTTCCAATCCAAAAGCATAAACATTTGAGAGAATACTGAAATGAAATGAAACACGATACACACATATAATCACATATATTTCTGATCTTTGTGTAGAGGTCTATTAACACATTGTTGTTAATCCTGTTGACAGCACAGCGGCTGAGCACTCATCATTCACCGCAAGGTTTAAAAGTTCAACTTTCACGCCTCCCGGGCCTTTCGGTGCAGAATTTGCATGTTGCTCCCTGTGTCTGGGTGGGTTTCTTTCAGACACTCCAACTTCAGCACAACAGGTCAAATCCTCCAACTTATAGCATAGTGTAACTTTTCTGGTAGCCTGATTCATTAGGCGATTTCACTTCATAGAAAACGTCTGATCTCGCAGCATTAGGATTTGTTCGCTCGACGGTAGACAGGTACATTTTTTTATTTAACCAATTACTGCTATTTGGTTGTGACATATGTAGTATGCTAAATCCCGTAGGAAGAAGGAACATCTTTCACCAAACATTCTCTTTCTTCCAGCTTGAAATCCTTGATCTCGGGAATCGTTGTCAACACATGGCTTCGTCTACATCCACCTCGACCACTTTGTTTACTGTTGTGCTGTACCACAAAAGGGACCCAGTCATGGCTACACAGCTCTTCACTGACCGCACTGGCCGGTGCGCTGTCTACAACTTCCAAGGTTCTTGCAAATCGTGTATTCTGATTCCTGACCTAGTCGCTGGAGAGAAATGAAATTGAACAGAGGCACTAGGTGGCACCAGCCTGGCTACATTTCTGGTGGAGGGGCTGTCAAATGCTTTTATTCATGGAGATTTTATCGCCTTGTCTGGAATATTTCACAGTATGGTACTAAATCTTTCTATCTTTGTGGAGACCAAAACAGGCCACGTTACAGGTTAGATCTGTGGAGACGCAACCCGGCTCACAGTTAGAATTTGGGTTTTTCTAGATATTTTTGAGCAGTAGAACCACCTGTAATTGAATTAATGTTTTCTAGAGCTGTTTAATGTCATACTGTGGAACATTCCAGCCAGAGCAGTGACATACCCATAGAAACAAACCAACCAAAAAGTTACATAATCAACTTTAAGACCAAGCCTAGCTCAAGATCTGGAGATGGGCTCCCTAGGACGTGGCACTCTGGCGCTTCGCTGTTGTTGACAGGCTGCCCTGCGACATTGAAGAATGGCAAATGACATGGCAATTGAAGAATGACAAATATAGGGTACCTTAAATTGTTTTCTAAAAAACGATGGATGTGTTCTTTGCAGAGGACATTCTATACCCAAAATAATGGAAGCTTTTGAGATTTGATAATTGCAATCATAACAATTTCATTTTTATTTGGTTGTGATATCTTTTGCATGCATTTGAATGATGGGAGAAACAACATAACATCATTATTAGAACATTGTTTATCAGCTAACTCAGAATTGAACTTTCATCTTAGAAGCGTAGGAAATGTTTGATCTAATACTGTTTTCCATTTGCTACACTACCACATATTCTAAATCATTAACCTTTGACTAATACGGACTAAATGAATTAAGCTGATTGTGAACAACATGTGCTTTTAAGCATTTGGCTACACTGTCCTTATCCATCATCATAATGGCAGGAAAGCATGCCTCAATAACAACACTGTGCCAAGGTAAACAGTAGCAAATAACGGTCCTTCCAGGTAAGGTTTTTGCTGGAAGAAGTCAGGCTTTATTGCAAAGTTTGGTCAGCGCTTTCTCCTCTTTTTACAAGATGCTCTATCAACAGATCAGAAGTTGCAGTGTAATTTATCACAAACTTAAAGTACTTTAAAAAGAGCTTTCATCATATGTTTGGATAACAGGTGAAAAAATTCAAGGACTTCTGTCTACACTGTGAATTTACTCTGGCAATGTACATATCCAGAAGTCTCCGTCTGGTTACTGTCCTCATGGCAGATCACGACAAAACTCATTTATTCACAATGACGTTCTAAAACTAAGCAGAAGAGTAGTAGCCAATACACTCATTCCTACGTTTTACCATTGACTCCCAAAGGAAACTGCAGCAGCTTCAGTTATGCAACATGTCACCTATCAATCAAACTACCAAAAACAATGCTAGCTCTTGAAATAAAACAACTTCAAGACAGCTGAATAAATATCAGACAGTTTCAGTAACTTGTTTAGAGTTTGGACTTCGCATAACCTCGCCTTTCCTTTTGGTTTTGGCAATTTTAAGTTTTCCACTTCTTCTTAGCTAACGGCTGCATCTTCTTTTATGACAGGTCACGAGGAAAATTTGCCATGATTTAAAAGTTTGGCTGTTCTCATATGCACATGCAGCACCTATATAAGCACCAGCCACCTACTAAGTTTTATTTTGTAATTGTTCAGGAATTCTCATCAAGCCCATGCTGAAGTGATCACATTGGACTGCGTATTCACTCTACGGGGAATGCACCGCTGGACTGGGGCAGCTTGGGTTGGCTTTAGCCCACAGAAGACCTTTGTGATTTCCATAAAATCTTTGTTCATATACGTTTTTAAGGGTTTCTACAGATGTGTGAGATATTTAATCCTCGGCTAGCACTGGGCATTATGTCAGACACCTTCTATCAAAACAGAGAGCTCACTATGGTACAACTCAGCTTGCAGTCAAACCTGATTCTGACCAGGATGCGCCACTCGCCACCTAACAACTTCTGATGGAGCTCATGAATGCTGGAAAACTCACTGTAGCCTATAGACTCTTTTAGTCTTTGTAGATTAAGGGGAAAATGTGCAGTGACAGAAGACAGGCACAATATATTTTCTCTAAATGCAGCATCAGACTAGCCTGATTCATCAGCCGGTTTCTCTTCGTGGAAACCATCTGACCTCGCAGCATTCGGATTCTTTCGCTCGGCGGTAGGCAGGTACTTTTTTTATTTAACCAATCTCTGCTATTTGGTCGTGACATATGTAATGCGCCAAATCCCGTAGGAAGAAGGGCGATAATGTCTTTCCCCTTGATAAAATTCTCTCCTCTGCACGTTTACCAAATGCACATCATGACAAATGCAGATGCACTTGTGCACTTTTAATTAGGCAAACTTCAAACACGTGTCGCGGTAGGCATGCTCTGTGCTGTAGACTTGCTCTGTGCTGTAGGTCTGTTCTGTGCTGTCTACAACTTCCGGGATTCTTGCAAACCATCTAGTGTATTTGAATTCCTGACCTAGTCGCTGGAGAGAAATGAAATTGAGTGGAGACACTAGGTGCCATCAGCCTGGCTAGCATCAGACACCAACTTTTGCATACAGTGTTGTAATTGCCAGTGCCTTATTGTAGACATACAAACAAGAATTCACTCATTCATTCAAATGGATTCACCAACCATACTGGAAGCAGGACTATAGGGGAGTATACAGTAAAGGACAGGTAGACTGGAAAGTGAGAAAACACAATCTGCAAATAACCTTTTGCCAGGGCTAAATATTACAGGTACATTTTAATTTATTTACACACTAAACAACAACAAGCAATCCTCACAATCTAAATTTTTATAATGAAAAAAAAAAGCAAACAAATTTCTATCAGAGTGCTATAAAAGTTAAATGGTGTATATTGACACAGAAGTCGATAATTACAACTGCTCAAATGTCTTTATTTTGAACATGCATGTATTTTCACTTACGCCCACAACTACTATAAATTTCCCATGTTCTGTGGAAGACAGCAAACACTGGGGAGTTTCAGAGTAGATTTGTTGTGGACATTTAGTGCTCCGTGTGCTTTCCGTTGAAATTTTTGCATGAAAATTTTTCAGCACTAAACCTTATGAGTAGTCATGAGCTGTAAAAAGTGAGTAGGGGATCATGCTGGGAAATTAAGCCGGGATTTGTCAGTTTTCCTGTTCTATCTGTTTTCACAAAATGCTGGAGGAGTTTCTTTCCATTTGTTGTCCACTCCACAGCTGATGATTTAGGTGGTAGGAACTCGCAGCCAGTAGCTGTGAGGCAGAGCCGTAACAGCCTGTTGCTCATTACCAGTCAGGCCTTGGGAGCACACTTTTCCTCTGTGATGGAAGACATTTCTATTCCATACCCAAGACACATTGAAGTCTTTTCAGAGGTCATAAAATCCAGACTTGCTCTTTCCTTTGAAATCAATTCTTTGGGATCACAAAATGCACATAATACAGTATATGGTTGGTGTACAGTGCCGCCCAGGCCAGCAGTGTTACTCATACTACATGTATGTGTGGACAGGTATATGGACAGTGTCGTCAGTAGGGAATCCCTGCATCATGAGGACAGCATGTGTTTGTACCTCATAACCTTATAGCCCAAGGCCACATTCAGGTCATACGCAGACAAGTGCGAGACAAAGGAATGTGGCTGTTTTATTCACTATAGCAGAGTTTCCAGAAGATTTTAGTACCTATAGTAAATGTAAAAATATTATCAGACTCCGATTTGACATTAAGCACCTCAAACGGTTGACATAAAGCCTTTCTTCACATTCCAACAGTCGCGAAAAAGAATCATCTGTCTCCACATATCCCAAGCAACACTGATATGTCTGTGGTTCTGTCAGTGGAAAAGATATTACATAAAAAAAACCAAAAACATTCTGCTTTTGATTTTTTGTTCCTTACTATTGCGGTGTACTGTGACCACAGCTGATGCCAAACAAGTACGACAAGCATACTTCACTTACTCTAGCCACTCTGCCAATGGATTGAATAGATTTACATGTGTTAAATTCAGACTTGAGCCAAGCTAAACTCATATGTCAAAGTGAGTGACCGGTGGAGGTCCCTTGCAGGTGCACAGGGTGGATGCTTGTGAATGTCTAAATTAAAGCTTAAATGTAATTACTGGCCTCTTATTTGAGTTGTATTTTAAGATGCTTATCATGTGGTGGACTTTTCTGCATTTGTTTGTGCTATATAAGCGCTCTTGACTCTTTATTTTTGGCGCTGAAGAGGGGCCTCTCAGCTCTCACTGATTGCTGCCTGTCAATTATCTAGCGCAGCGTAGCAGCATCAGTTCCCATGAGGATGTCGAGAGCCCACAACAAAGTCTGTACAGCTGAAAGCTATCCAGACAAGCTGGGAGGCAACCTGCAGAATGACCATGTTTACATTTCTAACCAGTTGACTGTTAAAGCCACAGTGAATGTAACATTTCTGGCCAACAAATAGACAAAATAAAGCATGTTTTTTTATTGTGGCTGTGTTAACTGCACTGAAAAACATGACCTTGCATCGTCACCAATCTGACTAATGTTGTGAAGTATGGTTGTAACTTTCGATTTCTGCCAAAAAGTTACTTACTATTTTTTTTCTCACTCCTTGTTTTTTTTATTGATTTTTAAGGTTTTAAGACACCACATACTGAACCAATAATATTAATAATATAATCATAATAATAAATGATAGTTATTTTTAAAAACTTTACTTTTGGCATTAGATTTTTTTGACTGAGTTTCACAGTGTCCTACAATAACACTCTCCAGTCTGGCATCTATATCCTACTCATTGACTGCCAATATTATAAAAATTAAAAAAAATAAATAAATGGGCCAATTTCTAAAAGAAAAAGTTCAAATAGTTCAACTCGAGCCACATGTCTCATTGTGCGTGGACTGCAGGCCTGTTTCATCCTTGAATACGTTGGAATAGCTGCAGTCTGGTGTTAAATGGAACCGTATGCAAGTGTCTGAGTTATGGTACTGATGCTGACATTTGACAGGAAAAGTATGATTCTCATTTTGTACTCTGCTGTGTAATGACAACACAAAAACCTCTATCACTCAAGACCCGCTGAAGCACCACACCATTTATCAACACACATGATAAAAAGCCTTGAAACAACTCAATACAGAAGTGGGATTGTGGGCATTTGTGGCGTTAAAGGTGCAATGTGTAACTTCGCTGATGAAAGGCTGTTTCCATGGAGATGGATTGTTTCAAAGTATGATGTTTAAAAAAATCATCACTCTTGCATTCATTTAATTAGATGTTTTTTATGGCTGAAAAATACCTTCTCACCTTGAGCAGGGACAGCTCTCCATAGATGTGATCTGTAACTTAACCTGCTGACACTGCCTGCTTGTTTCTGGGGAGATAGATATAATTGATGCCATACTGTGGTGGGTTGCAAGAGATTTTTTTTGGGTCACCTTGTCACAATAATAATAATAATCTCATTAATGTTCAATAATGGTCAAATCCACCTTTATTTTGTGCTTTACAAATAATGTTTATTGACTTGGGTTGCAAATAGGGATGTAATAATAACTGAAATATTGTGATATTGTATCGTCAAAGTTCTCACAATAATATAGTGGACCATCACAATATATCCAATTAGTCTCTTTGCTTAAATTAAGAATTATGGTGCAGCAATAGCTAAAAAAATTGCACTTCTACGCACTTTTAAGTCTAAGTTCTTTGGATTTGCCTCTTGTCAAGGCATTTTAAGAGGAAAAGTAGCATATTAACAGTTTTAGCTGTTTAGCCTCCACAAAATGTCATGATAAATGTCGCACCTCAAAATGTATATTGTGAGAATATCGTACCGAGAGATTTGGATATTGTTACATCCCTAATCGTGAGCCTCCCCACCATATCGTGAGCTTTCCCACGATATTACACTAAGTATCATAACGAGAGGTTCATACCGTAACAATATCGTACTGTGACACTTGGATATCGTCGCGAAGAATTGTGACTTTTAAAATATGGTACCCCCAGAAAAAAAAAAAAAATTGGGAAACTGCTGTAGAACATCAAAGACAAAGACATAACAGCTCTCTGGAGACAAGCTAGTTGCGGACCTTACAAAAGAAAAGTTACTGAGAGTACCTTTAAAGGGCACAAGCAAAATGTATGTTTTTGAGCTTTTAACCATCTTATTATGTCTGTATATACTAGTGCGGATCACCTGCAAAATAATCTGAAGGAATACAATCTAATTACAAGGTGAACATTTATGACTCATATAAAAAACATCGAGAGAGCTTATAATGAACGGTGCACACCTGAAGTACACGTTCTTTCCTATCCTGCAGGCACAGAGCATATAATAATAATAATAATATCTACAAGGGATTTTTATGCCTCAAGGCCACCGCTGTGCATCTGAACAGTAGGAGAAGTCATCTCTAATTTATTATTCCACGGCGGATTCGGGAAATGGTGTAAGTGCAGCAGACGGGAGCAGACATGGTTAGAGAGGATGTTGAGTGGAACATTCTTTGAGCCGAGCAGTGATAAAGTACGATAGCAGCTGTTGGTGGGGTGGACCATCACTTCATCTACAGTCTTAGGTCTGTCTCTAGGTCTTAAAGGTGCACTGTGTAACTTGTCTGCTGGAGGGTCCATCACCTGCCTGTCTCCATGGAGATGTGGCTAGAATGTTCCACGTATGGCCATAAGCTCAACTCCGGGTAGACTTGCAAGTCAAATTACAGGTTTAGGAGAGGCAACCCACCTCACAGAGAGAAGGGATTTTTTAAAAATCCCCCCCTTTGGGCCTTTGAAGTAAATGCATCTTTTCTGTTCCTGGTAATGATGCAATGATCCTGCATCGGTCCTTTCACCCACACGTCCACATGTATCGTGCCTCCCCAAGTGGCGAAGGAGGGCCTCACCTATTGAAAACCGCTGGTTTATGCCATACTGATTTTAAACCAAAACATTAACATCTCCATGGAGAAAAAAACGCAAAGTTACCAAGTGCGCCTTTAAAGGAGCAGTATCCTCACCACAGGGGCACAAGCAGCACACCCCACCTACGACAGAGTTATTAACACCTTGCTCTACTGAATCATGTTTTCCAGTGCACCTGAATATTGCTCCCCAGAAAGTCCCACTGTACATTCTCACTGCAGTTTGGCACAGTGTGTTCATTCACATATATACTTTGGACCGGCCATTCTTCACTGCTAGGGCAACCCCTGAGCTGCACCTGGGGAACTTCCCTCACGTCTGAGCCAAGAGCTTGGTAAGAGGTATCATCTATTTTATATAGTGCATCAATCATGGTGCATGTGTAAGGTTCATACGTGTGGTCAGAAGAACCGACTGGAGATCCACCCAGACAAGAGGAAATCTGCCTAATCCATCACAGTTATAATTTATTACACTACTACATAGCTTATTCCAAATGAATGTAACATTTAATGGATGTCAAATGCAAAAAAGAGAAAAATTTACTTAGTGATAAAACAATTAAATAAATCAAAAGATGTTTGATTTACAGTGGATTGTTTTATTGCTCTATTTATGAAACTGCCCCAAGTCATGTTTGTTTGCACATGGATGAGCGTTTACAGTTTCAAATAGCTTCTGTCTACAACCGTTCTAAACATAATATTGATTTATGACCAGTTAGAATTTAGGAAAATGATGCACAAACAAGATATTCAAATTGGTCTATCTTCTTATTTGCTCAAATGAGATGATGAATGGCTTATCCACATTCTATCAAGGACAGAACGCTGGATTTCAGTTCAAGCTCTGCCGGTGTCAGACACTGGAAAATTACCTATAATTATTCCTCCACACAAGTTTATAATATAACTACTACTCCAGCTGGGACTGTGAAAATATGGATTGAAGGTGGTGTGAAAACCTCAGAATAAACACCACAAAAGCTCACCATGTACATGCATTAGTAGTCTGCTACAGTCATAAAAAAAATGTTGTGGTTGTAATAAAGCAAGGATTAAATTAAAACATGTGCATTGTATGAGAGTTTGTCAACGACTTATAATTATTCAGGATTTATTTATTCTATATTGTTTGTCTCCAGCTCCCACAAAGCCTTTGTCTTACCGCTAGTATTAACATGTCTTCAATTTCCGGGTGTGAGCACAGCCAACCAACTCCAAACCTCAAGTGAAACAAAGCAAACCTTTCTTGCAAACTCTTTTTTAAGGCTCCACAATTTATTTATAATTATATGCAGAGAACATGATTTGGTAACACTTTATAATAACTACACCTTATTTAACCTTAATAAAGCATGAACAAACTAAGACTTAATTAATAATGAACAAATACTTCATTCAGGCTTAATAACTACTTAACTACTACCTTAATTTGTACTTAACTTGCACTTAATTAGCCTGTGCTGTAAATAGTTACTCATAATTATTTTATACTTACTTACCCATAAACTAACCATTTGTGTGTATTTGTAAATGCATATTTGTGTATAGATTTGAACATTTATTAATGATTAGTAAGCCATGAGAGAATGATTTACTCATACTGAATGCAAGGCTCATTCAAGCAGCTATTACCTGTTAGTTAAGTCTTTTCAAGAGCTTTTGTAAAGTGAAGACTAATTATGCTTTAATTCAGTATTTGTTCATTATTAAGTCTTTGTTCATGCTTTATTGGGGCTAAATAAAGTGTAGTTATTATAAAGTGTTACCCATGATTTTGTCAGCAAGTATTTATTTTACAATGTACTCTTCAGGGGGAAATTCATGTACTTCTCTTAATTTTTTTTTTAGCCTTAATTTTTAATAATAAGCTTTGTTTTGTTTTTTGTTTGTCTTTGTATTATTGCTATAATCGTTTCTGTATAGGCTCTGCACACCTGAGTGGGCGACAGGTGCATAGGAGGAGAAGCACTTAGCTGTTTTTAAAGAAAAACTCCCGCACACTGTTTCACTCTTGATTTTTTTTATTAGTACGATGTTTCAGTCCCTCAGACCTTCCTCAGGTATGTATATATTGCTTTAATGGGACTCATACAAATTCATACAGAATATCTTTTTGTTTGTACACCAGGAAACCCTAAAATATCTTGCACATGGGGCCTCAAAAAACTTTGAAACGGCCCTGTTGATTGGTAAAATTAACACATTTCTGGTCAAATGGGTTTGCCAAATCAAAACCAGAACTCAGACTCAGAGCTAGAGACCTACAGGAGAGAGGTCTACCTAATACGATATTACGGCATCACTTCTGATTTCAGACGTATTTTGTGTAATCATTTTTATTGCCAGTACTTAACATTGTGGATTTGAACATGTCCCACTGCGACTTTATGAGTTTACCTTGTATCCTTGTTTTCCCAGAGTTGATTTTTATGGGCGTTAGCATGACTACGGGCAGCATGATGCTAAATACTTTGTACCTGTACTTCCTGTGGTATTTACTGAGCGAACAAGCAAGGTCCAGATGGCAACTAAACACTCACATCTGGACGGGTCAATACGAGCGACATGCTAACAGCTGGAGCAAACAGAGGGAAAGGGAGACATGCACTACCAATTAGAGGAACAATTGCACAGTGGATAGATGGAGTTGATTACACACATGTACAGTTACTCCACAGACATGGCAGTGATTGAGCAAAAACAAGTGTTGTGAGAGCTGGAATCATGACCAGATCAGTCTTCTGTTCACGTCTAAACACCTTTTGAAGGCCTTCATACGTTATAATGCTTTTCTGTAGGTTGTGCTTGCCATTCTCACCAGCTTTGGAAACAGATGGACGTGTGTAATCAACATGTGAAGTCATCTACGCCACAGCTTTCATCGGAACAAGTTATTTGACAGAACAGACAGTTGTGATTCTGTGCAGATCAAACTTCACCCCTCAAATTTCCCATTCATTTTTCTCATAGATTTTCCAAAAAAAAAAAAAGAGTTAAAGTTTCAAAGAGATAATCAGCGACGTGGCAACTAGTGACCATAAAAATCTTAATAATCTTATTTAAAGGTGCACTTGTTGAACTTTTCTGGTGGAAAGTTTGTCAAATACTTTTCTCCATGGAGATGTTATTGCTTTGTCTGGAATATTTCATGGTATGGCACACCAAGTTACAGGTCAGATCTATGGAGAGATAACCCCGCTCATAGTCAGAATGCCTGTTTTTCTAGGTATTTTTGAGCTATAAAACCACCTGTGATTTAATAAATGTAAGGTGGAGCTATTTAATGTCATACTGTGGAACATTCTAGGCCAGGGGTGTCAAACCCAAATTCACAGAGGGCCAAAATTAAAAACTGGGACTAAGTCATGGGCCAAACTAAATATTTATTGAAAAATTTCAACATCTGCATGTTTTCTCTTCTTTTGAGATATGTAACGTTAAACCTTTTTTTATTAAAATAAATGTTTAATAATAGTTTTGTGTAAACACTGAATCCAGAACAAGCGTAATATAAAATAATAACAACATTTTAAATAAATAATGTCTCTGTAGCTGGAGTTCCAGCTCTAATACATATTTGATATGATCTCGTGGGCCAAATATAATTATATCGCGGGACAAATATGGCCCCCAGTCCTGAGTTTGACATGTCTGTTCTAGGCAGAGAGAAATAAACCTTTAAAATCAGTCTGAAACTTTATAATCAATCAATCAACCTTTATTTATAGAGTCTGTCACAAAATTCAAGGTGACCAAAGTGTTTTACAGTAAAATCAACACAATATGAAAACATAAAACAATGAAACAAAACAAAGTGTCACTACATAACTGAGTATTAAAAGCCAGTCTGAATAGAGTTAAATTTTGAGCTTGGATTGAAACAGGCCAAAGTCTGTGATGCGCATATCGGGCGGCAGTTTGTTCCAGAGTTTGGGGCCAGAGACAGAGTGCCTTTTTGGACATTAGTTACCACATAGCTGGTTAGCCTCAGCGATGTCTTTGAACTCTTAATATTTGAATTTTTCAAAAAGTCTATGGGAAAAATGAATGGAAAATGTACTTCCAGAACTGGAGCGAGCGGTCAGTGTTGAGCTCTGTAATGATACAGGGTAGTGTGGAGAGATTCTGTCATTTCAAATTATTGATGAAATGCCTTTTCAATGAGAGATGTACATGCAATCCTTTGTCAGTAAAGTATGTGGTTTGGAGCAAAATTTTATAATAAAAAACAATTGGATGAAGAAATTGTTATACTACAGTTATTCAAAACCGGCCATTTTGTTTATGTTCATGAAACTGATATTTCAAGTTCAACAATAGGGCTTTCTATAAGTTCTTTACTTCCAACCCATCTTAATAATAATAATAATTTGTTATATATAGAATACTGCTCTCAGTGCACTTTGGTTGACAACTTTAAGGACATTATTTGCAGCAGGAGCTTAAAGTAGAATTGCCGCTCCTCCACATACAGATGTATCTGGAATATTTATTTTGGCTGGATTGGATTTATATTTCAAATCCAACAGGGGAGCTGCATGAGGAAATATGCATGTGCCTGGAGCAATAGTAAGATTATGTAGTTAGATTAGTATATTAGTACTGTCTGTAAAAATGCGCCTGCCACCAATTTCTATTTAAATGTCATCACCTGACTAAACAACATTTAATAAACTTGCTTTGTTGATGCATAGAAACCAGACAATGACTGAATCCCTGATCAAAACAAAAGCATGAGGAATGAGTTATTATCAAAGGGCAGCAAAGACATTGAAGTGGGACGCATGTTTTCCTTATTACATTCTCACGTGCTCCTTGTGATGTCTGCTCAGTGCTGACTGTTGAGTTATAGGCCTACATATGATAGTACATATATCACACAGTGGGTTAGAGAGCTGGATGAAAGCATGTTTTTGGTCGTGTTGTTTATGACGGTCCAGTGCTGTTTTTTTTCAAGATGTGTGAACTACCGCTTCTATAGTTACCTTAGTACGACTTTTACACGCGAGCTATTCATAATACCATCCATCATATGCTTCTGGTTAGGCTGAAAGAAAATATACCTACCGCTTTTAAAGACAACTATTTTGGCTTTTAGTGCGCAGCAACTGTCATGTTAATGAATTGACCATAGCATGTTACGTGGGCACCGCAATAACAAACATTAGTAATGACTTGAGTTATTTTTGGCTCTCAATTGGCATGTCAAAAGAAAGAAGAATGGAGGTCGGGAAAAGTTGTGGAAGCCAAGAGTAAACTGGCAAACAAGCTACTACAAAAAGATGGAAGTGTTTTGACACAGCGGACTGACCGCACAACTGCTGCACTGTAACAATTGTGATGTGAAATATGACTTGAATTCTTTGATGGTCTTCTTTCTTGGAAACCAGCGCTCAGATATAAACCATGGAGTGAACATGATGAAACAAAGAATCTAGCTTTACACAATGTGGGGCAGACTACAGCGGCTTAGTGGTTAGCGATCCAGCCCTGTAACAAGAAGGTCCTGAGTTTAATTAGCACACCAGGTGGACTTTCAGTGTGGAGTTGACATGTTGTCCCATGTAGGTTTCTTCTCTGTCACCAGGTTTGCCCTGCAACAAATACATGTACAGGGGTCAGGACTGTCCTGTCAATATTCTGAATCTCAGTGGGACCTTGCTGAATAAATGACAGGTAAATCTGGATTTATTCATGCAAAATTCTTTCACTACAGAAAGAGTACGGGTGTAATGATATCCAAGTCTCACGATACGATATTGTCACGGTATGAACCTCACAATATGATACTTATTGTGATATTGTGGGAAAGCTCACAATATGGTGGGGAGGCTCACAATATCCAAATCTCTCGGTACAATATTTTCACAATATACATCTCACTGTACAATATTTATTGCGATATTTTGTGGAGGCTAACAAAATTGTTAATATGCTACTTTTCCTCTTAAAATGCCTTGACAAGATTTATTCCAAAGAACTAAGACTTAAAATTGCTTAGAACTGTTATTTATTCATGTAGTCTACACTGAAATGGAGCAAAGGATCATGGTCTATGTAGTTCCCTCTGTCTTTTTTTTTAGCTATTGCTGCACCATAACTCATAATTTAAGCAAAGTGACTTGTAATTCGATATATTGTGATGGTCCACGATATTATTGTGAGAACTTTGACGATATGATTTATTGTTACATCCCTAAGAAAGAGATTTTGACAAATCTAAATATATTTGGGCTGAGAACAAAATACTTACATTCATCATATACTGAGCAGTTTCCTTCAGATCCACAGTCCTTGGACAAATAAAGAAATCCTTCAGGTATTTCAGGACAGAGTTAAAATTGACTTGTAAAACACAAAAGTTGCTGAACTGTGTTTGCCACAAAAAGGATTTTGAGGAGATTGCTGAATGGCTTTAGTGGTTTCACACATTATTCTATTTCTGAATGAACAAAATGAGGTTACCATACTCCTATAATGAAAGAGTACCAGGAGGTGGGCCCATTTTAGCTGGTAAAAATCATATGTTTAAGCTAACTGAAACGATCTGGACTTTGAATAAGGAAATGGCATAATACGCAATAGAATCTGACAATATTGTTTTCTCCTGACACTTGGAAATCTTCTTACTCTCCTGCTAAGACAGTGATTAGCGGATGTGTCTGTAACAGCTCCAAACATTTGGTGCATTTGAATGGTGGGTTTAAACTTCACAATCATTTGGATTACAACAATTTGAATGACAACTGCATCGAGACTGTGATTGTCCATAAGCCTCCCAATCTGTGAGCACGCTCTTCTCTGTCTCCTCTTTATGCCCAGATGAGATCCATTACGATAAATAATGTTTATGGTTGTTAAGATCAAGTGCTTCAATTCAATGAGCTCATTATGGCAAACTATGAGTCCTATTCACATGTTTGAAATTAAACACTTTATTAAAGATTTACAATGCGTTATTCATTAACTCCAGAGTCAGTGACTAAGATACTTCCGTAGCCACAGCTGTCCTGTTCCTATTGGAAGGCACGCAATCTGCACCATCTGCCTCACACACAACTCATTCATACTAACTAAGGTGTGTTGCCAAACAGCACAACAACAGTATGCATTGGTTTGAGGGGAATTCTTACCACTGAGCCACTGTTGCCCTCATTTTGTCCCATATACATATGACATTCTTGGGCCAGTTTAATGACATTTAAGATTTTTCTTTAATCCTCTCTTGTCAACAAGTCACGAATTATACTTAAACCAGATGTCTCCAACCTTTTTCCTCCGGGGAGCTACTTTTGCAAAACAAAAATGCCAGAGAGCTACTAGTTTTAGCAGTCACAAGACATGTAGTAAATAAAGAGCCACAGCGAGCCTTAGATGGGGTACAGTTAGATGCTCATAACACATAAACCATTATCCATTTATTAGTGCACAACTTTCAGGCATCAAAATGACAAAATGTACACTCCTGATCAAAATTTTAAGACCAGTTGAAAAATTGCAAGAATTCACATTTTGCACTATTGGATCTTAAGAAGGTTCAAAGTAGTGCTTCAAAATGTAAAAAGAATGATGGCAAAGGCAAAAAAACTTTCTCTCATTGAACACGGTCGGATTGATGAGCTGCATCAGCAAGGCCTCTCGCAGTGCGCCATTGCTGCTCAGGTTGGACGCAGTAAGCCATTTTAAACTGCTTAAAATATCCTGAGTGTTATGGGGAAAAATATGAAGTGGTAGACCCAAAAAAATTTCACCAGCCCTGAGCCGGAGGATCTAATTGGCTGCCCGTCAAACATGAGACGATCCTCGTTCAAATTAAGCTTGTCACTAGTATCAACTGCAGTCCCGTAACCATTTGACGGCATCTGCAAGAGAAAATCTGAATTCTTGCAATTTTTCAACTGGTCTTAAAATTTTTATCAGGAGTGTACAATGTTAAAAGGCATTTAAATAAACACATTTGACTTGTTCAGCAGAATACGCCTAATTCAGAAATCCCTTGGCGAGCTACTTGAAAGGAGGTGGAGAGCTACCGGTAGCTGCCGAGCTACAGGATGGAGATCCCTGACCTAAACCAATTTAAGTCATATACGGTAGGTCAGTCCTGTCAATGTGTCCTCGGACGCAGCATTAAGTAACCCACTCCTCCTGACAGGTTGTCCCAGAAGTAATGAAGGATGGGTCAAACACTGAGGACAAATTTCCCCACAGGGACAATAAAGTACAGCCTTAAATCTCAAATCTGTCACCCAGGATATATTACAATTACAAGATATATGTGGAGCCCTTGAAAAACACTCTCCAATCTGCTCATCTCCTCAGAACTATAGCTTCATTGTCCGATTATCTACGACCGGCGAGATCTCATCACGAGGAAGTGGAAACGTGTGTGCCATAAATCAGGGCTATTTACTTGCCCTAGCTTCTGGATGATGGAGTGAGCAGTTTGCATGATGGTCGCTTGATTAACCCTCACATACGAGCTGCGATTGTAAAAGTCTTACATCAAAAGACATATCGTGTGTTGATACAAGGCCTCTCCAAGTTCTCATGCATTCTGTCACACACAACCACATGAGAACCCTCTTGAATATTCCAGACAAAAAGCCAAAAGATCAAATTATTTATTGCTTTAAAATACCTCTTGTAAACAGGCCTGATTTAATTTGATTAGCGTCATGCGACAATGATAACAACATGGCCAACCTCACATAAAAATACATGAGAAAATGCATTGTTCTACAGAAGGTTAGATCATGTTTAATTGCGGGAACGTGCTAAGCTGGAGATTGGGGTTTCCTTTGGCATCATTAAAAGGCTCAAATAAAAGCGTTTCATTGTGACTGTTAAAGTAAATATGCTGAATGATTGTGTGAAAATCAGCTCTTTATGAAGTCAGAGAGAGAGCTTGCCAAAGTTAAGAGAAAACACATTATGACAAGCCAAAACCTCACTTCGTACAAGGCAAATCAAAGTATGAAGTTGCACAAATTGACCCGAGAGAAAACTTTTCAAAATAATTTAACACACCATAAAAAATTTCATATGTGCATCAGGGAATCGGCGAGAGTGGCGAGTGCTAATTGAGGGCCTGACCTTGCCAAATCCACCAGTGTCACCACAACTGAGAGCACCATGGTTACGCTCCCCTATGGTTTGGTTAGAGTGGTGAATGGGTGTCCCCTATATAGAAACCAAGGGCAGCGGATTCTGAGGTTAAACTTTGGCCAATATTATAGAGCTGCAGTGAGTAATGGGTATCCAGGGAGCATGCCATATGATTGGAGCTGGTGACTGGTATTATAAGTCAACACTCAGCAGGACTGTGGCAGCATCATTGTCCCGTATGATTAGACAGTGAGGTGGTGCCATAGGAAAGTGCAAACAGATGACTTCAAGCATTACACAGTGAATTCCGCTACAGCTATATTTGTACTGCTACTGACACCCAACACATCAAACAACTCACAACATGAAAGAAGAGATTCAAGGCTTCGATATGCTTCATTTAGGTTTTTTCGAATGCCTTTTTTCTTTTCTTTTTTTATAACTGTCAATATATTTACCATTCTGTCCACATGCTCTGGGCTGTAAGTGGTCTGTGTCCAATACATGCTTATATTATGTGATGCACCACTTCTTCTTGTCTTCGACTGTATGGGTGTGTGTGTGTGTATATCTATATCTATATCTATATCTATCTATCTATCTATCTATCTTATATATATATATATATATATATATATATATATATATATATATATATATATATATATATATATATATATATATATATATATATATATATATATATATATATATATATATAATTTTGTATAGGTGGTTTGTCACACGACAGTGTAGCCATAGTCACATGGCTACCTACACTGTCATGTGACAAATCAAGACACGTAGAAGTCCTAGGTGCATTCTGAGTATTTAAATGTACAAGTCACTGTACATTTAAATACTCAGAATGCACCTAGGACTTCTACGTGCCTTGATGAAAATGCAAAACTTGTTGGTATTATAAGTAAAAAAGGAATTTAACAAAAAACACACACACACACAAAAAAAGATCTCTTCTTTCATCTAGTAAGTTCTAAGTATCTGCCCACTTGTGATCTCTGAAGAGCACCTGATTGTCCTGTCACTTTTACTATTCATAGTTGGGACCAAGTTGTTGTTTTGCAAGTCTCAAGTAAGTCTCAAGACTTTGACCTCAAGTCCGAGTCAAGTCCCAAGTCAAAGAGAGGCAAGTCCAAGTCGAGTCTCAAGTCACTGCCCCATAAGTCCAAGTCAAGTCCAAGTCGTCCGCTTTGAGCTTCAAGTCATTTCAAGTGTTTAATCAAAAGTACCAAATATAGCTTAGATTTTTGCAATTTATATGAATTTTAAGATAAATTGTACTTAAAAAAATGCTTCTCAACTCTTCTCAAGTCCGAGTCAAGTCCCAAGTCACTGACCTTCAAGTGCAAGTCGAGTCCCAAGTCTTAGTCAATTTTATCAAGTCAAGTCTCAAGTCCTAAAAACAGTGGCTCATGTCTTTCTCGAGTCCAAGTCACGACTTGCATTTCCCACCTCTGACTAGTACTATTATTATTACTTTTATACACTATTACTTCACTACAAGTATATATTTTCAAATCAAGTAGCTTGTTTAGAAAGCTTATTCATTATGTTTATCGTGATGAATTTTATCTATATGGCACTAACCATAAGATATTTTGGTAATACAACACAAATGTGCTAAATAAGGTTGTTAAAAGTTGTGGGTTATCACACAAATGTGACACATTTTTAAGCCAAAATTCAAATTTTGCATAGCTTCAATCTAAATTAATGATGATCAAAAATTCAATATACTGCCCACCTACAGTAGCCCAACAATCTTAAAACTCATACTTTATGACAAATGTTTTACGAAGTACTATTTTTATTTATTGCTTTAGTGCTGCCTCCATGATGGACTAACACATATTTGTTGGTTGTCAGTTGGTTTTAAGACCATGAAAAGCTGTTGTCAAGAAAATGATTCACAGCACTCCAACCTTTTCTTTTTCTCCTTTCTTTCTTCCAAGACTTTTTGGGGGGAAAGGGCACAAATCAATATGAAGTGGGAATGACGAGTAAGAAGAGACAATTAGCCAAATGACAAAGCCAGGAACAGACCTTGAGACTGAATGGCTTTTTATGCTTTTATGATGTACTTTTCACATACTCTGCAGTTCAGATATAGAGACCATAGGTTTCTAATATAAAAAAATACTTGGAATTTTCGCTTACTGCGCTTGTTTGTTGTTCTTGCTTACACTGAAACAACCACAATCAGCTCTTCATCAGCTGGTATTAAGTAAGCATCAGAGCTATTCATTTAACAACAGAGCTTTATTGTTCATTAGAACTCTTAAAGCCTGTGTTGTGCAGCTTTAGTTATTTTTCCCCTTTGTTTACCACCCAGGAGCAATAAACTGGGATCGGAAACACGCACTTTAAAACAGCAGTGGTAAACAGAACCCAATGAATCGCCTATTGTACTTAAGCCTAATTATTAACTCACCAGTCCCACCAGTTCCCATTCCAGTCCAGGCATCCTGCGACCTGATGGGGCTTATTCATCCAGCCCAATTAACTGCTTATGGGACTTTAAACCAATCACTGTTGCAGATTCTTATGTTCCATTTTTCTGCTCAGGGATTGGCGAATGTATGTGTTTTTCATTGTAGAGCTACCAGATGAACCAGATGTTACTTCATGTGGTCGGCGGGCCGGACCCTTCAACATTAGAGACACCAATATGTCCGCCCATCTTTACACAACACAGAACGCAGCATGTCTCCGGTCTCCAACAAGCAAACCCCCCCCAGAGAAGAAAATGGATGACACAATTTTAAACAACTGAAAAAAAAAGCTAATTATCCAAAAGATGTGAGAAGTTGTGATAGAAAACAATGAACTACAGCTACAACATGAGATCAAAAAGTGCCAGGCTTTTACATATAAACACTACAGTGCTGGGGGTCGCACAAATGGTGGAAATGATTCATCCGACTGCAACGTTAGCAAGGTGATCACATCTGGAAGCGGGTCCATACCAGAGCCCAACCAAGTCCTTTTTGAGCAAATTAGCCCCCAATCATCATTTGCGATCTAATGGTTTCATAATGCAGAGAGGGAAGAAGAAAAATCTCTCAAAAGTGTTTGTGTGTGAACTGTATGTCAGCAGTTAGCCATTACAGAGGCATCTACTATTCCGGGGTGCAAATGGATTTAATGATTAACAAGAGTAAGCAACAAAATCTAGCAACAAGATAACAACGTATAGAGATTCTGTAGATTTGGTTACATATCATCTGACAGTAATTTATTTTAATGCTATTTTATGGACTTTCGAGGGGGTTGCTGAAAGAAGAAAGGCCAACGGTTGTATTAAGTACCCATTAAATACAGTCAGAATGAAAAACAAATGAAACTAAGTGGCTTAAATTGCTGGGAGGAATGAATCAATTGGTGTTTACAAGACATTACTTCCAGTCTTATAACAGGGAAGATGTGTTAAATTGCCTGGATCTAAAATGGCAGCTCTGAATTATCCACATCTGCTTGGTGGATTTTATGGCTTCACAATTTTAAGGTGGAATGGAAAATTAATAAGACAGCTAAACTTTGCACCACTGCGCTTCACTACTCGTTATTGTAGTTGAAGACTCCTGTAAAAACAAACTAAAATGTTTTTTATTAACAGTTCACATAAACAATTGTGACCTTAAACTAATATTCCATAAAGTCAAAAACATTACCATATGAAAAAAGTATCCATCTGGTCATGTGTACTTAAAATCACCACTACAAAGCACTCAAACCAAGTCCACACTGTGCCTCTGTCCAATGCATTTACATCATATACTCATACTGTATTCATAAGGGGCAGCATTGGACATAGGTAATTCAGGGCATGTTTTTATTCCATGACTTTCCGAGTAGATTTCCACTCTGAGATTCAAAAACCTGATATAATAAAGTTAGAAATTGTGAGAGGGCATTTGCCAGCATCCACAACTTCTAACTGAACAGTGCCTCCTACTGGCTTCAAGAACAACTCCAGCTCTTTAGTTTCCCATTCACTGAAGAGACCACAGAAACCACCAACACAATGAGAATTGACATATCAGTGCAATTCTGTTACCCCCTTTTCATTGAATTACTATATGTTTGGGTTTAATTCTATGTAATCTTTCATGCTCTGATGAGAAAGCCCAGTTACATGTTTTGTAGCTGGCCCATCTGCAGTACTATTTCAACAGAGGTTTCACAGTTCCACAATGAGCTCCCATGATGGCCATTACTATCTTTAAACTTCCCTAGACCTTCTACAAATCATTTTAAGCCTTTCCACCTTTGCCTTTTCACAGGCCAGTGAGATTTTCCCTCATTAGTGATATCATTAACATTTTATGGTCCAAAACTAACTTCACCTTTACTGCTGTGTAATCTACAACATTTTGCCACTCTATAAATGACTATCTTCTTCTGTAGAGGTCAATGAAGTTATGTAGTCAAATGTCCAGATTTATCTTTTATTTCTTAAAGCTGCGTGATGTAACTTTTCTGATTAAGAGGCTGTTACCTTCTCTCCTTAAAGATGTTTTGTTATTGCTCTATCTCCATGGATATAGAGTTTAAGGAGGCTACAGGGCCGATCTTTGGAGAAGCAAACCCATCACATTTGGGCAGCTGGGGTGAAGATCAGCTCTTCCAAATCCAAGGCCATGGTTCTCAATCGGAAAAAGGTGGCTTGCCCTCTGCAGGTGGGTGGAGAGTCCCTGCCTCAAGTGGAAGAGTTCAAGTATCTCGGGGTCTTGTTCACGAGTGAGGGGAGGATGGAGCGTGGGATTGACAGGAGGATCGGTGCAGCATCTGTTGTGGTGAAAGAGGGAGATGACCCGAAAGGAAAAACTCTCAATTGACCGGTCAATCAATGTTCTTGCCCTCACCAATGGTCACGAGCTCTAGGTAATGACCAAAAAAACAAGATCACAGATACAAGCAACCAAAATGAGTTTCCTCCGCAGGGTGGCTGGGCGCTCCCTTAGAGACATGAGCAGCTGAGGTGGCTTGGGCATTTGTATCGGATTCTGGGCACCTCCCTCAGGATGTGTTCTGGGCATGTCCTACCAGAAGTAGGCCCCAGGGAAGACCCAGGGCATGCTGGATGGTGTCTCTCAGCTGGCCTGGGAATGCCTTGGGGTCTCCCTGGAGGAGCTGGAGGAAGTGTCCGGGGTGAATGGAGTCCCTGCTTAGATTGCTGCCCCCGCGACCCAGCCCTGCATAAGCGGAAGAAAATGGATGGATAGGAACAGAATAAATTATAGATATGTATGTTTAATGCCACACTGTGAAACATACCAGGCAACGCAATAAAACATAACAGGTAAAGCAATAAAATCACGAGACAAGCAGACTGTAAAACTCCACCAGAAAAGTTAAATTGTTTATATTTGGCTTGGTTTTCTGGATCGCCAAGACCACAGTTCCCAGTGGGTGAAATAAAGTTTATCTAAATCATGTATACCCAGAAGACAGACCAAAGGTATCCCTATTCTATTTATCCTGTGTTGATTCAAAGTGGTACCATGCTGTGAGGTGAGTGCGTATCTCCAAACTTCCCTCCACACTCTCTCTCTCCTTGAATTCGCTCTTTCCTGATTACATCACCCTTCTCTGTCTGCAGAGGATTCTGTTTCTGCCCCATGGTCCTGTCCTAATCTTCCCCCAAGGAGTGTCTTCATGGATCTCCCAGCTGATAATGTCTACCTGGTACCTAATATGTTGTTTACTTATCCAGCTATGGCCCCTAAACCTCCACGTTGATCTCTGCCCTCTTTAAAGATTTTAAAAGGAAAGAATAACAAATAAAAACCTGAGCGGAGAGGTGCATTAGTCACTGTGACTCCACAGTGACTGTGGCTGGGGCAGCTTGTATTCATCGACATATGGATCTAGAGGGGTCAGAGGGAGTCAGCACCTATTTGGGTCAGTCCACTGTACAAATTGTGACGGTTTTAAGAGCATTTAGGGAGACGTTGTCCTATATAGCCTAGTGCATACACTTTGTAGATTGGATCTCTCTCCCTCTTTCTCCACCCTCCAGAATATACTACTTCACATCTGCGAGTTGAACTTACAAGATTGTCCATAAAATGCCTGAGAGCGGTTCCTCTGTCTGGCTGCACCAAAAGCTCCAATAAGTTTATGGGCATCCTGTCTTAAGAGAGGAAAGGCTTAGCAGCTCTAAGGCTCAGGATGGAGTGAGGGAACGCAGACTGCCCCTGGTTACAGCTAAGACAGGGTGCTACACTGATCAAATACTTTAAATCATGCTTATTGTGTGTTATCGGTGATGTACTTGTAAAGTGTGCTCTGACAAAGACCATGCACTGCCAAAATTTAAATCTAGCCACGTTAAGATGACTTGAATTAAGAAAGTTTCATCATCATTTGAGTAAATTTCACTTGATTAGTAAAATGATCTGCCAATGGAATGAGACATTTTGTACTTAAAATATGAAAATACATCTTGCTACACTTAAAATAAGAAAAACAACAACTTTTAGCACAAAATTGAATGTTGCTTAAATTAAGAAAAACACACTTACTCCACTGGAAAATAATTTTACTTTTCAAGGTGAATTGACTCAAATAAAGTAAAACATTCTTAATTTAAGTCATGGTAACTTAACTAGATATTGTTTTTTTCCAGTGTGGCCTTTGTGAATAGTATGGGTAAGGCAGCGGGTGTGCAAAGTTGACCTTCTAAGCTGTTCCTTCACCAAAAAGAATGCAGGGTTGTATATTTATAATCAAGGGTAATGAGAGGAAACTAAGGATATATTTGATTTATTAAAAAGTTGTGTATTTTAATGGTAAAAACTTTCCCTTTAGAAAAACACATTCACATTCTTTTTGGGTGTGCCAAACCAAACCAGTTGTTTGTGTTGTACAGGTGCAGTTTCTGGCACAATCATATTCACAACAATGTGATTTTCCCTTGGCAGTGGACACCACAAACCCTTTCACAGCCTCTTAACACACTGTTTCTGAAACCATTATTTAACCGAGCAGGTATGTGGACATTTTTGTTTTATAATTGGTAATAACCACCGTAATGAACAAAAGGTGTGTGTCTAGCCAGCTGTAAGTCACTTTTACTACCACATCAAACCTAAAAATCAAACCTTCAGTAGTGTGGTTGATTTAGCGTTAGCATGTCCAATGGCCAGTGAGTGTCCAGAGTACATGTGGAGGGAGTAAGTGGGGCAGTGGGTCAGTCTGGGAGGAAATCCTGGGGCCCTTTTCATGGCAATGGTTTCATGAGCTCATAACCAGGAGTTATATGCTTATACATTGGCCAGCCCGAGCTAAATGAGGTCATGCTTTTTGCTGGTGATCAAACCCAGTGTTTCCTGTTTGGGATTTCTTCTATTTTTCCAACTCTGACTATTAGAAAAGACACCTTCTCACCACATGATGTAACTCAACTGTGTGTGTGGCGATGGTATTTTTATATATATTTTTTTTTACATGTTTCTGAATCATCACCTTTTAGCGCACACCTCCGAACTTTTTCCCTCTGACAGTCAATAAAAGGCAGGACCAGACGCACTGCATGAACTGCGCCCGACATGGGAATATGCAGGGAAATGCTGAGTCGACACATGGTTGTATTGTTTTAGTGGAGAAACGTGATGAGCGCACAGATTTGAGCAGCCTAATGAGTGGAAAATAAGGCCTGCGAGCAGAATTTGCATGTGAGGCCTGAAAAGTCATCACACTGCACAACACTAAAATCCTGCTCTGTACTCTCGTCGACACAGGCTCGGATTTCTAATGATTCTTAAAGACATATGGGAATACATCTGGCTGTATATCTTTGTAGTAAACACTTGATTCTGAACATTTCAGAAAGAATATAGTAATTGAAACCACAGTACAATGGATTTCAAATGCTAGTACTTCCACAACCACTATTATCTGAAACTGAAACAAACAAAATGGAGTAGAAACAGCTATTACTGATTTTGTATTTATTGGCAGACCACATGTTTCAAAACAGTAGGAACAGGATCAACAGAAACATGTGTGAAAAATGTTGTTATAAGATAATTGTGTTTGGTTGGATGGGAGAAGATGTCACAAAATACAATGGACAAAAAAAGAGTTAACTTTGCTTGGTTAAAATAAGCGCATTGTTCAGGCAGTACTACAAAAAGAGCAAAGACACTGTGAGGCCAAAACTGTGTACGGAACTGCCCAGTTAAATTGTTATAAATTATCTCATCTCGTGGAAATTGTGTCTTGTCCCTTTGCTACCAAAAAGGCGTGTGTGCTTTGAATCACTGCATGTACTAGGAACGCCTGAAATCACTTTCTGGGATCTAATATGGAACAACTTATTCCCTAAATAAGACCTGATATAATTGGGCCACAGTAAAACAAAAGAAAAAAGCAACAGGCCCCACAATAGACCTACTGCTGTGAATGATTATTTTAGCACCTTCTAACAGTAAGGCATGACTTCATCAGTCGACTTTTTCTGCTCGTTGGATATAAGTGGAAATAGCTGTAGAAGTGATGATGTCATGGCTTACCTTTTTCCAAGGCTCACTAATGACAGCCTGTAAATCTCATTATCACATTAAGCAATGTCTTGTTATAGGCAGCACATTACTCACTGTAAGTTCACAAGCTCCAGGCCTGAGCTATGAGGTTGTGCAGAAGGCAGGTGATGGAAGATGTCAGGAAGATAAGTTCTGAAGCAAATTAAATTTCCAATTTAGCCTATTTCAGCTGGTGTACTTGATGAATAAGATGTGTAGGATTATATCAATACTGTACATTTTGAGAACAAAAAAGTCTAAAGTTTGACTTCTAGATGTTAAGTGACATAGAGTTTACAGTCTGGGCTATTGTGACACTGGAGCTCGCAAGAGTTCAGCCTTTTATTTGAAGGTGGTGTGTTTATTTATTGCACGAAGACTCCCACAAATGGAGAAACTGCAGAGACATAAACCAACTGTGCATATACATATATAAACATTGGACATTTCAGAATTTGTAAAGTAGAGCTGCACAGTATATCATAATCAAAACAACCAGTCAGTTAGGTAATAATCAAATATCCAGTTTTTATGCTAACTCTTCTGTTTTATGTTTTCTACAGTTATGGGATTATTGTATTACTTTATCAGTTCATATTTCAGTCTCTCAAATGTTAACGCTCCTGGAGTTGTTAAAATGTGCGCTCTGAACAAAACCCAAGTATTTAAACCATTTATCACAAATCTAATCATGATCGCAATACTTGGAAAATTGCAATGCAGCTCTAATCTAAAGTACATTTTATTTGGTCATTTATCACACCTATCAATCACCTTGCCTTTGTATTTTTCCAGATGTGATTCATTTAAGTTACCTCACCTCAATAAGTGCAGTGTAAGGGAAATATTATTTGCAAATCAGTAACAGACCACAATCCTGTAATCTGGAGCAGTTTATCTAGTCCTATCTGATCAGTCTTCTGCCCAGTGCAGTGGTGTTGACAGACGGATTGGGCATGTGTAACTGGACAGCTGTCAGTGAGGTGTTGCTAAAAGTGAAACACCTCTCACGACTACTACCGTATCTGTGTCGTTTCACTTCGAAGCTTGTCTTCCCTGTTTCCTTCCTGTTAGCTATGCACACAAAGCAGAGACATTTGCTCAATAGAGACAAATGGAGTCCGTGGCATACACCCCAATATCTCCAAAGTGCTGAGCCAGGGAACAAGAGTTTGGAATCGCAATAGCTTTGACCTAAATAGATTTTACAGCCGCTGTGTCCTGCGCTCTGACGCTGGGGGAGTCAAACATATGCGAAATACATTAAAGCAGAGGTGAGCCTAGACGTTATCTACAGTCGGTCAGAGTTCAGTGCCATGTTGCTTTTGAGGAAAATGGCTCTCGAGAAGATACGTTGCCAAGTGTTACATAAGTCTACCCACAAACAGGCAATATTCCAGTCTGCATAAAGCCTCTAAACTCCACCTATTTGTCAAGCAGGTATCCAATGAGAGAATGGAACAGAAACGTGAGCCGTGGAGAAGATAGTGATGAGGGATTAAGACGCATTTCTCCCATGCGAAGTGATGGTTTTCCGATGTCTAGACTGTGATGTATTATGGCAGCTTTTTCGCCACTTAACCTTAGGGGAGGCTGGGCTATAGACATCCATCTGTATCAAAAAACCACCAATCTCCCCCCTCTTTCCAGGAGACGCCGCGGAGCCTCCAATGGTGAGCCACGAGCAGCTACTGGGGTTAAGTCATGGAAAAACTGAGGCTCCGAAAGCTTGTAATTGCTTAATTGGATAGACCCTCGGCTACCCCTCAACCCTCGCCTGCTCTCCCCCTATCAGCGTTCATATAAGGGGCTCTCTCTCCCTCACGTGCAGGTAGCCACGGGAGACAGAGGGGGAAGAGGGTCTGTGGGTGATTTGTGGTTCTGTCATTTGAATACATTTTTCCAGCTCCAAAACCATTTGGCGCATATGCAGCAAAGATGGAGCAAAGATGGTCCTGGTGGATAAAGATAGATGGAGTATGCTGTTGTGAGTGTATGTATTGGGCACTGATTAGAGTCCCATATGAGACACGCACAAATATCAATGTGAAGTACATTTTTCAGGAGGTACAGTCGAGTTGCTCGGTCAAAAAGGTAAAGTAACTTCGTAGTCCAGGAGCATTTTTTAAGGGTCTGCTTACATGAGAACACTTGAGGGTTCATTTAGACAGTGATGATGTTTTTAGGGCTTAAAAATGCAAAAATCTGAAACTACCCTCCAGAGTGGAAAAGTTGAATCCACTCCGCTGTACCATTTCCATCTGCACTGCCCAAGACACAAAACTCTGGTCAGATCTGTTCACGTCGTGTACGTAGCTGTAGTCAGACTCAGCATCAGTTCCAGTTAGAATCATTCCGGCTTTTCTGAATCCCGACAGGATGCTTTCGGTTGGCACTGAAATCCAGGCTTCGATCCATCCAATGACTTCAAGGAAAGTTACATGGTGCTCCCTCCTGGTTACAATGAAGCTGTGTTCTCAATCCCCGCTTTCCGCCAGTTCCTCACAAGTTTCTCACTCCAATTATCATTTTCAGCAGAATATTTCACTACTTGCAGCAGAACAGTGGCTTTTTCTGCAGGAGACATGCGCAATAGAGAGTGAAGTGAGAGTGGTACAGTAGTAATAGGAGTAGGAGATACTGACACACAAGCCTAGAGCGCGGTCTCATGGCTGTCAGTGTGAAAATTTTAATATATAAGTCAAACTGAAGTATAAGTCACAGGACCACCCAAACCATGAAAAAAAGTGCGACTTAGTCACAGAAAAATACGTCATCATATAAATGTAGCCTAAGGCCGCACTGCGGAACTTTTCTGGAGGGTCTGCTACCTGTTTGTTTCCATGGAGATGTTATTGCTTTGCCTGGAATGTTCCATAGTATGACAATAAACATGTACATCTAGTATTTATTCATCACAGTGCTCAAAAATACAATAATTCTGTTTAAGACTGCATTTTTGTAGGTTATATAATAGAGATTTACCTCAGTACAAAATTGTCTTTATTTTCTTGTAAATCCAGACTTATCATAATCACCTGCTATACATAGAGAAAATAAAATATGTGAATGTACAGACTTGTAAATGCCAACTTTACAAACCCATAGAAGCAGTTTGCAGCAATAAGAGCACGTCTTAAACCTACAGTACAACAGAAGCCAGGTCATTCACAGCTCTCGGGGGGCGTACTCACACAGAATTTACGGTAATCTCAACATCAGCGCTTACTTTTCAACTGAACCATCTCGGCCAGCTCACCCTTGGCCAAGTCGATTTGCCACTTTGAGCGCTGACAAAACCGTGAAAGTCAGTAGACCCTATAGCCCCTATAAGGCTCTAAAAAGGAGACAAAGAAAAGGGATTATTCAGCTTTACGTTCTAACAAGACTGTATATTTAGATAATGAACGAATGCTAGCCAGGACGCATGGTTTTATAATCAGCCTGTGCGAAGGATTATATGGATTCAAAATACAGTGCTCAAATATAGGGATCAAAGAATGGTTGTATGGAATTACTCCAGCCTTTCAATGTGATAACACTGCTATAGTCAGCCCACATTTTAAGCTATTCGACAGATACACAAAGTCAAAGGATTTCCCCTTGCACTAAATTTCAGCTTTTGCTGTCACCACACACATGACTTATGATACTCCTTACTGCCATGATGTCATAACTCTGAAGATCTGAGGTAGACAACATGTTGAAAAGTCTTGTGGACAGAGAGCAGACTCTCTGCAGCATATATGACCTACTCTTACAGACAAGCATCTGAAGTGTCCATCACATCTATATTAGGATTAAGAGCTCAATATTTTGCAAAAGACTGAGCTTGTTTTACCATATGCACTGGCAGATTGAATCAAAAGATATCGGGCTGATGGAGCTTTTGGATGTTCTGTGATGGTCCGTGTGGTATTATCCCAAACACTAAACTCTAAATGTCTTTTGAAGCTGCTAATCTAAACAGTGCCAATAAAGACTTTGAATATGAAGAAAGCATTCATTCATTTTATGTTAATCGGGACACAGATTGTAAAAGTTTGTCTTTAGGAATGCTGTTACTTTCTGAGTAAAACTGTGTTTCCATGAAAGCCACAATAAAATATGTGGTTACATTTCAGTCAAAATAATTATGATCTGTTCAAAGGAGAAGTGACAGAACTAAAAGTCGTCTGAGATATAAAATCAGCACATAATATTTGAAATAATGAAATAATTCTCATAAAAGTTGAATGAAAAAACAGGCTCTAGCCTCTAGTCCTATTACTTTTGAAGAGGCGCCACCGCCATAGACGACTCTCAATTTAGATGAACACTGTTTACACAATCACGGAGCTCACACAAATATTTGCATCTGAAAACATAGCAATGCATAAAAACACTTATGTTTGCATGTTTTTCTTGTGTTAGGTACTCACACTGAGTTGGCGAGACATTCAGTCACTAATCCAAGGCTTACTGCTGCAATCTCCACAATCAGTTTACTGCCATTCACTACTTGGACAAGACAGAGAAACATGAAGACAATCTCCCATACAGCTGATCAATTGTGATTTATCTGACAAACAGCGCAGTGGTTGATCAGATTTTGGCAAGTTTTGTACACAATATTTTGTTGCTTGCAGAGGAAATTGAGTTATATAAATAATAGTTGTCTTTGCTAATTGCAACCATTCAAACCATCCAACCATAACCAAAATCAATCTGAATGGAATTCCCTGGTATTTCCTCTTGCTCTTTTACAAGCTCTTTTACTTTGTAGGGTACTAGGCTGTGCACAACTGTATACGTTTCATCACTTACGGTAAATGCATGCATGTGTTATGGATGTCTGCTGCTCATGAACTGAAAAATGATTTTGCACCCAAGTGTAATGCATGTGTATTTACATTCAACCTGGTACATTGAACTTGTGCAAAGACATTTTTGCGCATTTCTTGGTACTTTGGAATCACCAAGGAGCCTCACAGCCAAAAGAGCAAACCCTGTGCTTCATGTGGACCTCAGATGTTCAAGAATTCCACTGTGCTGGAACAATAACTCATATGTCAGACCGCTGCAGAATACAACTTGTACTGAGCAAGAAAAGACCAAGGCAGAATGTCCAGGGCACGACAAGGTGAGCATTTTATTGTAATCTGGGGATGATCCTTACACAAGATACATGGACTTCGTAATGATATATGTTTGTTTTTGTTTTTTCATTACTGATTTTGCAGGGACTCCAGTGTTGCCTTTCAGTAAATGATCATATCTGTATTTATTTTAAGATAACCAAATGTATTCCTTTTATGGATGCAGCTTTTATGTTGTGAATCTAGATTGAAAAGCAGCAGGAGTTAAGTCAAGTCAAGACAGATGAAAGTTTGCATAGAGTCAGTTTCAATCATTCCAGCTTCAAAGGGAACAGTTATCAGTCTACTCCTGTACTACACCGCCCTTTATAGCCGGTTTAATAAAGTATATTCCCACAAATGTATTACCTTTCTACACAGACATGATATATCATTAAAGACACAGTGTTCTGACAGTCAGCAGGTGAGGAGCTGTTGAAAAGCATTGGAAGTGGTGAAAAGTGTTGCAGAGGTTTGTGAGCCAAAGATAGTAACATGGCATTTTGCAGAGAAGTTGTGATAAGTAATTGCAATGCTAACGAAGCAGCAGCAGTGAAAGTAATACAATAGGTAGCTGTAATTGACGTAGGCCTATATACTGTAGTAGTAGAAGCAGTAGTAGATTTCACAATGCCATAAATGTGAAAACTACCCAGACTGTATAAATGGACACAGCTAACCCACCCCAAAGCCCCCTGTTACAGTTTAAATGCCATCGATTTGCGCTCCCAAGGCAGAAGTGGAGTAACAAGGCACATGTTATAAGTGTTTTGGTTTTATTGTCTGTTTGGACCAGTTAAACATCAACATGTGCGTGTTACATTTGAGGCAGAATACCTACTATTTTATCTATTTTATCATTATCATTTTCATTACATTGTATTTAATTTTATTTCCATGTGTAGAAAACATTGTACCTTTATTTAAAAAGGTGCTGTATAAATAAAATATCACTATAGGAAATTCATACTGTAGCCTGTGATATTTATTTAATATAAAGATTTCAGTGTTTCCAGTAATGTCTTTCTCTTATAGTGGGAGCCTTCTTTGATAGAAGATACAGGCCTGTTGGAATGAGCTACCTCTGCCCAAATTCACATAAATGAGCTGATACAGTGGGAGCATTATTCGATGGCTAAATTGTCCTGTAGATATGCACTCCCCTTTAGTCTTAGCCTAATTGAGCAGAATACGACTGTTGAAATGAATGCATATTCATATAAATGATTTGAAATTGTACAAGGTACTAAGGTATAAAGTTTAATCACCGTGTGCAAACAGCATCAAACCCGCTGTTTCTAATCCAAAGAAATATGTTGTAAAACTGGGGAGGTTGGCTTTATTAGATCTATACAACTGTACACAGAAAAACATAAAGTAGCTTATTTCGACAGGACAGCGTGAATCGATAGACATCACTGTTGATTTAGGCTGCGGGTAGCTCATTTCGACGGGGCAGCCCATTTTGATAGAACACCAGCTCCATTGACTCTTGATTCCAAATGACTTCACAGTGAAAAACTGATAACTCAACTCTGAGTCTCATCATTTTGGTCTTAAAATATTATTCTTACTATTAACCCACTCTACATGATCCTGGTGTTTTTATTTCACAATTTTGTCCTTAAGTAAATTCCTAATGCTAATATGGATCTCAGCTCTTAATTTTCTGTGTAACTGTTAGCCTCATGAGCTCCCTTTGTCCACTTCTTTATACAATCTATGAAACTACATAGTAGTCGTAGTAGCAGGATAACAGCAGCTATTTTGTATAAGCAGTGTTAGTAGTACTATATGCAGTCTTTAACTATAGAGGTAACAACCCTTTGCTTCATGGGAATGACAAGCAAACATCTGTCATCCCACTAATAGAGTCATATTTAAACATTGCAACTGAATTGTATGGAGAACAATGATGTCCTGTGCAGAGACCAATGCAGAGATTTACAGCGCGTTGCTCTGGCTCTGCTCGGTGGCCCATAGTGTCTATTATATTAGCTGCTGTTTGTTGGTTTCGGTCCAGTCGTCTCCGCATATGTCAGAGTTCAGTCCATCTAGGAACACATGAGACTGACAGGAGGAGCAGGAGCAGATCTGGGCGTGTTTCCAGGAGCAGTAAGATGTAATCAGACTACACAGGGGTGGGGCAGTCTCTCTTGGTGAGTAAGTGCAGATGCTGGAGGAGCAAAAGCCTCCAGCTGTGCAAGAGACATAGTCAGAAATTATGCAAGAAGAAGTTGAGAAACTGTTTGGTATTTTGTGTTTTGTCACAGGATGAGGGCAATTCTCTATGGACCAGAGTTGTAGGCGAGACACTATGAAATCAAGCTACGACAGCCGGAGTATGACTCAAAACATCCTAATCACTAAAGACTGGTCCAGGAATATTTTATTTTCTTGTTATCAGGATGGCACAGAATGTACCTTTTCTAGAGGGTGCCTGTCAGCTTCTATTTCCCGTGAAAATAGGATCCACTATGACCCACAGTATGGCATTAAACACATGTATCTCCATAAACACAACCATCATCAAGTCATCAACATTTCTTGGGGATGAAGATGTTACTCAACTTAATCTGAGCTTTGTTTTAACACAATCTGACCACACAAGTGAGGTGATTTGTGCACTTAAACAAGTCTCTCTTACATGAAATTACTGTCACTAGCTTGCAGTTTTTCAGGTGGTCACTCTCACCTTTTTTGTTGAAAATCAAATTCCTAAACAGGAACATAAATGCTCGTATTGATCACAGATTCCTGAAAATGTGTTAAATCTGTTTAGCATTTTTAACTTTTTGCTAATAGTCCAATGAGGTTCATTTGGTCTTCCAATAATTTATGTTATTAGGTTATTTTTTCAGACCAAGAGTTTGTTTTCATACCTGACACTTTCGACTGCTCACTAGCGCTCTTCCTCAGAGTGATCAAGTGATGTTGCTGTGACGTGTCCGGTCATCTGATTTAAACAGGTTTTTGCGCTGTCTTCCTAAACACAAATATGAACACACCAATGAAACCGTACAGAAAACTCAGGCAATTACTCATCCACCCAAAAGACAAAATAGAACTGGAGCATAAATGTAACGTCATATACAAAATACGCTGCAACCCTGCAATAAAACATACATCAGGGAAACAGGGAGGGCGTTCAGTACATGAAAAAGGAATATAGAACAGAACATGAGAAGGAAACAGCAAAGGCGTGCACACAAGCAACAAAACACAAAGCAGAACAGGAACAACTCAAATCGGCCGTTTCTGACCACTGTAAAAGAGAGAACCACATTATGGACTGGGATGGAACAAACATCACTGGAACAAAGGAAAACAAACATCGTCTCTGGATTAAAGAGGCAACTGAAATATGGAAACCCGCCAACGGGACGATAAACCCGGACAAGGGGGCTTTTTGCTCTCACACTCCTGGGATACTGTCCTGAGGAAGTCAGACTGCAGATGGCGCTGTCATCCTGCCTCTACTGGTAGGAAAACAGCGCCAAAATCTGTTTAAATCAGATGACCGGGCGGACATGTCACAGCAACATCACGTGACCAATCTGAGGAAGAGCACTAGTGAGCTGTCAAATCTGTCAAACAAGAACCTAATAACATAGTTTTTGCTAATGTGAGCATTGTGTCGCCCTGGTAACTGCTGAACATTCTGGCAATAGAGATACATTTATAATACCCCCAGCATGATGTCATTGCAAAGTATCACTTACCAATAGAATGCAAGCTATTTGATGACACAGATTTCAGTATTTCATTATCTGTTAATGTAGACAATTGTTAGTGGTGAATGAACCACTGGTGTAAACTTTACCAAACAGAGTGTCTTAATTGTTTTGGGCCGTTGTGTAAGCTTTAAACTTTACAAGCTCTTGACTGAAAATGAAACAGCCTCAACAGGGAAGATTGCGGTTCATTAAATTTAATACATCTCATAATGTAACCAATATGAAAGTGTCTCAAGTTAACACACACATATTGAGGATGACCTGTTCACCTTTTTGTTTGTCTGTGTCCATACTTAGACTTGCTGACAGATAAAACTCTCCAGTCAATGACCCGATCGCATTCAGAAACACACCTCCATGACTGTTAGTGTTAATGATGCGGCAAAGTTTGACACCTGACAGAGAAGCAGTGGTTATCTAGCCTGGTCTGACCCCTATAACTCTGTCACTCATAGACTGTATCCGTGAGCCCAGAGGTAAAATAGAAATATTAGACTCCTGACATTTATAACATCGGGCCTCCTGCAAAACCATTCAAATTGACAAGAAATATTTAGACAACATCATCTCTAGTGGATTCACAATTCACAGGCCAGGAGGGTCTACCATGGTGAGGACAGAAGGAAAGACAAACAGAATGTCGCAACTCACTAGACGCCGGTCCCATTATGACACTATAAGACAACTTTCCTGAGCGCGAGCCAATGTAATCTGTGAAAATGTTTAAAAAGAGCTGCTGATCAGAAATTCCACCTTGAAGTCCTAAATCACTTACGCAGTCCCGTTTTTATTAACACCATGGATTGTGCAACTTTAATCCCTAATTCTTTCCTTTTAGTTTTTCCTTTCCACCAAAATTCATAGCGAGCACATTAGAAGACAGCTGCACTTACTGATAAAACCAACTTTATTTATTACAACCGGGAGCTGGCACAAAGAGTCAATTGGTTTGGGTTGTGTGAATGCAACTGGGCTTCTGAAATATATGCCATTTTTACTACTAATCTCAACCTAACTCACTGATCTCATGCTAAAAAGCTTTGCCAGAATGACGTGCATTGAATGAAATCTGCCCAAATAAACTGATGATGATGAGAAACAAGACAAATGGTAGAACTGATCATTATAGTTCGTGTTAAAAAGCAATTAGAAGCTTGAGCAGCGAGACAATGCCAGGATTAAGGTTAAGTCTAGGGACCAGAAAAGCCTGGCCCCAGTTAAGAAAACAACTGAACAGTGTAATGATGTTTCCTTTTGGTTAGAAACGGGACTCTTGAGCTCGCATTCCTGGATGCATCTGACCAGTGACACTCCTACTACTACGCAATAGATCAAACTAAAAGGTTGTGAGAATTAAGTTTTTTGGCTTGCTGGAAAAGAGGTGAGACTTGCAAGTCGTGACTTGGACTCAAGTCAGACTTGAGTCACTATTTTTACAACTTGAGGCTTTACTTGATAAAATGGACTAAGACTTGGGACTCAACTTGGACTTGAACGTCAGTAACTTGGGACTTGACCGGACTTGAGGCCTGTGACTTGAGAAGACTTGAGAAGCACTTTTAAATCTGATTTCTTTCTATTCTGACCATAATGATTCACACTGAGATCTTCTCCAGACATTCAAAAAGAAAAATTAACTAAATTAATTTCTACAACTCTTATATAAATACTCATATATACATATACTATAATTTTTTTTTTAAGTCGAATTTATCAAAGTCAAATAATTTGCCAAAATCTAAGCTACATTTGGTACTTTTTTGGTTTAAAGACTTGAAATGACTTGAAGCTCAAAGCAGACGAATTAGACTTGACTTGGACTTGAGGTCAAAGACTTGAGACTTACTTGAGACTTGCAAAACAAAGATTTGGTCCCACCTCTGCTGGACATCCTAGCGCTATCATAAGTATTATTAATATTACATTGTACCCATTGTTTCCCATAGATTTTATTCAGATTATGATTTATTTGTAATTTTCTCTTAATTTTATTTATGAAGAATAAATGAGCAATATTATAACATCATCAGACTGTCAAGTAAAGGTATGTAGCACAAGGACACATTAACATCATGCATTTGGAAAGCACTTTGGTTCAGTTGTTGCTGCAAAAGCGCTATGCAAATTACGTCATTAAGAGATAAAAAATTGTTTTTAGTGGTGCCACTCACTGTAAACACACAGAATGCATTAATATACTTGGACTTGTCTATGTGTAACTAACAACCACACCAAAACCGCAGCCCTGCATAACTTCATAAATATTGGACCGGTGCCACCAAAGATTGCTCTATGACCACAAGTTAAGTATTTCCAGCAGAAACCAGGTCTAGCGTTCACTGCTTTAATTATGGCTGCTCCATACGTCAGTGGAATAACAGAGAAGGAGCGTTTATTTGCTCAGACCCGTCCATTCATCAATCCCCTGATCCCTGCTACTGCGCACGGCCTTGTGTCACATGTGTTTAGCTAAAGGGAAGCCCGGCCCCCACACTTCCGCTGCTCACTCTAATCAAAGCAGGATCTGACAGTGTTTGGTCCATTTAAACCTACAGCAACCCCATTGACTGATGCGGTTTGCAGACAAATTCATCTCACGTCAGTCAAATATAGGCAGAGTTCATCATGACCAGGAAGAAATCATTTATGCTCTTGCTTTCTGAAGTAATACTTTACTTATAATCATGGCGAGATACTAAAACAAATACACTAATTTGAGTCGTGCAATGCTAGTAAAGGTTTTAAATAAGCAGTCTAGTCACTAATGGAGAGCATGAGAAATGGAGCAATTACACCAGAAGTCAGCAAAGAAATGATTGGTTATTAATTTATTCTTGTGTATTACACAACTTTTTGGAGGGTGGTCCGACACTTGCCTGTCTTCATGGGAATATTTTTGCTTTGCCTGGAATGTTCCAAAAGTCTGGCAATAAATTTATCGGTTTGTTCAACCTCAGTTCATTGCCAAAAACATATTTTGAAAAACATTATTTTTTACTCCACAGACCTGACCCATAACTTGGCTTGGTGACATTACTCGCTTGTCAACAATGAGATAGATATGCCATACTGTGGAACATTCTAGGCAAATCAATATGATCTCCATGGAGACAAACAGGTGATAGATCCTCCACCTAAAAGTTACACATTGTACCTTTATCCATTGTGGAATACATTTTCAAGATTTTACCAACAACATACACTCCAGTATATATTTCCTGTCTTTTAATCTGTTCTCTTCAGATTGAGAATCTCCTCATAGAAAAATCATGAGCAGAAGTATCATAACATTCTGTTTAAGTCATTGTATTGTATATTCCTAGTATCTGTACATATTTTGTCCCTCCTCTTCTATAAGGAGCAGTGCGTTGCCGGCTGTTTCTGATTACTCTAATTGGTCTGTGGGTCGAGGGGAAATGTGTGACATCTGAAAGTGGGCTAGCAAAAAGTGACCCCTGTGAAAAATGAGTGGAAAGTCAGGAGCTCTGGGGTGCCGCTGTGGACCAGGTAAGTTTAGTCTGCCTCAAACGATGACGCATTCATTCTCTCACTCTCTGAACACAACAGAGGAGTGGGCACTGACTCACCCAGCCCCAGTGCATGTGGATAAATGGAACACACAGGCGATGAGTAAAGGGCCAGACCACGCTATTAATCACACCACAAGTGGTAGCATCAGTTGCAGTGTCTACTGACTACAACTTACTCCAACTGCAGAAGTTTAACATGAAGTAGCTGCCATTTATGTAACAACAGCAGTGCTCACAGAGGACAAATTTGCAACAAAAAATTTTAAGTCTTAAAATGGATATAGTGCATATTTGTTGCATTATATTGTAATCGATCAACATCTATAGAAGAGTGATAATGGCTTCTAGATGGTTAGGGAAATTTCAACAAGACAACATCCAGAGGAGAACATTTCATGAACCAATAAAGAACTATCAATTCAAAGTAAAGATGCACTTGAACTTTTCTGGTTCTTGTCTCCAGGAAGATGTTACTTCTTTATCTAGAATGTTTCACAGTATGGCAGTAAGGTTATCTATTTACATGGAGACAGGCAGGTAGCACCAGCAAGCCAAAATACAGTAAAATACATGAAGAGGCAACCCAGTGCACGGTAGGAATGCAAGTTTTTCAAGGTGTGTGTTAAGTAATAAAAATGCCTAATGTCATACTGTGAAACATACCAAAGCTAAAAATTTCCTTTGAAAAAAGCAGGTGTCGGATTGTTCATCAGGAAAGTTACACAGTCCACCTTTAATTATACACTCCGTCACTCACCTCTGGCTGTAAAATAGTTAGTTTTCTTTTACAGGTAGCATTAGGAGGAATACTGGCCATTCAAATATCAATGGGCAATATTTTTGGTTTTCAAATTTAAAAAATGAAGTATCTCAATAATTACTGCTGGTGTTATCCTGTTTACAGCACAAACAAAGCAGCTTTGTAATCCAGTCAACAAATGATCTGACTACATTTTTCTAATTCCTTATCTAGCTGACAAGAATAACAAAAACACTACGCCTACTTCACTACACCGAGGCAGGCTAAATATAGTCAGCATGATTGGCATTAGGATCAAGTTATTAATTATTTGTGAACACGCTACCAACTTCATAACCTCTCTCAAGTTGTTTTAAGTTCTGTTTGCAAATTTCACTGCACTTAACATGTACTGGATGAAATAGGCTACTTGTTGATATTGAGTGTTTGCACAGATGTTTTAGTCCACATTGGTGTTGTTTTAAGCGTGCTGTTACAAGAGCTCTGTGTGAATAATCAGGAAAAGCCACAATAACTTAATAATTATCCATCATTGGGCTTGTAAGAACTTATACTTAATCGGATTTCAGACAAAACATGTGATGAAGGCACTGACTCACATAAAGACATAGCATCCACCTGTGCAGACATATCAACCACAAGAGTTTCCAGGATAGGGTGTTTGTAAAATTAACATACCTTTGTAGTGAGTATCCTCCCTGTAGATGAGTGACTACTAGACATGCTTTAATCTAAGATATTTGGGAAAGGAAGGATGGTCTGAGCCTTGTCTGAGTGGAGCTGGGTTGCATCACTTGAGCTGGAAGAAAACTTATGTAAAAACAGTAATTGAAATGTCTAAACATGAAGAGTGTTTTCATAAATCAATAAAGCGGAAATGTACCTAGAGAAGGATGGATAGGGAGGGCAGGCAGATTTGGCAGTTACAAGGAAACCCACAATCTTCTTGCTGAAAAAACACAGACAGTATCAGATCATTATCTATCTAAGATCACATAACTAGGCTAAACCATGCGGTAGGTAGAGACGTGTCAGGTACAAATATAACCTAGAGATGAAGACAGTTTTGCACGCTGCTATTGGGTCCTTAGTAGGGATGTAACAATAACGAAATACCGTGATATGGTATCATCAAAGTTCTCACAATAATATCGTTGACCATCACAATTTATCGAATTACAAGTTTCTTTGCGTAAATTAATTTAAGTTATGGTGCAGCAACATCTAAAAAAAGACAAAGGGAACTACATAGACCATGATCCTTTGCTCCATTTCAGTGTAAACTACAAGATGAAATGACAGTTCTGAGCACTTTTAAGTCTTAGTTCTTTGGATTACGTCTTGTCAAGACATTTTAGCATATTAACAGTTTTGTAAGCCTCCACAAAATATCGCAATAAATATCGTAAGGTGAGAATGTGAAAATATCGTACTGAGAGATTTGGAAATTGTTACATCCCTAATCATGATCTTTCCCACCATATTGTGAGCTTTCCCATGATATCACAATAATGTCATACTGTGAGGTTCATACCGTGACGATATCATATCGTGAGACTTGGAAATCGTTACACCCCTAGTCCTTGGGCAACACGCAGTATGGAATAGTTTTAGTTTCTTGTTAGCTTTCAGAAGCAGGAAATGCTGAATGACTGTATATAGAATTTCTCAGCAGAGTTGGAGACTTGCAAGTCGTAACTTAGACTCGAGTCAGACTTGAATCCCTGTTTTTTGGCCTTGAGACTTGACTTGACTAAGACTTGGAACTCGACTTGGACTTGAAGGGCAATGACTTGGGACTTGACTGGGACTTGAGCCTTGAGAAGACTTGATGCTTAGACCAGCTGACAAAATAACTGTTATTAAGCACTTTTAAGTCTTAACTGTTTGTGTTCTGACCATAATAATTCACACTCCTGTCAAGACATTTAAAAAGGAAAAAATTATATTTCTACCACCTTATGTAAATAATCATATATAAATATACTCAGATTTTTAAAAGTACAGTTTAGTTAAAAATTCATATAAATTGCAAAAACCTACGCTATATTTGGTACTTTGGTTTAAAGACTTGAAATGACTTGAAGCCCAAAGCAGACGACTTGGACTTGACTTGGACTTAAGGGCCAGAGACTCGAGACTCGACTTGGACTTGCCTGTATTTGACTTGGGACTTGAGGTCAAAGACTTGAGATTTACTTGAGACCTGCAAAACAACGACTTGGTTCCACCTCTGCCTCTCAGCCTGTGGAAAGAACAAACAAAGTAAAGCAGAGTTAATTTGTTTTAAATTTCAAAACACGGCCTTGGTTTTATTATTCATATCAATAATTACAACTAATGATGGAATGAAAGTTTGATGAATATGTCTCTTTTACTAATGAAAAATCTCTGGTTAACTGGACATACCATTGTAATGACCAATGAGTGTTTTCCCTAAATAGCGAGGGCATACTTTATTCCTATGAAGAGGACTGTCTCTGAGCAGGGATGGATGGAGTGGGCCGGTGAGCGTAGGGTCGCTCCGTGGTTGTCCAAATACACATCTCATTGTGGGTGGGATAGGATTTTCCATGACTTTTCCTGGTGAATGGAGCGTGCTTTGCCAAACATCATTCCCATCCTCCCCCGTTCGAAAGTTTTGGAGCCACATCACATGGGAGTTGGATACTTCTTTCCTTTTTGATGATGCCACCCCCACGCTCGGCCGTGACACCACCAGCACCTTTGGGTCTCCCCCCTGTGATGTTCGTCGTCATGGTGATTCTTTCCTGGTGATGTCATCTGTACCGCCACCACTGGGAGTAGTTTAGTGTTTTTTGGGAAAATCACTGATTTACTGAAAACAGAAGCACTTATAAGAAGCAGTTGCTCACTCACATTTTATGATCACATCTGGAAGTTGAGCCTCAAATGTAAACTTTAAAGTGCTTATTATGCAGTCCATCACTGTTAAATTGTAATGGAGGAACACTGGTTTTATCCTACTATACACAAATCTGTCATCCCCACTGTCGATCCAACTCATCTGCTCAATGTGCTCAATATTGGAACTTAAACACACTAGATCTGGCCTTGTGTAACAGTCATTCCAACAACAATTGTGCATGTTTGCCTTATAGCTTTCACGCTAGATGAGAGTCATAAATTATCACCATTTTGTTTATCTCATCTGCATTTCAGTTGCAGGGCTGTTGGAAATGATAAGAATGATGGATGGTATTAGCGAGTAAAATTGCAATGGATTAGTTGAGCAGTTGCGGCATTTTCAGAGCAAGGACGCACACCATGGACAGTTTAAATGATATATATATTCTTAATACAGTTTATAAGGCACTCGTGTAGTCTAAACTCTTTTCTAAACTTTTTTTTTTTTTTTAAACCACATGCCCCGTAACTTCTCTTAGTTGTGTAACCTTTGCTAAAGACGAATACTTTGATCATCTACGACAGCCATAAACTCAGTTTGACATTCACAATGACAATATAATGTTTTACCCTTAAAGGCCTGTCTATTAATCATAGCATTTCCATTATTGGAGTTAAAACCATAAAAATACTATTAAAAAGAGTAAGATATAAGCCCATCAGACTTTACCTGTTAATCCGTTTGGAAAAGCACGTGTAGAAGGAAAGCCAACACTGCCCTCTGGTGGTGAAAACAATCTTACAGAGATCAGAACATATAATGAAAGCAAGTCTAGGCTATATAAGATAATTAAAAAAAATACAATCAAATAATACAGCATTTTCTGGGTCTATTTATGATATAATTGTAACTTGCTTTAAACATGTTTAATAGATCATTACTGAGCAAGATGATGAGTAAAGGTAATTGTACACATGATGTAGCTCCATTTTGTTTAACTCTATCATCTGGAACTCTATTTTTTATTAATAACTTCATATAGTGACATATTAATTTATGACTTTTCTTCTTTAGAGTAGACTTGTTGTAAGATGTGTGATTTTTTTCCCCCTCAATATTGGCAGTATACTTTGCACCAGGAATGTTGTTGAATGAACTGTAAAGTGCACAGAAATAGCTACTGTTGATCTTCACTGTTTTTATTAAGATTAATAGCACAGAATTCCCTTTTAAATTGAGCAGGTACTCAAAGGCTTAGCGTGTAAGCAAAGCATAACGTACTGTATTTACTGTATGTAGATAATCATGATCATATGAGTACAGTGTGGTTTATGTTTATCTTGGACATCATCATAGACCAGCAGGCACTGGTTTCTGCAGGCTAACTCTTACAATAATAACCATCTTTCATGATCCAACATAGCTGTCTAACCCAATTATTGCACATTGATAGTTTACATGTGTGTTCAGCTTCTGCTCTCCCTCTCTGTTCATTCTTCGCTCTGAGGTTTTTAAGCCAGAGTCCATCATCACAAGTGAAATTATATAATGTATTGTAGTGCCACATTAACAGTGTTTTGAGGGACTGGTCTTTGTCAATAGTGAAAATACAGGCTGTCGAATATCCCCTTTAGCCAAGAAAGTACAGTAGAAGTTCTAATAAATCTTATTCCAGCCCTTTTGTGGCTAGGCAGCTTTGCACGTCTGCTTTTTCTGCCAGGTTGATAACAGAATACATATGTGAAGGGGTCCCCTTTTAGTCATTGTTGCAGTTAATACACGAGGAACCATTTTCACACATCCAAAATTGTTTTTTGTTCAAAATGATTTTACTTCAATATAAAACAAAACATCCAACTTGTGCCCATATACATGCTAAGCTAAGTTCTTGGCTAAATATTATATACAATTACATAATCGCATACATTATTTTCCTTCATTTTAACAAAAAGTACAACAAGGATTTTTTTTTATCTTTCAGAACATAATACACAATTTTGCTCTCTTTATTTAATAGAAATCCATAAAATGCCCTATCATTGCCTTAATGATACTGATGTGTTTGTATCTACTTCGCCGCACATGTACAAGGCATGTAATCTTGGAATAGAAAGTTACACAGTGTTTGAAACAACCTTCAAATGAAATTGCACATAAATACCCATTTTCTTTGTAGAGAACATCTACATACTAATCAGCCAGTCTACTAATCAGTAGAAAAGTACAAATAGCAGTTAAAAGTAGACAGGTCAAACTGTAGGTGGCGCTAATTACAGAATGGGATGTTATACCAGACACAATGATAGAGACTCCAGGCTCACACAGCTCACAGTTCTCACCACAGAACACACACGAGTCCAGGGTACGCAGGTCATCCAGGTTGTACGTCCTGGTGGCTTTTCTCGCTACAAAGTATTTTAAATAAACATATGATTACATTTCAGATACTTAGTATGAATTTATAGCATATGATCATCATTATTCTAATTAATAATAGTAACAGGTCCATTAACTTCCTGTTTAAAATTTCAGTGTACCAATGAAGATTTTCAATTCTTGAATTCATTTTGACATTTTTGAATGTATGACCCAGAGTCTGATTTTTTGAGTAAGTACAGTAAGTACAGAGTTGTGGACGGAGATAGAGGATAGGTGAAAACAGCAATTTTCAGAGCACTCATGACTCACTTACAGGACAATATAGAACTACTCAACTCTAAATCATGTAAATACTCTAGTGATGAGATAACACTGTTATAATATGGTTAAAAGCTCATAAAAGTGATGATTTTACATATGTTTCCTTTTATTTTAGTGCTGCAAAAAATGTTTCAACTCCAGTAACAAGGCCTATGCGTACTCACTTGGTTCATAGTAGTCATAAACACGCACTACTGCATCTTGTATATGAGCCACCTTGTAAATTCTGATGAGGGGAAGTGTGACGCAGACCTCTGTAGTGTTCAGCTGTAAGTCACATATGGCAGAGTCACAAATACTATATGTACTGTTCAATCGTAACATACTTCTGCGTAAAATACTTACAGTGTGAAAATAAAAGATGACTTTATCAGATAACGTTTCAGTCTTGGGGATCATGTCTGTTGGTGTAGTGGCTCCAGGGGAAATAGTGAACCCACTGAGCATGCCCACATCCAGAATGGCCATCCCTGTACTGGAGATGGTCTTAGTGTCCTTGAGTCTGGACATACAGAGAAAGAAAAAGTATTACTTCAATGTATTTAATTTTTAAGGAATCATTTTACAGCTGCATACCTCATACAGACAGATAACTGTAATCGGTTGTAGTCATCTCCTTGAGTGTTAACTTTCACATTTAACAAGAAGGCCTCCTCGTTCGTGATGCTTTGGAGATTTTCTGAAAAGGTTTTGCTGTCCATATTGTAGAAAACATTCATCTGATGAAATGAACAGAAGAATGAATATAAGCAGTGATGGGAAGAACACTTTGAAAATGTATTTAGTTACAGAATACTGAATATGCATTAAAATGTATTTTATAATGTATTCTGATACATGGGTCAATCAGAGTACTGTATTATGAATACTTCGAAGACTTCACACAGAGTTACATATAAATTGTAGTGTAAAGAGGCAACCTTGTATTAAAAACATCCAATCACTAAACATGTACACAAGAGCAATGTTTTCTATTCTCACTATACTCACTATACTCATCAATTCTGTGCAGTTTCAAGTCTAAATTGCAAGTACTACAATGTATCCCTTTAATTTTTAAAGTAACTATATTCTGAATACCACCAAATATAAAATTAACAGTGAATATAAGATACATTAACACTTTCCACCAGTTCTGACTGAAAAGGTTTTGTAAGCAATGGATAAACTAAAACTATGGTACATTTGAATATTATTTATCCCCCTGATGAAGGCCAGCTGGGTAAAATGTGCTGGGGATCAGTGTGGTCCTTTGACCTGTACCATAACTGAAAAAGTCATGCCATAATTATAAAAAGAATGTCTTGGTTTATGCATTCCTTGTAAAAATAGGCAGTGGTTTAAACCTAATTCCAGTTAAACTCACATAGTAAATGGCCACTCAATTGGATCACAGCAACTTGTGTAAAATGGTTATTTGCCAAACCACTCTATGATTTTGTTGTAATTTTTATTATACTTTTCCAAATTTTTCAAAATTAGCTTTATTTATGTGATAATTCATAAAAGAAACACAGTTGACAGTTTAGAACAAAGGTTTTCAACTTAACAGAGCAAAAGATTCATGTTTGGCCATACTGTTCTGATAGATGCCATCTGAACATGTATAGAGAAGCTGGATCATGTACATGTGTTCCAGATGTGCACTTCTGGGAGACCATTATCATGCTACATTTGCAATTTGAGGTTCTGTATTATAATACTCTATTCAGTACACTGTGCTGGCTGAACTGCATACATTTACTGTGGTCACGCTCTGCTTATTGAACCTGGTGTTTAGTGGATTGTGTTGCATATACGGAAATATTCTGCAGTTGTACTGTGTGTATATGCAGTGTTTTCATTGGACTAGTGATGCATAAATACAACATTTATGCACCTAAAATCCAAGTGGATGTTATGACTTGTACCTGAAATGTAGCAAATCCTCTTCCTTCCATGTATATGTCCAGTTTTAGATCATCGTAAACATCAATCTGAAGAGACCAAACCAAACACAGCATAGAATGTATACATTACAATACCAGTACAAAAGTCAGATAAATGCCTACAGCGGATGTTTGTTACCTCTTGCCTTTGATACATGCGGTAGTTGGTTGAGTTGATATGATGAATTGAAGAAAATGTGGTTGTTGGGGCAGTTATCTTAAGCCTGAGGTCAATAGCATTGGCTCCACTGAAAGCAGCAAAATGTGCCAAAGCCTGAAGAGCTATCACTGTGTCCTGAAGAAGAAAATATTGACAGGAGATGAACTTGAGTGTGCTTAAATACAGTATTTGAGTGTTAGTCAAATGTACCTGTGTGCTAACAAAACCTCCAAGATGATTCCTTTGGTTGCTAAGCCATTTCATTACAGAAATGGCTTCCACAATGTCCCCACGGTTAAAATATGCCAGGAGAATGTATGCACCGATTTCAATCTGAATTGCGTGAGACTGCTCATGTGAATGAGTGCCACCAGAGGACATCCATATCTTGGCTCCATCTTGAATATAAAAACAACCAGTTTAGATAGAGGTATGCTTCCAACTGCAATGTTTACTTCCTTCCTGCGTGTACCTCGATTATCCGCCCTCCTGCTGAGCTCTGCCAAGGCCACAGACACCTTGGACTGTTGGCAATGGATAAGGCATATGCAGCAAGAGCCAGAGTGTAGTTACTAACAGCCTGTGTGGAGATTTTTTTCTCCAGGTAGGTTTGAGCCAACAAGACCTGGTCAGCGTATCTTCCCTGCACATAAACACTTGGTTTTGGTATATATCTATAAGTATATATCTATAAACAGACACAAATGTCTTTTACTCACAACTGTGGTCTGATCTTCCAATAGTGTTATCAGGACGTACGCAGTGAGTGCCACAGGACCACTGTCCAGTCCTTCCTGCATCTCTGTGTGCATGGCTGTTCCCACCTCTCTGAACTCTCCCTCCGCTCCCTGCTGTTTCAGCATCCAATCTCTGGCTCTGGTCAGAACATTCTGGTCCACAGTGATGTAGGTCTGGGCTTGCTGGAAGCACTTCACCACAAATGCTGTTAGCCTGAGGACACAAACAGTGATGACATTTCAGCGTAATGTCAAACATTTTATATTTATTTTTGAGGAAAAAATAAAATTCATAACATTTGAAATAACATTTAGAGCATAGTGAAAAAGTGTTAATCATTACCATGTATTGCCAGAACTGTCACTATCTCCAAAGGCCCCAAATGAACCATCACTTTGCTGGTATAACAACTGCCGCTGATATCCTGGTTCACACAGACAATTCACTGGTAAAATGAGCATTTTTCATTTCAGTATAAAAAGTAGTGTGCATCTTGCCTTCCTCTAAATGCTTCATAGCCGTGCTCCTGATCTCACTGTCATCCTGACCAGACATCATCAAGTATCTCAAAACATAAATACTGGGAGCAAAGTGGACCATGTTCTGCTCTCCACAACCAAGAGGCAGGTCCACCAGAGAGTCCAGCTGGTGAATGGACAAGGCCAGTATGTCCCCTTCAAAAAGACAAGTTATCTTTTCTTTTTCATTTTTCTTGTGGAATGGTATGTATATTGCAAACAAAGTCCGTACCCCCTATAGCCAGATGTGCCCTGCGGGTGTCCGGGATCACTCCTGCTGGAAAAGCAAAGGTGGCAGAGATGGAGAAGTTGTTCATAGTAGGTGGTAGCTCCAAAAAAAGATTCTCCGAAACAGATTCCTCAACTCCCTCAGGCTGCCGAAACATAAGACATGTAATTCAATCAAGCAGTTACAACAATACCACTGATATATTTCCTGGAGCGATCTTCTGTTTTTATAGAATATGATCATTGTAAAGACATTTTCTTCATGTTATTTTTGATTTTATGAACATAACATCAGCCTGGCCAGGAACTACAGGTGGAAATGAGCTTAAGTTCTCTGTCCCTGTCTCAGTAAATAAATAAAATAAAAATAAACCTTCACGAAGACAGTCCAAACTAGGCTTTCTGATGCATCTGCAGATACAGCGTCCACAGAAATATCCACCTCCCCTAAAGCAGTCACTCTGACAGGAAACATGGCTTTAGCAGAGACATGGCTTCCCAACGTCAGCTGTTGGGCATTCACGACTGAGAGACCCCCACGTTGGGCCATAACAAACTCGAATGCATCACTTTCCGCCAGCAGTAAGATGACCTACAAACAAATGTAAGAAAACTTAATACAGGCAGATACAGGGCTGAAGGTGTGAAACTGTAGCAGGGAGTAAGAAAGTCAACAATACGAGAGAGAAAGAGACATACCTCAAGGTCCCGGTGTAGATGGTTGATGATGTTGACCTCCAGAACTATCTCCTCTCCTCGAATAAGGTATGGAGGCACATTGAGAGACAGGGAGAAGTCTTTGGTAATAGACAACTGAAGGGCACACAAAGGGAATGTTCAGTTCTTAAATATAGTTGATGTATAGTGACAGAACCAGAGCTAAATCTAAATGAACTAAACACTTAACTTAAAGATACATTGGGTAACTTTTCTGGAGGCTAATGCTTTTCTCTACAGAAGCCCTGAGCGACAAGAGAGAAAAAAAAAAAGAGGCACGTCATTTGGGCTCTATTTTCTAAGTGTTTATTTGTGTGCGTGTGCGTGTGTGCGTGTGTGTGTCTAAACCAGGTCTAAGCCAAGAAATCTTACTTCCCATATAACTCATAAAAGAGAATACAAAAGTAAAACTCATGAAAAGACTAGTTTCAACTAATGTGAATACACACATAACTGGGAACAGGTGAGCTTTGAACCCTAGTCTCCCATGTCCTAATCCAGAGCTTAACACAATAAGCTTTTCTTCCACTGTTTTATCATTCTAAATTTTGGTATTTACACGAACGAATATACTGGAAAAACACTTTTTTTTTTTTTAAATCAGCCACATCAAACAAACAAACAATTAAAAAAAATTACTTGCCTCTTTTTTTTTTTTTTTCTTGCCTCTCACTGCTTCCGTATTTCTATTTCTCCACTGAGATGTTACTGCTTTGTCTGGAATGTTTCACACTATAATAATGCATCAGGTCACATTTGTGGAGATAAAACCATCTGTAATTTAATTACTGTAATGTATGTCTAGTATATGTTTAATATCCTAAGAAACAAGCAAGTAACAGACGCCCAACCAAAAAGTTACATCATGCACCTCGAATTTGAAAATGGGGATAATCGTGCAAAATGATGATCCATATTTGAAGAAAGTTTCTATATTTTTCTCTCATTTTGGATATTACATAAAAACCTTTGCTTTTTAATGTCATCATATTATATAAAAGCTATAAAAAAGTATTTGATAGAGAAGTAAATTCTAATAATTAATATTAAAAATAAATTAAATAATTAATAAAAACTGTTTTGTTTGAATTTGTGAAAGGCCTGTTTGACGTAACCCCCACACATTTACAGTTCACCTGATAAACCCTATCCAAAAACATTATTAAAAAATATAGTTAATAATATTTACTTTCTGTGATGTGAAGCCCAGTCCGTGTTTTTGTGACATGACGAAAGCTGCAGCTCTGAGGGAGTTCACACCATCTGGTACTGTTATTTTCTCACTCGTCCACGTAGTATCACTGAAAAATGATGTGCATAATAATTACATATTCATATATACATTTTATGAATACATTTGAATATTTCAGATGGTGGTTATGTACCCCATTGTTGCATCTAACCACATCAGAGATTCAGCTCCATCCATAAAATGGTACCAGTATTTCTCTATCATATCTGCATCCCAGAGAAAAGACATTCGGTTAGAAAAACAGAATTATTTTTTCGTGATTACTACAGTGGTAATTTCCTCACTATACCTTGGGTAGAGCCATCAAATGACTGGGTTTTATACAATTTCCCATTTGTCAACATCCGAACAAAACATTCCTTTATAAAGAGATAGAAAATGTCATCAGTTTTAGTAGATGAAATGTAGGAGCAAGTAACACAAACAACAAGTGTTTAGTCTAAAAATATGTGTCAAGCAATGGAGTGTGGTGTAAGGAATACAAAGAGCAGAGTGTCAATTGCACAATTATCTGCTATCATATCAATAGCCCTGGAGCTAAGCCTGGAACCCTGCACCAGAATGACCATATTATAGTAAACCAGAGTCAATTCCATACAAAGGAGGCATATACGTTACAGCCTGGGTGAATGGTTTAGGATTTGCATAGATAACAAAACCTTATATGAATCTTATAGGTACTTAATGAAGACTTATCCTCTGGTTAAACAAACACATTTAAATATTATTTGTATTCCTACAAATAAAAGAAAATGGCAAGTAAACCTTGTAAGCTTACCTGTTCCACTTCAAAGTGTGTGGAAACCTCTGGAGCAGAGTCGTGCATGCCCATGATGACGATGCCCACCAGAGAGCCACTGTCAGGCCCAGTGACACTGATGGTCACCTGCTCCCCTGGCTGGGCTGCCTTACTGCTCCAGTTGAGAGAGATCTAAAAGAAACACACATGTAAAAAAAAAAAAAAAAAAAAAAAAAAAAAATCTTGTTTCTTGTTATTTATTCTTTATTTAACCAGGGTAGTCCCACAAAGATTTAGATTCATTTTCAGGCAGGTCCTTCCTCCAGAGGGGACCTGTTTTTGTGGTAGGGAAATTCAGAGCACTTGGAAGAACCCTATGCAGACACTGGGACAGCATGCAAACTGAACACAGAAAGGACCAGCACTACTCAGGACTCAAACTCTCAAACTGCTGTGAGGCTAAAGCACTAACTGATTCATATACAGCAATGTTTCCCAAACTTTTGTTCTGGGGACCCATATTTTAAAAGTCACAAACGCAACCCAAGTCAATAGACATTATTCGCAAATCACAAAATAAAGGTAGATTTGATCATTATGGAACATTAATGAGGATATTTTATTGTTGACTGAGTGATCGTGTCTCTCTGAACAATTAGTATTACTCAAATTCTAAACAATGAAAAACAGTCACTGAACCAGCAATAAAAGGACCCATAAGTCGTCTATTTGGACATTAAATGTAGCCCTTTTTTTTTTCTTTTCAACATTCAATTGAACCAGCAATATTGGAACAAAATAAATAATTACAAAAAGATTAGAAATTATACAAAACATGTCTTAACATTTGAACATTTCTAATGAGACAGGTGGGCCTGTCTGTGTTTTTGTAGTGCGTTCCTATCCGGGGTGCAGGAGGAGAGGGCAGCAGCAGATCAGGCGACCCAAAAAAAATCTCTTGCAACTCACCTGAGGGTCGCAATCCAGTCTTTGGGAAACAATGATATACAGTACATAACACATAACACTTTTGTTAAACAATCACTTATTAATGGGTAATTGAAAATTGGAAATGTCAGCTACTTGTTATTCAGCTGTTAGTTGACTAACTGCGAAGCATTTATTAATAGTTTATTTACTCCACTGTCTTTAGTAAATACGGTAAGTGCATTAGTAGAAAAAAGTAGGCACAAGCTAATTAATATATCACACTTCATATACCTCTTGCTGTTTGACCAGAAGATCTGCGGTGTCACTCATGATCTCCCCGTTAGCGAGGACACAGTAGACAGTCACACAGGCCTGAGGGACCCAGGCTGCTGTGGGAGTCAGAGAGAAAGAACCAAATGTCTTTGTCCCAGCAGCCACAACCTGCCCCCTGGATTTCACCTGGAAGAGCACACAATGGCACAGGGACATGAGAAATTCTGAGTGAACTTTACTGTATAGAACTGTATTGTGCTTACTAAAGAAAAGACTTATTAAAAAATGACGTGACACATACCACGTAGTGAAGCAGTTTAGGCTCGACTGAGCTCTCCAAGGTGATCTGAACAGGTGATCCTATCTGAAATTATGGATTAAAAATGCAGTATGTGTAACAGAAAAAAACAAAACAAATGTGTGTACTCTACAGGTTTGGATTTTTGATTAAGGAAAAGTGCATCTTGAGGATACCTGTGTGGGAGTTATTGGAGAGATCTGGATATAGGAAGCACTTGGAGATGGGTGAATTCTGGAGAGATTTATAGCAACAACGCTGGAGTGGAATCTTGCCTGTTTGTAAAAATAACAAAACCTTTTCACAACGACATGTTTACTCATTGAAACATTTTAGGGAGGGCGATATTTTGTTCTATACTGAAACTACTCATCTTACACTGTGAAACTGCCGAACACTGGCCTCCCCCCTGAGGATCCACATACCATTTAAATCAAAATGCTCACCTGAATAAAAAGCGCCTCTACTTCAGCCTGTAATCTGAAGCTCACGCGGACAATCCCGTCTTCAGGCACCGGACGTGAGAGAGACGTGGGCTCACCAGTGTCCATGGAGGTCTGAGTTATCTCAATCCACACAGACTCACGCATATCTGCTGAGCTCAAGGACTGCTGGTCAAAGCGAGAGATCTTGAGCTGTGGAAAAAAAAGTTATTACAAAAACTAATTTGTGTGGAGAAAGTACACACATTTGTCCAAAAGTGTGACTACATTTAATTACAAAAATAAATAAATTAAATATAGTAAAGTAGTAAAGGTAGTCAAATAAACTAAACAATGAATCTATTCAAAAATAAAATAATTGTCTGTATTATTGGTATAGTATAGGGGTGTAACGATATCCAAGTCTCACAATACAATATTGTCATATTGCGATATTTTGTGGAGGTTAAAGAGCTAAAAGTGTTAATATGCTACTTTTTCCTCTTAAAGTGCCTTGACAAGACTTAATCCAAAGAACCTTAAAAGTGCTTAGAACTGTTATTTCTTCTTGTAGTCGACACTGAAATGGAACAAAGGATCATGGTCTATGTAGTTCCCTCTGTCTTTTTTAGATATTGCTGCACCATAACTCTTCATTTAAGCAAAGTGACTTGTAATTTGATATATTGTGATGGTCCACAATATTATTGTGAGAACTCTGATGATACGATATCACGATATTTCGCTTATTGTAACATCCCTAGTATAGTTTTATGCCAGATGCCCATCCACACAGATTACCCACTTCTGGTCAGGTAGTACACAGAATATCTTATAACAGACCTGGGCATTTTGCAGCATCTGTAACATTTTTGCTAATAATTATTTAATCATCATTTAAGAATGATTATAGTCTATTAATAATTTACAGCAGCCCATATTATACAGAAATATGCTTATGAACATTTGTTAGACCAGTGAGTGAATTGTTCTGCGCCTCAAATGTAGTTCCAGGGAAAGAAACTGATTGCTCACCCCTGCCTTGTAATCACAAAATTATTTTCCATACAAGCCATAGTAAATAATGAAGTACCTTTGCAAAGAACTCCATTCCCGGCTTTAGTGCTTGAGGATAGTTGTGTAATGTTAGGTGATACATCTCCTTGGAAATTTGAACTGTAACTTGTTTGGTTACTTCAATTCCTTTGGTGACTTCAGAATTAAATGGGAAAAAAAAGCACAGGGCAATGATTAATGCTATTAGATCAGCCCAGAGAGTTCAGAGATAGCTAACCTGTGGTATCTTACTTGTGGAGTTATTAATAACAGCAGCATGGAGGGAGACCATAACATCTTTGCCACTTTGTACTTTTGCAATCAGTGAATGCAAATCATCCTTACTGAAATGAAAGTTTGTGGACCCATAGATCTGAAAACACATTTACATTCATGTCAAAATACAGATAAGTGGCATCCCAGATAAAAAAAAATCAGTGCACCTCTCTGGTCTGAGTCAAAGTGAAGGTCGAGTCATCATCAGCTGTGGGTACAAGTGTGAGTGTAACTTTGACTGTCCCGTGCACAGGCTGCCCACTGGAGTAACTACGTGGAACAAATTGGCTTGTTATAAAAACCATGTCTGTATGTACTTCATCACTACTTTTGTTTCCACTTTTGGTACTTACAGGGCCCTCACAGATCCTGAGATATCCTCACGAGTCAGAACATGAGAGGGTGTGTTGATCAAAACATCAAAAGCAGGATTTTCTGTTTTAAAAGAGACTTAATTATGAAAATTTACTTGATTATTTTTTTCAATAAACGGCATTAGGGTGTAATCATGAGATTAGTAAATCACAATACTCAATTCAACATCATTAATACAAAATGTCACTCTTACCAAAATGTTCCACAAAAAAGGTTATAGCATCAGTCAACCCCTAAGAAAAAGAAAAGACCAATTTTGAAAAACAGATCTATATATAGAGGGAGAGAGAGAGGAGCCCATTCTTCAACAGGCTCCTACAGCTCCGCTCAAACAGTCAGAGGTACAGGACTATATTCATACCATACTTTATACAACTGTACGACAATTTACCCTTATCTAACAGATAATACTCCCTACAACTGTACAACAACTTACCATTATGTCACAGGTTAATCATTACTTAACAGAGGTGGGTGAGTCAGACTAGAGTCACTATATTTAGGACTTGAGACTTGACAAAATGGACTAAGACTTGGGACTACACTTGGACTTGAAGGTCAGTGACTTGGGACTTGACTCAGACTTCAGGCCTGTGACTTGAGAAGACTTGAGAAGCACTTTTAAATCTGAATTCTTTCTATTCTGACTGTAATGATTCAGACTAAGATCTTGTCAAGACATTTAAAAAAAAAAATTACATTTCTTACATACTCCATAAATACTCATATAAATACACTATGATTTTTTTTTTTAAGTACAATCTAGTTTAAAATTCATATATATTGCAAAAATCAAAGCTATATTTGGCACTTTGGTTTAAAGACTTCAAATGACTTGAAGCTCAAAGCAGATGACTTGAACTTGACTTGGACTTATGGGCCAGTGACTCGAGACTTGACTTGGACTTGCCTGTATTTGACTTGGGACTTGACTCGGACATGAGGTCAAAGATTTGAGACTTGCAAAACAATGACTTGGTCCCACCTCTGCTGTTTAATCTCCACACTGTTTCACATTATGACCTATAGCCAGTGTTGGGGAGTAACAGATTACATGTACCGGAGTTACGTAATCAGAGTACAAGTTAAGAGTAACTGTATTCAGTTACAGTTACTGTTTCAATGAGTGGTAATTGGATTACAGTTACTTTGTTGAAATAAATGGATTACACTGCAGTATTTTCCAGTTTTCACATTTTGGGCTAAACCAGAACTAAAACCAGAACCAAACCAGGTCTAAACCAGGTCTAAACCAGGAATAAACCAGGTCTAAACCAGGTCTAAACCAGGACTAAACCAGATCTAAACCAGGACTAAACCAGATCTAAACCAGGACTAAACCAGGTCTAAAACCAGGTCTAAACCAGGACTAAACCAGGAATAAACCAGGTCTAAACCAGGACTAAACCAGATCTAAACCAGGTCTAAACCAGGTCTAAACCAGGACTAAAACAGGACTAAAGCAGGATTTAACAGGACTAAACCATGTTGTGCGGACGTGTCTCCTCCTCTTCTATCAATAATATTTTTAATACAGTTCAGTAAAATCTGGGCTTTTTATTTTCTTTTAGCAGACAAAACATCTTATGCTACGATATCCTGGTCTTTGCTTCTCTACAGCAAATCAAGTAATCCAAAGTATTCAGATTACGTTACTCACTTTAAGTAATTTAATGGATTATGTTACAAACTACATTTTGGGGTATGTAATCTGTAATCTGTAGGGGAATACATTTTAAAAATAACCTTCCCAACACTGCCTATAGCTGATATATGTTCGTATCATTATATTTGTATATTTTATTTTTACTTGTACTTGTACATACATATTGCTATTTTTGCTACTTATTACTCTGAATGTGTGTATTATTACCATTTACATTTTGTCATTATAATTTATTGTGATGTGTGAGCTACTGTGTCCAAATAATTTCCCGTGTGGATCAATAAAGTTCATCTGAGCCTAAGTTTAACCAAATAGTTTAACATTAAAAGTATAATGAAAACCTACATTGATTGTTGTTACGACTGTCCACCGTCCAAGTGGACCTGCCTGGGGTAGGATGAAATCTCGCAACACAATCCCATTATTCCCACTGGACTGAGATCTGTCGGCAGCATTCCCACTGGGATTCTGTGTATAGCCAGACCCAACATATTCAACACATATACACATACTTAAAGGGCAAATATTGTGCTAATTTGTAATGCATGATATCAGGTTGTTTTCTCATCACAAACACACTTGGAGTTGTGTTTTGTGTCATTCACACATGTTTTACACGCAATGTTTTAAAACTCCATACACCTCCAGTAAAATCAATTGGATGAGGCTGCTTTTAATTTGAAAAATATCATTAGATGACACCACAAGGTGGAACAGAGCATTTTAAGATTTGGAGATGTAGACGAACTAATAAAGGGTTACTCAAACAGGTATGAATGAAACAAAAACTAACTTAAAGCTCACATGAGTCCATTTTGTGTATAATATATATATATATATATACCTATATATATATATATATATACAGTACAACAATACACTTACATTTATAGAGAGGTCCACTTTGCCATTGTAAGGATAATTATCGTGGTAGACTAATGCCACCCTGACCCTCACATGGTCCCCTGGCTGGTAGCGTGGTTTGTCCGTCTGACTGAACACAGTGACATTTCTGGAACTGAACGGTATAGTAGTGATGTTGGTAAAAATAACCTCATCGCCTTTGTAGCCTCTCACAGTCAGCGTGAATGGAGAACTCTTAAGATTTGAGTCATAAATCTGTAACACATGTTGACACTCAAGTTAGAAAATAAGAATAAACCAAGATCCCAAAATAAAGTATTACTTACTGGAGGAATTGTAAGCAGTCCTGTCACATCTATGGAAAAACAGAAAATGATTCAACCCACAACGTGTTACATAAGAGAAAAAGAGTTGATTATTATAGCAACTAAAACACAAGCATGGATATCAGATCAATTTGACATTAAATTATCTAAAATTAAACCCTCTTGTGAAATGAATGCATTGGAGCAACATCATTAAGTCTTCACCTTTTGTAAACGCTTCAGATTTCTCCATTTTGACATTGCCCTGTAAAATTTCAGCAGAGACACGGACACTGAAATCTGCCAGGATGGTCACTGCCAACGACGTGGGCATCCCAGCGTGAATCTGCTCTGGAACAGACACCAGGAAAAGAGAGCTAAAGGGAAAAAATAAAAACAACTTGAGATCCATTCAGAGATAGAACATATAAGGTATTAGACAGTTTCCAACCTGGGTGATTGCTGATGTGATCCAGGTACATTTAGACTTATAATTCCCAAACACAAACCTATCCTATAAAGGCACGCCATGTTGACTTTTGGACGTGCACTTCTGAGTCTGCTCTGAGAAGCATACCTGTCCTATACCTGAATGGGACAAAACTCCGCCTCCACTGGCCCAGAATTCCCTGATCACATGACCAAATACTCACAGGTAGTATCACATGTGTACTCAGCCCTGAACAAAGGCTGTGGTCTGGAGGGGCAGGGGTAAAGACACATTTCAACGCCTTGGCCCAGGGGGGTCGGGGCTCAACTGTCTATTCATAGGCTGTCAACTCACATCACTGATATATAGGTATAGGCCACCCTGCTGTCACAGAATATGTAAGATGATGAGCTTAGGAATTTTAATAGTAAAACCACCAACACAAAATCCTTTTCATAAGAATTGTTATATTGAAGAACTTTTCTGCATTTAACTTAATTAACAAAAAAAAAAAGAAATACTCCTCTAAGATTGTATACTTCTGTTGGTCTAGCATGTTTGCACTAGTGTTTCAAATACAACCAGTGTCACAATAAAAGAATCTAAATCTCAATTTTTATATTGAGGAAAAAAACCTATATTTGATACTAGAGGTGGGGACTTACAAGTCGTGATTAGACTCGGGTCAGACTTGAAGGTCATTGACTTGGGACTTCACTTGGACTTGAGTCCTGTGACTTGAGAAGACTTGATGCTTCTCCTAAAAACATTTTTCTTTTTTCAGTTGATACATGTGCTGCAAATATAAAAGCAGTGATTCCCCATATGACCTATAATACTTTATCTAAAGAGTAAAAGTGTTCTATAGCTGTTCAGGAAAGGCCATAATTTGGCCTATTCACTGCATGTTTAGTAGGTTATACATTCTGCACAAATGAGTATCTAGTTTAGATAATTACTTTGGTATTTGCTGACAACCCAACCCACAGAAAATATATGAAGCATGCCTCTTCTGGACAGCAGATGGCAGCAGGGTCAAAGCTTTACAAATGAGAGAAAAACAATCCTACTACTACACAAATGGTTTTAACTTTAATATTTTATTACTTTGGTATTTTTACACTAGTTACATAAAATATACAGTAATAAATTCACACTTATTTTGGCACATATTAGTACTGACATAGTGGAATTAATTTGTATCTGATGATGCTTGTGAAACAAGAGATGTTCAAATGAAACATACAAGCCTCCAGGTCAGGCATTTGCATTGGCTCCAAATCTTTCAGTGTGTGCAATGTCAAACCAGTGGTATGTAGTATTCACAAGAACATAATTCAGTCACTTAACAAGTTTCACTTATGTCTGTGTGACTGTTATTATGTAAAAGAGTTTTGTCTTGAATGCCCACTACAGCAGATTATTATTGATACATTCTAACAACAAAGTGCTGATGTAAGTGCATATTTACAGGATGGAAGTGAAAGACAGAGGTTAAAGTTTCAAACATAACATGAAAAGGAAAACTGCCAACTGAATTGAAGAAAGGCATGCTGGGATACAGTACTTTCTGTCAGTGAGGTGTCAGTGTGAAGACGATTACTGCAACCAACACTACATAAAACGGTTGCTGGAACTTTAGCACATTTAGTATTCAGTCTTTTTGAAACTTTATGAAAGCTACACATTATGCTTTGCAACAAAATGCAAAATGTCATTTTATGTTAATATGATCCGTGCATGGCAAGAAAATGCGCATGTGCATGGCAAGAAAATGCAAAAATATTAACTTGAATGTGATTTGAGTTTTGCAAAAAAATATTTCTTTTTTACATTCATTTCAAGAAAATATCTAATTTGTATGCAGGCATAACACTGGGGTAACATTCACTGTGTATTGATGGAGACAAAATGTCTCCTTTTTTCCAAGTAATCCTAAAAAAAAAATAAAAAAAAATAAAAAAAATCACACAGTCCTAGATGCGTTTGCTTTGATCATTCCACATTACGAGTCCCGAGGAGAGTACCTCCATCACATTTCAAAGTGTCGGTACACACTCTCCACATAGCTCAGGACCCTCTGCCAGTCTGGACCACCCACTCTGAGCATCTCCTCCAAAGTCTGCAGCACAGAAACAAATATCACACCAACCTTATATTTACTGAATCTATGAGGAAATTGTCCAGTGTAAAAAGGGCACAGAGGCTTACCAAAGTGGGCTCTATCCCCACACTCTCCCCTGTTTTGAATGCCAGGCTGAGGTTTTCCCTCTGGGAAAGCAAGTGTACAATCAATAGTTGAACACAATAAATCACTGTGTCCCAGTCATTGCACAGGCAGCAGCAGCACATACCTTGTTTTCTGGGCTGAGGCTGTTGTAGGGGATGTGTGAGGGCAGGTAAGTGTGGTAGATGGCACAGAAGGCCAGACCGTCGGCCCAGCTGCTGCTGAAGTTGGTAATGTCAATATTCTGAATGAAAGAATGGAGCACAAAGGAAGGAACACTGCAGTGAATATTAGGCACTTGGACAATGGGAGCACTACCTAACAGTGTATTATGAGAAACACGCAGAAAATGACTACCATTTCTGAAATAAATTAATTCCAGCTATATTGCCCCAAATATGACATTAGGTTTAGGGTTAGAGTTAAATACAACTCCAGTGGTAAAATATAAAAAGGAAATAAGAAGATATCAAGTCCAGACATCTCTGAATAAAGGGAAATAGTTGGTGCCAAATAGAAAAAAGTAAATATGCATAACTAGCTAAAACAGTTAATTTATTCAGTGACGTTCATGTTTATCCATCTGTGTCAAAGCCTTCAAGTTAAAATATGCCTCTTTATTGCTCCTCTTGTGAAGTTGTCACATGTGCCCTTTAGATTCTAAGGCCTTTATATATTATATGCATTAACTAAGCCCAGTGGTGTGTATGGTGGACCTTATAGCCTTGAGTTCGATTTTGGCACCAGCGAAGCAGTGAGTTCCTTTTGGAGCCTCCATGGCGACGCAGCAGCAGATTGAAGCCGTCCTGTGACCTGTCAACCCACACAAAAGATACACACATACTGTGTGAGTTGTAGCTTTGTCATGAAAAGAAACTGTACAGACATAAAAGAGACATTTATTTTGGTATCCTGTCTTGTATATTGAGTTTGGTCATCAATAATTAATTGGCATCTAACAATGCTTCACAAAAAGGAAGGAAGAATTTCTAAAAGCTGCTATTAAACACAATGTACTCACTTAGTGGGAGGCAGATCAGCGAGGGCAGAGTTGTACTTATTCAAAGACTCCTCACGCTTTCCTGAAAATCAATTAAGAAGGAGATGACTAAAAACAAGATATTTACTGTGGGCCACATTTTGAAATACTTTACTTGATAAAAAACATGATAAAAAATAAATAAATAAAATAAAATGATTCTCTGAGCAAACTTCACTTACCTTTATCTGAGCTTTTGTTGTCTTGCCAGTCCAAACTTCTCCTGCCTTTTAGTTGCACTAGATTCTAATAACAAAACACATTACTAGTGTGTTTAGCCAAAGTTTAGCCAAACATGTCTTAAGAAAGTCCATTTGGGCATACAAATCACCTTGTTTGTAGACCCAGATGTTGAAATAGTATTTGATTGAGAATTTCTGTTCTGAGTAGTAGAGAACTCTGCTGACGCTGGTAATCTGGACAAGCTCCTGCAAAAGGGAAAAAGTAACATAATTATGCACAAATCAGAAGCAATGTGAGTTAACAGCAATAAACTCACTTTTTATTTTATAGAACAATTTGACTCAATCAAGAACTGACTTGTATTGTTTATTGTCAAAACTGACTTTTTGACAACAAACTAACACAAAAACTAGAAGCATGATATTCAGCTTTGAATAATGGTTCTTTCCAGGCAAAGACATTTGAGCTCATGCCAAACAAACAAATCTTTTGTGCCACTTCTGAAGCTCCGCCCACTCTATTCAAATGAATGTGTTCTATACAGTGCCTACAAACACCCACTCTGTGCTGCCTGCAGTCAAAACAGTGTTTTCAGTTCACACAATGGGAAACTAGCATGCAGTGTACAGTATACAGTCAAACTGATCATATTTACTGTACTTGAAGTGCATTTTTATTCTCTGACAAGAATTATGTTAACAATGCAAAGATAATAGTAGTAAATGTATGATGTTGAATTCACAGAATGGCTTGGATGGCATTGTATAAACATCTTAAACTAAAATGCAAGTGTGAACATGATACAAACCTTGACCTTTCTGTGGTTAGGGGCCTCCTGGTCTCACTGTGGACTTCCTCTCCACTTCGCTCCTCATTGGTCACATTTTTCAGGTACCTCTTGGTCACATCTCTTCTTGGCCCTTCTTCCTGTTTGGAGTTTTCATTGTCATTTCCAGTGTCTCTGCATTCACCTCCCAGCCTGTGTGCGGCCCTGTCCCTCCCCCTTGGAGTCTCCTCTTTCTGATCACACTTATTAGCGCTGCTTTTATCTACATTGTGAATAGTATCATTGGTCTCAGATGTAGGGGTGATTCCTGCTAGCCTCTGCCTGCTCTCCTTCAGCTCTCCTCTCAGAGTCAGCAGCTGCAGGTCTGCATCTTTCTGCCGTTGTTGAGCCGCGGCGAGTTCCCGCTCCATGTCCTTATGGGCAGTCCGAAGAGCCGCCAACTCCTCCTCTGCCTCCGCACGCAATCGATCCGCCACTGACACCGCCACCTGGAGGTCAGCCTGGAACTGCAACCACTCTCCACGCTCACTCTGCACATATAGAACAGCACAAAATGGTGTGAACAACAAAACAAAACAAACAGTTGAGATGGCATCTAGTCAAGGAAATGAGCGTCCAGGATAGCTATTGAGAAGACAAAAAAATGACATGAAAATCCCTACAATAATCTGTAATAGAATAATCGAAACAGAGACATTTTTGGCAAAGCTTGATAACAATAAATTAAAGTTTAAAAACAAGTTTCAACAAGAAATGAATAGTAGAGCCAAGTGGTTATGCATAAAGTACTTTGTACATACTACATACACACATCAAGCATATCCCTTACACCAGGGCAATCCATCCATAAAGAAATATGTGAGAGAACAAGACAAACTATCCCTATTTCATTTTGGCAACATCATAATAACTGTTTCTCTTGTTCTTTGCTCCACAGTTTAACTTGAGACTCCAACATGTCCAAACACTACGTTGCAGATTTCGACAGACTTCAAAAAGACTGATCGGAAATGAGAAAACTTAGATGATGACGTAATTAGTTGTTTCTAAGAAAGTTTTATCATGAAAAGAACTTAGGAAAAGACAAGAGTGCCTGAAAGAGGAATATGATGCAAAGTAAACCAGATATGAGAGCTATGGGAGAGCAGAGCAGCGCTGAATTGTAATTAGGTGAAGAATGGTTATGGGACGTGGAGGAGGCGTGATATCTGAGCCAAGACGCTCCCTCATCTGACCAGCAGTGACTTAAGACCACAGCTGGACACAATTATGCTGCATACACATACAGACACAGAGATCAAGTTCCCCTTTCTTCTCCTTAAACACCCCCTTGTTCTTATACCTCACTGCTAAACCACATTGTTAAGTCTCACACACTGTCTGGAGGACATTTACTGGCACAATCCGTTACATACAAATACAAGGCCTGGATTAAACTGCATCACAAATATGCAAGAAATGTTTGTATAATGATAGATCAGCCTGCTTTCCCTCAACCTAAAACATGCAACAATAACACAATCTATGTAATCCTCAGTTCTCTGGACCAAGCCTAGAAAACTGTAGAGATGTCCTGTGCTCTGCCTTGAGAAGACCACCAGCAGCAGCAATAGAAGATAGGTCAAATGAGGGAGACATATTTCCAGGTGATATCATGACAATCTACCAGAAATGTGATAAGACATGTCTTTACATGTCTATGTTGTGTAACTTTGTTGTGTAACTTTTGGTGCAGGGTCTGTTACCAGCTTCTCTGCATGGAGATGTTGCCTGGAATGTTCTCAGAGTAAGAATGCAAGTTCTGAAGTCAATAAAAAACATGTTCTGAGTAAATACCAGATGGAAACATTTAATGCCAGGACATCACAACAAAATTGCAGATATATACCCTACTTTAGAGGTTTAAAAATTTAATTTGCAGTTTTTTTAATTAAAGGCAATATAATGTATATTTTGATAGACAAACTTTGCATATCTTCAAAACAACATTCACAATATTATCTATCTCCATTATTGATAATCTTCTTTCCTCTTTGTGAAAGCAGTAAACCCTATAAAGAGAAGTCATATCATGTAGGCCTGCCAAGCTATTTAAAGATGCACTCTTCATATACAGTGGGTCTCCAGTAAGGAACCATAGCCTTGAACTGAGTGTGGACACTATCTGCTAAAGAAAACAGGAAAAGGCTCCTCTGCGCACATCGAGATAAGGGTGTGAGCTGTCAGTACAGAGAGACACACACAGGCCCTCCCACTAGAGCACGACCCAATGCCCCACTGCATGACCAGATGTGGGATCCTGCCGGCCCACTTGCACGTGTACATTAAGATACACGTTGTGGGTGTTGAAACATATGCCATTTTCCAACAATTCCAGGAAAAAACATCAAGACAAACTGGAAAACTGGGAAGCATTGTCCAAACATCTGTCCCTGAATCACCCCCACACCCACACCCACACTTTATTGAACATACTTGGAGTAACATCCAAATTGTGTCATGGATTTTAACTTGTCTTCGAAATGCCTCTCTTGTGCACTCTCATGAGATACAACTGAGGCTAAAAGAAAATGACTTCACTTCTAATAAGTAATTCAGCCTCCACCCAGTGTTCCCTTGTGTCAAGCTCAGATACATGTGATGGGTTGAACAAGAAAGGGCATCTGACTTAAAACTAAATCAAAAAATGTGACAGGACGCCTAATCCCATCAGATCTCAAAAGCTAACCAAGACCGGGCCTGGTTAGTACTTGGATGGAAGACCACTGGGATCTCCAGGAGCCAAAGTGGGGCACCTTAGACAAGACACTTCACCCACATTGCCTAGTATGAATGTGGTGTGTGCGTGAGTGATGGTTACGGTCAGAGGGGCTGATGGTGCAGATTGGCAGCCTCACTTCCATCAAAAAGGTGCTATATAAATGCAATGATTAATTAAAAATGAATACATTAATTAACACAGAACAAGGAGAAGGGACGAAAACAGGACATGAAACCAAACTGGAAAAAAACGTATCACCAGAGGGAGCCACCACCAGCACCTGTACCTGCACCAGTACCACAGTTTGAAAAACATGCTATGTGTGATTTACATAACAAATTAGGAGCAAACACTCAGTCAAGCATTCTCGAGTGCTTTAAGTCTTCCCTCTTGGCCCCTAGACACAATGCACTCAGCTGTAACAAGCAACCTGAAGATTCCTGGAATTTAGCCCCACCATCCACATGGAACCAAGGCTAAAACAGGCCTTTATATTGACTCAAGCTCCGGTAGAGAACCAATTATAACCCTTCACTCTCTCTTACACATACACACACAGACTATTCAGTGTACGCAGCCTTGAGAGGGACATTTTCATTGTTAGTGTGTAAGCCAAACTAAAGACTATATAAGCTGCTGGCAAACGCCAACATTCTTAAGTGAAAGTCGAAAAGGTATGCAAGCCTGTGCTAAATATAGTGCAAGTGAGACCCAGTTCAGTTTCTTGAATAACTGATTATTTGTGAAGAAAAATATCAAATGCATGCAAATGTGTGTGTGTTTGTGGTCATATCGAGAAGTGTTGCTATTAAAAAGGTGCATTGTGAGAAGGGTCACTTTCTTCATGGGGATGTTATTGCTTTGTCTGGAATGTCTGTTTTTCTGGGTATTTCTGAGCAGTAAAACCACTTGTAATTGAATAAATGTAAGGTGACTTCTTGGGTTCTTTTTAAAGATAATACAGTAAAGTGTATTTACCTTGTTGACATGTTTCGGCTGCTTTTGTCAACAAGGTAAATACAGTACAGAAAAGTGTAAGTACAAGTTAAAGTACATAAAAAGACAAAATGAACATCTTTGGCTTTGTAAGGTACACTGTTTAAATGTAGGATTGTTTAAAGTCATACTGTGGAATATTCCAGGCAGAGCAATGACATATCCATAGAAACAAACAGGTGACAAACCCCCAACCAAAGTTATATAGTCCACTTAAGATACAATTACTGCGTACTAATTTTGACACAATTTAAACCCTTCCAAAGTACAATCTGTAAATGTTAACACTAATGGCGTAGCTGCTATTCTAGTCTAAATAAATGAAGACAAAGGTGCCAAAAAAACAAACCACACACCACCATACAATTAAGAGAAAATAAATACAAATCATAACAAAAGAGCGAGTAAAGGAGCGTTATGCATAAAGTCAATTGGATAGAAATCAAGCAAACATTTGGCTGCAGTAGTAGAAAAAGAACAAAGAAAAACAACAAATGTGTTTTAGAGATTGACAAGCCTGGGAGAAAGTGTTCCAGCGACCATTGTTGGGCAATTGTTGGAGCTATTGTATTGGGGAGAGGTCAGCTGTGTGAAGGAGAAAGAATGAAGACAAGGCGAAGAGGCACAGTGGGGGAAAGAATGAAGTTTCTAAGAGAAAAAAAAACATCAGCTGTATCATTCTGTGCACGTTTGAAGAGTCTCACGTGCACACATACAATAACACAGGACCAGACTGTCACCAGCATGCCAACAACTTTGCGTGTTGTGGATAGCTAAAGCAAAGCCCCTCCTTGGTGGTTCCTCTACAAAATAGACTCCCAGCACAGCAGACCGGGATAGTTCATAAAGTTGAGGCTTTACTAGCTTATATTGCTCTATTGAGGGCCCATATAAACACAGTGTCAAATTGCTCTAGTATTCATATACATGGTGAGCCATTATTGCCCAACCGCACTCACTCAGAGGGTTGGCTGCTCTGTGTTAAGTTTAAATTTTAGAGCCAATGTGGGGGATGTAGAAAAGAAGCCAAGAAAATAAAAGGATATGAAAAGTTTAATATAAGATGATAAATAAAATGTTGTGTAGTATTAGAAGGGTCAAAATGGAAGTAAAATACACAGATAATAGTTGTATTCCATCTGTTGTTATCTTCAGATCTGGAGGAGCTTGAAGCCTCCAGCTACAACTCTCATAAGGGAGGGTCAGGAATTGGAACGAGTTACAGGAAATTACTACAGAATATCACCTTTCTCATTGGAGCGACAGATGCCTGGAGAACTGAGCATGTGTAGTACAAGAATAGAAATTTGGTAAGATTAATTTGCCTCCACGTTGAAATTACAAAAGTGTACAAACGTGCGTGTCTTTTTACCCCGCATTTTTTTCCTCATCAAAACTAGGATCATTTATTGTATAGTATCTCTAAACTATAACTGCAACTTATGATTTTACCAGTTTCTTGACAGGAAAACCCCAATTTAGATGAAATGCATTTCCCCAAGAGGTCCAGCCCAGTTCACGGCCTATTGTGACGGGCAGAACAAGCAGTAGTGTCTTATCTCCTGGATGAAAGGTTACATGCCCTATGTGGACTCGTAGTGGATTTCCTGTTTACAGTGCTATATTTATACAGGGAAGTGCTTCGTTTTTTCCTTTAAATGTGTAACGTTATGTTTGTAGTAATTGCATATAAGGAAAGGCACACACCCTGTAATGGTAATTCTAAAGGCAGCAATTTCTCTCTCATGTTGTTATTACCTGCAGGGAGTGTTTCAAGCTTTTCACTTCTGATAGTAGATGCCTCAGTGCCTCTGTAAAAGGAAAGTAGCAAAGTGAATAAAAAATACTTCTACCAACAATAAGCATTATAAAAGAACTAGAATTAAGCTGGTGTAAACAACTTTTTTTTTAGTAAATTAGTATAAGAGTGAAATCAGTACTTTGACCACCGTGAACTGTCTGAAATGAACTACATGTTTTCTTGAATTAAAAGCAGGACTCTGATTGGCCAGTTTCTTTTTGCAGTCTGAAAAAATCTGTTCTCATATGTTATTAGGTTCTGCTTTTAGACCAAGAGTTTGTTTTCATACCTGACAGTTTCGACTGCTCACTAACGCTCTTCCTCAGAGTGGTCACATGATGTTGCTGTGATGTGTCCGCTCAGCTGATTTAAACAGGTTTTGGCGCTGTCTTTCAACCGGTGGAGGCAGGATGACAGCGGCATCTGCAGTCCCACTTCCTCAGGACAGTATTCTGGGTGTGTGAGAGTAAAATAGCCCCCTCATCCCGGTTTATCGTCCCGTGGGCACGTTATCTTATTTTGATTGTCTCTTTAATCCAGCGACGGTGTTTGTTTTCTTCTGTACCAATGATGTTTGCTCCATCCCAGTCCATAATGTGGTTCTCTCTTTTTTTTATTTATTCAGTATTTTACCAGGTAAGTCAGTTGAGAACACCTTCTCATTTACAATGACGACCTTTTACAGTGGTCAGAGATGGTCGATTTGGGTTGTTCCCGTTTTGCTTTGTTTTGTTGCTTCTATGCACGATGATATTTTCTGATTGCCCTATGCTGTTTCTCCGTTATGCTCCTGATGTACAGTAATGTTACCATGCATGTGAACTTTTTTTCCCAATTTTATTTTTGTTTTTCTGGTTCTGATTTCTTTCTCTCTAACCTGTTGTTTTCCTTTGTTTATTGCCCATTATATAGTCAGATTGCTGACCGGACATGTCACAGCAACATCACGTGACCACTCTGAGGAAGAGCACTAGTGAGCAGTCAAAACTGTCAGGTATGAAAGCAAACTCTTGGTCTGAAAAAAGAACTTAATAACATAAAATATCGGAAGACCAAATGGCACACACCAAAAACTGAATGCGTGTGGATATTAAAACATGCTAAAAGGTTTGTCAGAGCTAGAAACTAGTTAAGAATTTTAAATACCTCTTTCGTCAGTATGAAAATCAGATAACCAAGATTTTCAATCTAAGCATCTATCTAGCCTGGCCACAGAGTTCATAAGATTTTTACATTAAAGGAATAGAGGTTCATTTTACCTGTTGTGCTTATGGCTCCATCCTGATTAGTAGCCAAACCCAGAGTCGTCCTACACTCTTCCAGAAGTCCGCGCAGGTCTTCCTCCTGCGTGTCCCCGGCTTCTGTAACCTGCTGCGGAGACTGGCTCACCCCACTGTCCTCCTCTTTCCAGGCCTTATCCGGAGAGACCCTAGCCGTTGGAGATGAGGGGATCTTGGAGGGTCCATGATCCCCACCGTCCTCCTGTGGGACTGCAGTTTTTGGGGTAGAAGTCTGTTGAGTGCCATTTCTACTTGAAGTGATTTGTCCCTTGGTTCCTGCATTACTTCCTGACTTGCGGTGAAATGCATTTGAGGTATTGTATTGAACAGGAGAGTGAGGCTTCCGTTCAGGTGGTGGTGGAGGAGGAGAGCTGGCAGGAGATGAGAGGGCTGCTGAGTGGGTCTTTTTCCCGCTGGGTGTGTGGAAAAGTGGAGTCAATGGAGATGAAAGTGGACTAGCGGAGGTCGGTGAAGAAGAAGGAGCACTGGATTTCAGAGACGGGCCTTCTCCTTGAGGTGAACCCGGAGGAGTATGGAAGCTGTCAGTGTGAGGGCCTGGTGTGAAGAAAAAACAAGTTAGGATATACCCAGACAAGATAATGAAATTACGCAGTGGAATTAGAGGAACTGGGATTGAAAAATTGTTATTACAGTAGTGATCACCAGATGCTGACAGACAGAATTTAATAATAAGACTAATATAGAATTGATCTGATTTCAATTATGCTATTTTCTGTTTCATTCACACATATTTATCACACAAACCCTGCATATTTAGGCTGAATTCTTCTCTCAAACGAAAAATAGTTGATTCCACCTTGTGTTGTTATGTAGCAATACAGGAAATGCTCCACTTTGTTTTTAAACTTTATTCACTTTTACTAGAATCCTTTGGATGATTTTAGATCTGGAATTGCCAATCTCTACTAGGGCTGGGTATCATTATGAAGCTGCCACGATACGATACATATTTCGATATAGTGAGCTTAGGATTCGATTAAATACGGTATATTTCAAATCGGTTTGATACGGTTCAATAAAAAATAAAGGCTAATTCATGGCTGTGGTACTAAAAGTGTCTTTGTTAAACCATTTCTTGTGCAAAGTAAATATGAAAATGTCAAATGTGTTGCAGGAACAAGTTTCCTTCCTTTTATCACACAACAAAACTGTAGCGCTGTAACAAAATAAATGAATAAAATATACAAAAAATACTGTTGGTGATATATCAATACAGCAGCCCATGATATCGATATTGTATCATCGCATTAAAGAATAGGATATATATCGATATTTCAATATTTTTGCACACCCCTAATCTCTACTGAACTAAAAGTAAAAAGTGTCTGCTAACTTAAAAACTAGCATTTCATGACATCACAAGGTGGAACAGATTGAGCTTTGTAGATGTAGTTAGACTAATAATAAAGAGTAACTCAAACTTTAATGAAACAAAACACGATTCCAGGTCTGTTTTTGACGAGATAACAATGTTGTGACATGGCTTAAAGCTCACATGAGTCAATTTTGCGCAATAAGGGACGTTTAAAAGATCTTTCACGCCTCCTCCATTTACTATCCCTATGTAATATTTCTGATCTCCATGAAGCAGTTACGATTAATGCCATACTGTGGAACATTCCAGACAAAGCTAAACCTATCACCATGGAGACAAGCATGGAGACCCCAACTGGCAACTTAATCAAGAGTTAGATCTGCAGAGAGAAGCTGCTCACCATAAGAATGCATGTTTTTCAAGTTATTTAATTTAGCAACATTAATACCGGTCATTGCAAATAAGATAAATTTAATGCCACTGTAGGGAACATTTCAGACAAAGCCACATCATCTCCATGGAAGTTATATAATGCACGTTTAAAATTTTGTCAACAGAACCTAGGGCAACATTGTTATTTTCAGCCATTTTTTTACCAGCTTTTTTGTTTTTCTAATGTGGTTTTTAACTATAAATGGCAAATAAACTAACCTAATAACCATTTTGCGTCCGTTCAAATTGAGGACCACATAAACTAAGAACAATTGATTTGCTTAGCTGGGAGATTTTCCAACAATAGCCCTCAAGTATTTCCCCAAACATAACTATTTTCTCTTTCTTTTCTCTCTCAGCATTGTTGCTTGTTGCAGCCTGTGAACAATAACTCATGCTCCATTACTTGCTTCTCCTTCTCTTCTCTTCCTTTACTTTCATTTTTACCTTATTTGGGCAAAGTCTTTTATTTGTGTTGTAAGAAAACGAGTCGAAGTCAGATCACAATAAAACTATGACACAACTTTCTTAATGCGTCTGGGTCATTCTAGCATTTTATTTCATTCTGATCCAATGTGCTTGCTCAAGTTTAAAGTGAATGGGGGACAGCAAAGTGACAAATGACCAAGCAATGTGTGTGGGCATTTCCAACATTTGCAAGTGTGTGTGTCAGTCAGTATTAAAATTCCTATGAGTAAATCCTGTGCCCTTGTGTGGAGCTGGAGAATTGTGCGCAGTCATCACAGCTGGTCCAGACAGAACAAGAACCAATCAGATGTGGACCAGAGAATGACCACAGTGAGAGGCAGGAGGGCAGCCAAGACACACAGGGACTTCCTCATTCTTACACAAATCATTAATCGATTTTCTTTGTTGTGCAATTACGTGGTATAAGCTATTCAATAAAAGCCAAATAATAAAGCCTAATACTGTTGAATATAAACAGGCACTCTCTCAAGGTAAAGTAGACCCCTTTAGGCAATGTCAACTAAATGAAAAAATATGTTCACTTGATTATACATACCTGTGGGTCCATGGTTTCCATCTTTGGAGGAAAGGTTGCCCATTCTGTAGATGTGAAGGGACTACAGCAGTAAAGCTCCCAGCAGGTGCTGGTTCTTCTTCCCGGGCCAAAGTAGACTGTTCCGTAGAGATGCCCTGCACACAGCCATAGCCAGGAACGATGACTAATCTACAGTGTCTTCACTAACTCAGTGACACAAAAATATCTTTCACAACGACTGCTTATTCAAGCAGCGCCATAAACGAGGGTGTGTGTAAAGGCGCGGGACGCTACACTTTGAGCACATGTGCAAACAAAAGCTCTGTGCTGATCTGGGTTCAGAATCACGCAAAACAATGCGAGATGTTCTTGATAAGAAGTAACATCAAACAGCTCCACCGACGTTTCACCGATAACGGAACAGTGTAGCCAGTGATAGGCTAAATCAATCATTGGCTTCAAAAGCCCAAATAAACTTTGATACAATTCGCACAGGCATCACGCGCCTCATTCCACAGGTAGCCCTGCATCGTGGACTAAGCTTTAATGTAGACAGAAACATAACAACTTTCATAACTTGAAATCTTAAAGCAAACCTCCACTCTTGTGGTCCACTCAGGTCCACTTCACAGCTCCAGCCTGTCTGCCTGGAGTCCTCTGGTGTCCCGCGTTCAGCCTCCGCACTGCCGCCGCTGTGTTCCTCCGCTGCTTCTGGGAAACTCACTTTTATGCATTTCCCAAATCAGGCGCAACTAAAAGAAACTTTATGTGCTCTTTAAATTCTTATCTGTTAAAATATGTTCGAAAATAATCCCAACTTCTGAGAGCAAAACAACGCACACGATGACCATCAGCGCCAGAGGAGATCCACTCTGATGTGTCCACTGGAGGGCAGAGTCTGCCTGCAGTCACGCGCGCTACCACTGGGGGGCGTCCTACTCAGTACAGTCAATACACTCACAGTGACAACAGTGGTACTGATGGTGCACTTTAAAGATAATGTCATGATGATCAAAGGCTTAACTTTAAAACATAAACTGTGAAAGTTGTTGTAATGTGTTAAATACTACTATAACATTTCTGATAGCAGTGCTGGCTACTCGCGTCCATGGAGATGTAGCCTATTTCTTTTGCCTGGAATGTTGCACAGTATGGCATTAAAGTTATTTATAGAGTTTAGCGATAGAACTGTCTCCGAGAAGACAACTAGGCAATACCAACAGGTCACAGGTCAGATTATTTTTTTTTTTAAGCAAAGAAGACACTGATAACTGAATAAATGTAACATGAATTACATAGTGCTTCTTCAATGCTTGTTTCATTAGGATGCAAAATCAAAATAAATGTGAAATATCAAAATTACAGGAACTAAAATATTTTACAAAACACTGCATGCAAGCTATCTTTATAACTGATGTTCTACAAAAATATATATATATATATATATATTCTTGCCTGACTGCTGGTGCACTCAGAGTGAGTCAGGGGTGGTCTGGAGCTAAGTGAGTATGGATTACAAGTTCTGGCTGACCTCAAAGTCACTCAACTTTCTCACGACCTTGGTTTAATCTGGCTATGTAACAAAAGGGTAGTTCCAATACCCCCTCCTAAGCAAAGTCTCATCATCTCTCATTAGACCATTTTCTCATATTTACTGCATTAAAATGTAACAGAATATGCCTGTGAATGGCTGCAAAGCAATTGTTGACATTTTTATCACACATTCTCAGCTGAGCATCTCATCAAGCTAATGCCATAACTTCAGATTCCCAGTTGTAGCAGCAGCACAGTGACCATGAGTGAGGTATAATGGTGAAGGAAAACTTCAGAATCAAAAGAGGCCTGCTTTATACCCTTCCTCTTTAATAACAGCTTAGTTGAGTGAGTGTGCCAAGAATTTTCCACCCAAGTTAATCTGCTATGAAGGCCTAAACTTAATTCAAGGGGATAATCACTCTTTGCTTACATACCACATCATTCATATGAAAAGATATGGGCCAAATGGGAATACTATCTGTTAACTAATACTGGTTTATTTATTTATTATTGCCACCTTGGAACAATAAGATTCATATGGGAATTATGCCGAAATGATAGCAGTTCAAATTTATTGTTTAGAACTAAGTGAGAAGTTTGAGGGATGATTGGAAAATTGACTCTAGTGAATTTTAAGCCATTTTATAATGCTGTTTCCTCATCAAAAACATACCTGAAGTTGTGTTTTGTTTCATGCACACGTTTGAGTAATCTTGTATTATTAGTCTGTCTACATCTCTAAAGCTCAGAATCCTCTGTTCCACCTGGTGATGTCATGGAGAGGTAATTTTCACATTCACAGCTACTTTTTACCTGTTGTGTAGTAGAGATTGATAATTCCAGGGCTGAAATTATCCCAATGATTCTAGTGAAGATGTATGGAGTTTAAAATACAGTGCAGTATGTCCTGTATTACCACATGACATCACACGGTGGAACGGAAAGGTTTTAGTTTGAAAGACAAACTCATCCTAAATATTCAGGGCCTATGTTTTAAACTCCAGGTATGTTTCTAATGAGGAACTATTATAACACAGATTAAAAAAACAGCACTATATGGGCCTTTTAGGGACACAGTAGTACAACGGTACACACTGGCCTGAGCTGGGACTGCAGCGCTAACCTTTGGATTAGTGCTGAACACTTCACCTGTGAGATGTGATAATGGTGTGACTATAAGATTAATACTTACTGAGACAATCTGTACCTTAGTTAAGTACGCTGTGACATTTCTCAGGAGGATCAAATGCAATAACAAAGTGATTCACTTTCATCTCATAGTCAAACATTAAACCGAATAGTTTATGTTGTATAGGCAAATAGCCAGCTGTAAAATGCTCTATTGATAAACCATGCTGAAGAAAACACTTTTGTCAATTACATGGAGCAATATTAAGCAACTTTGTTCCTTTCTGGCGTCATCTATTCATTAACCGCTACCCACTCATGTACTTAATGCTGTTGGTTTCACTGTTACACTTTTCTCTCTGACTTTTTTATAGATGGCACCTGCATCTCCTCTGTAAAAATCAATTGAAGTCATGAAAAGGAATGGACGACCGGAGCACTTACACATGGCAGAGAGCCCGAACAGAAATAGGGGGGGTGATAGAAGTTTGAGTTGCCAACCATCTGTGCAATGTTCAGGGGGCTTCTGCCAAACGCCTGTCCCTCTTTGTGCCAGCCTTCAAAGAGAGCCACAATGTCTCCAAATGAAACATGCTTGTTCATTTACACCATATTCAGTGAAGATCATTACATCATTCAACTATTCATCCACGCAGCAGTGCCCATTACCAACTATTTTAATTAACACGGCATGAGTTACAAGAGCATTAGATCACTACATAGAACAGTACATTTTATTACATGCAGGTTGAGTTCTAAACAAAACACATAGCACACTGACAGAGAGCACATGGGCCACATCGTACGATGGGCCGGCATAGCTACAATCTTAAATGTGCTAGACTTCTTTGTTACTGGAGCTCAACTATTATGTTAGCAGACCTACAGTAAGCATTTTAATTGTGAATGAAATTATTAAACTGCAAATGTATCACTGAAAATACAATACATAAAATTTATTAACTTCTATTGTATAGCAAAGGAGAAATTCAATTCTGTCAACTAGGAAAAAGTTTTTTGATCGAAGTTCATCAAAGCCGCTTCTTCAGTTCTGGTTAGACGCTGGAGGACACTGACTTTTATCTGCCTGATGGGACGAGGTAATTACACTGAAACTACTCTGAAACTGTTAAACTGTTCTGATAAACAGAAACTGAGCTGCTAAACGTATTTGATCAAGTTTGATCAAGTCCAGCTGACAGAACTGAATTTCTTCTTTGCTATGGATCGTACCTGGATGACTGAAGGATAACACAAGAAACTTCTATTGTAAATAATATGTGCTCTGCTCGTTCCCAAAACCTAGAGCAAAGTCTAAAGTGCTGTGCCTTTTAAAACAAAAGTGTCACAAAACATTACAGATTAAATCTACTAGGTCTACATTTTCTCTACGTGTTACTTTTGATAGTATAAGTAATTGTTATAAATAATTGTGATTTTAATTATGAGTCAATTAACTGATCATGATTTTTACCATAATGGAGCAGCCCTTGTCTAAAATTTGTTTTATTTAGTTATTTCATAGAGACTTTTTGAGCCACAAAGGCTGATCTCTTTGTAGACTCCAGTCTGGTGGGGACATCCAGAGGCGTGAGCGGTTAAGCAGCTGAGGGCACCCAGACGTCAGTGCGCGAGCCGGCCCATCTCAGCACACGGGACGAGGGCCGGTGGTTCATGGTCAACTGCCTGGAGCTATAGCCACAAAGCCCTACGCCCACAGTCCCCATGAGCATGGCCATCGCCGCTGGGACAGACCTCTGAACTGGACATGACACTGCCACATTTTGGTATGTCTGGGTCTGGAAGAGAATGACAATGTTAGAAGTCAACATTTCTGTGGCAAGTTATACAGCATTCAGAAGTTAAAGCTGGTATACCTGATTTTCAAATAGTGACAAGAGAAAGTATGTATTTAAATCAGCTCTCATCCCAAGGTGTCAAATGGCTCTTTCTGACAAGTTTTCAATATTACTCTTATTGAATAATGACAGTGTGTGCGGTCTGATTTTTGTCACAGTTGTAGTTTTACAAAGCACTTCCTAGGGAGGAAAACAGAATAAACCACTTCATGTGAAAAAGTTGAGTACTTTAGCTTTAAGTTTTAAAGTAACTGTATTTTTGGTAGGTTTAAAAAGGGTGTTCAGCATTTAATCAAGCCTAGTCTTCACACTATGACCAAATGCAGTCATGTGTCGAAATGCAAGATGCCCTCCGCAGACCCATGCCGAGCTGCCACCAAACCTCAGGAGATTAAAAACTCATTTCCCCTCATTTACCAAATGGTGAGGCATCTTTTCTGTCGAATAAAAACCTCATCTGCTTTGTGATATGGGCCATTTCCTCAGTGAGCCCTTGACAATAATGCAGACCAAAGATGCGCAAATAATAGAAACATCATACTTTCTAATGGGGCTGTGTTGCAGTTAAACGGCCCATTCCCATCGCTCACTCATCCACTTCTCATTTCCATTTACTATGCAATGTACTGTCACCGGCTTCGATTTACCCATTGTTTGTGAAAAACACTGACAAAACGGTGATTGTGCTTTATGAGCTCAAACTAAAAGCACCCTGCAATTACCAAAGCTGCAGTCTCATATTTGCAGCGGAGGAGTGCACAATACGGTCCTTTCCGAACATTTCATCATTCTGTCCAATATAATTCTGAAGGGAAACATAAAGATTTATTGCTTCTGCCTTAAACCTGTTCAGTCAGAAAAGTAACAGCTCTAAAATATTTAAAGTAAACTATCTTTTATGGAGCCATGATGCGAATGTAATGCCAGTGGCAACCTAAAAAAAACATGTTATTTATAAACTTTTGATTAATTTTAGTTGAACAGGTTTGTATAAGACACGATTAACAGCTGTATTTTTGGTTATGTAAATCCTACACTAAATGATTACATTACTGACCTGTAGTAGTCTGATGTAACCTGGAGTGAGTCGTGGAAGTGTGAAGAACATGCTGCGATGGTTTCAGGACACGAGTGCTCCTCTTCCTGGACTCCCAGGGCAGGAAACCCACTGGAGAGGGACTGTCCCAGTGAGATCCTTAGCCTGAGTTTCACAGTGTGATCCAGGACACAGTGCTCAACCTTATAACGGCTGCATTTGTCTTTACATAAGCCTGACTGCAGGTGGTGTCTAAGGGGATTAAGGCAAATGGCACTGGAGGTTATCCTAAAAACAGCAGGACTGGAAACATAATTGTACACGTTTGTTTGAAACTAAGAAAGTATGAAGCAGTCTATTTAGAAAACTTGTCTGAAGTTTATTTGCTTCACCTTTTTCTGCTGATAAAGAAAAAGATCTGTTTTACTTGTCAGCAGATTTTTCAAGGTTTCACTATCTTTGCTCATTCGTGTGTCCCCACCTCAAAGTTGATATATCACGGATGCTGCTACTAAATACAATTTATCTCCAGAGAGGGCAGCCTCCATGACCTTTTTCATTTCAAGAATCCAATTTGAGTATAACATATTGCATAAATCTATTTTATCATAATATTACTGTTATTAAAAGTGGACAATATAAAGTACATAGCACACTGTGTAATTCTAATACTTCTTGTCTAAAGCCTGACCACAGGGAAGTCACCCTTCCAGTTCAGATAATTCCCTGGCCTATTCCTGAACTCCATTCCTTGGCATCACCTATGTGTAAATGAGTGAGAATAGATCCACTGAGCTGCAAGAGCAGGACAGCAACACCCTGGGTGGTGCTAAAATCCATGGCTAAACATAATCATTATAGGTTTACCTCAAACATCAAGTTCATCCATGTTTATGTAAAAAGTGAAAATAGGACACTTTTTAATTCATGTTTTTCACACAGTTCTTTTGATTCAGAGTTTTCTTGATTCAGAGTCTCTTGAACATACATCTTTTTAGTTAGTAGAAGATAGATAATGATATGCCATCATCCAGTGTGGGTTAATGAGAAGAGGCCAGTTTAATCTGAAAGACAAAATGCCAAAAAAATATGGTGAATATATAATACATAATGTCTAAATTTCTAAAATGTGTAGAATCACAAAGCTTGGTTAAAATGAAGCCACACTAATATTAACAATAACACACAAAAACACAAGTAAAACTAGATGAAGCAGTAGTGAAAAAATGAAGATGCAGATATTTGACAGTTTGACAGACAGTTTTGGAGAAGTGAGTTTGGGGCTTTTTTTGAAGATGGTGAGCCTCTTATATGTTTGGGAAGGAAGTTCCCGAGGGTGGGAAACAAAGTAGTTGAGGTATAGAATATGACGAATATGAAACTTGGTAAACAGATGGCGAACCGGTGAATAAAAAGCACCAGAATCCTCACAACTTTATCTTAATCACCTGAACAGAAATAAACTAAACTTAAATTCTACTTTTTTTTAAAAAACAGTGTCAAAAGGCTGAAAAAGCTTCCAAGACACCAGCCAGTGAAATTCAGTATTGTAGGGCAGGTTTTAACTTGGGAATTGAAGCTTTTACTCTGGTTGTCCAGGTGACAGGGACACACAGCGCTGAGCAACAGTTGGTGCCCATTCATAAATATGGCAGTGGCGAGCATTCACCAGCTCCTTGTTTGAGTGCATGTGAAAGCCAGCAAAGTCCCAAGTGATCCTATTATGCAGCTACCCACACCACTGCACCAAAACAAAGACGGTGGTAGAATGTGTCCAGGGAATCAGATGTTTAGGTTTGAGTAAGCGGAAGGCAGAATAAACAAACTCCAACACGTCAGTTCAGACAAAGGGTCACAAGTAGGTCACAGGACTGTGCATAAAGGGCAAGTTCTTACAAGCGTTGGCGGATAATGACAAGTATAAACAGGTGAATAACCAAGATCAACAGTATCCACATACAGTTAGGCAAGCATGGGCAATCAGGGGCAAGTATTAACATGACAGGGCAGGTCAATTGGGCCTCAGGCAGATCCCAACAAGGAAAGAGCAACACAAAGGGCATCCGCTTAAGACTTACCAGCAGGCAGGGTGAGGCTGGTCAAAAAGTCCTCAGGTGCTTGTGCCAGTCCACTTGGGTCTTTGAAATAAATTCCTGTTCTAAGTACATGGGGTGGTTTCAGGACAGAGGTCTACTTTCCAGAGAAGAGATCGCTGAGCCATAAAAAGCTGCACTGAACAAAAAAAAAGAGCAGTTACTACATTTTTTCCCATATAATTAAGTTAACCAAGTGAATTAATCCATTTTGTGTAATACTTCTATTCTTTACACGGAACAGTTCCATCCTCCAGATCTTGGTCACTGTCAGGATTATCCAAGCTAAAGGATGGGCCTACGTGTCTAAATGTTGTCTAACATCACACCACTGAATTTCTTATGAAAAAAACTAACTCACAAAACAAGCACCCAATTTAGACAAATACTGTGTATTAGTGATAAAAAAAACATTAAATAATTACATTTCACCATGTGCTAGCATGAAATAATTAAATAACATTTTCTGTAAATACTTTTACTGCAGTATTTGATGGGCTTATTTGAACATACAGAGCAGTCATGGGGGTAGCAAAGTTCTACACCTGCCTTCTCTTATGGAGTTCCTCTGCAGTCCTGTCCAGGTTGGTTCACTTGGCTGCTCCCCTCCTCCCTGTCCTCCTCACCCTCCTCCGGCCTCTGTCCCTCTCTCTGGTATGTGAACTCCACGGCAGCAGCTCGTGGCACCAGACCCATGGAGAGCAGCTTTTCCTTGTGTCTTTTCTTCTTCAGCTTCCTCTTTTTATTTTTATTCATTCGCTCCTCTCCCTCGTTCACAGCTGTTTGGTTCAGGGGAGGCATATGATCTTTCCGCTTCTTTCGCCTTCTTCTCCTCTTTTTCTCCTCAGGATCCTTTCCCTGGTCTGTCTCATTGCTGCTTTCATCTTCACTCTTTTCTGTAACGTATTTGTCACATCTGAATAAAGTACATTTAAATAACCTTTGTATTAACAAATCTTTGTATTAACAAATCACACAAGCACATTTAAGATTGATCAAAACAATTTTGTAGTACCCAAAGTTACTTTGAATCATAAACAAAAAGCCACCCAGGCAATAAAATACAGACAGGCCAATATACCTTTCGTGGCTTTATGGTGTGTAGCAAGTTCATAAATAAAACAGTCTACTCACCAGCTGGGTCTTCAGTATTCTTTAGGGTTTCAGGCGCAGAGTGTGTGACAGATTTCTCTGCATCTGTCTTGTAGTCTGCTGGAGGAGGTAGGACTGTATATAAGCGCTTGGCAGGAGTGCTAGTGCTTCCTAAATTGGTGAAAGAAACCAAGAAAGAATTAGACGGCTAGATTACATGTAGGCTATTTGATCCATTTATACTTTACCTGCACTAGAATTTCCTGGAGGGATTTTTTTGACTGTAGGTTTCTTGGACAAAACATTTGTATGGAGTGGTGCACTGCTGGAGTCCCTCTGTTGAGCAGGTGCAGCGGGATAGAGCTTCTGGAGAACTTTAGCTTGAAATACTGCGAATACGAGGAATAGTGTTTTGTTTTTTTTTATCTTAAGAAAACAGCGTTCATACGTCATTCTTATAATTGGCATAAGACTAAATTGATATTCAGTGAGTAGAATGAAAAGTTTTTAACTAAATAATTCAAATGTAGATGTAATGTGTTTATTAAATTCGGAATTAATAAAGTTTTAATCCATTTATTTTTGCGGTACAACAACAGCTTACAGTTTACTAGTGATCTTGACAGATGAGCACACGCTTTTGTTTACAATCATTCAACAGCAAGAGGTGAAAGGTAAAATAGCCTGATTTAAGCTAGAATCAGTACATCACAAAACCTTAAGCTGCACTCACCTTCTTTCCTTAGTGCCATTGAGAGAAGTTACAGACACACAGAAAAAGTGATGGAGACGCATGGGCATGTGAAAGCAGACCAAACTAGCAAATGGCTAACAACAACTAGCGCCAAAACAATCGGTAGAAAAATTTAAATACTCCCGATAACATTGACAAGGGGCATACGGCATAGGCAAAAAAAGTGTATAAGAGGCAAAATAAAAGCACGCGGGTCATTTTGCCACCGAATATCCACTAACTCCATTCACAGACTAGACCGGAAGTTCCAACCACGTGGTTTCCGTTTTACACTATAAACAAGCATGTACACGTTTTTTATTAAGCATTTATTTTGTCGGTGTTCATCTTGCATGTGCACAAATACGTATTTTTACACGGGCAGGTAGTTGTAACAAATATAATAAACAATAATAAACAACGATAATGTTTAATCCCACATTTCGTTCAACATAAATGCAATGCCAAATGCAACTCGTGAACTTTTTTTTTAATCGTGGTTTTGGTTTTGAACTTTGAGTTGCACTTGTCTCGTCTTTAAGATTACGCTGCTTTTTCCATCCACAGATACTTTGATGTTGTGTACCTGTGGATGACTCGAGCTCCTCATCTCTCTGAAATGACATCAGTTTGGGGCGTGCGCACATGCAGGCAGTCCACGGTGCTGTGGAAGAGAGTGGAGTGGAAGCGAGATGAGAATATTAAACAGCCGCCTCATGGCTCAGCATCAGCACCGGGCTGAGTTAGGATCTCTGCACCCTCCAAACTTGGCTCGGGACCTCAGAATGTGAACAGGCGCCGCAGGAGGAGGATCCAACTAGAATGTCAGCTCTGAAAAAGGTAAATGTGCCCTCATTTGCAATTTTGCTCAGATGAACTTATAACTCGCATCATGTGTTTTTAAAAGTGCAATGTAAAGTGTTTTGCGTAAGGTTGTGGAGTGTAGCCATGGGATTTCTCTTGCATCCTATCATTCATTGTATCCAAGACAGTTTAGAGAAAATACAGCCTATATTTACTCTTTTGTGAATGCAGGATTTCACAATTCTACATCCAGTTTCTGGGGGTGGATTGGCTTTGCTGATTTTGACTGCCTGTGTCCAAGTCCAAGGCTGGCAGTTGTCAATGAGAGTGGCGCTCCATGTTGCTGAATAAGAAGGCATTTGTAGCAATTGTGATCTTTGTCAGAAAAAGGAAGTTGTTAAATTCATGCAGTTAGAACATTACCTTGAAAATCTTTATTAGAAGTTGGAGTAGCCTATTGGTTGGGCAGTAAGATCAAATAAGTTGATCTTGATTTAACTGAGAATTAGCAATGCATATTTGCTGGCTTGTCATACAGTGTACTAGATTAGAAAGGGTTAATAACCACCTACTCATGCAAAAAATATTCTTCTCCCCACGTGCACTACGCTGTGTTGTTTAAGATTCAGCGGCAATAAGAAACCATTGATGTCTCAGCTCGAATAGATTTGTAAGAATTGAGCGAGACAATAAGAAGTGAACTTGTATTGAAAGCGGGTTTCTGCACTGCTCCTGCACTGCCTCCACTGCTGCTGAATCAAGGGCGCATACACACAGTACACAATATGAGTGACAAAGCACTGGCTGCTGTGCGCTCAAATAGTCAGACATCATAATCACAGAGGTGCTAAAAATAGTCAGCCATATTCATTGCAATTCTTTGGAGGCTAAATTGCTGTTCACCCGCTGGGCTCCTGCATTTATCAAGGTGTGTTCAGTGTTAGAAAGACTTGTATCTTGAGTCTTATCTCATCTTAAGTGAGGAGACATTTGTCCATTTTTGGTTTATCTAAGAAAATGCATGGGAATAGCATTTTTATGGTGTTCTTAGGGAGTATAATTTCAGTGTTGGTGATTGACCATTTCTTAGTCCTTTTTCTTGGTTAAGGTTAAATGTGCATTGTATAACTTTTCTGGTGGAGGGTACGTCAAATGCTTTTCTCTGTGGAGATTGTTGCTTTGTCTGGAATATTTGACAGTATGGTATGAAACTATCTTCTATCTTCATGGAGACCAAACCAGACCAAGTTACAGGTCACATCTGTGGAGAGGCGACCCCGCTCACACTCAGAATGCCTTTTTTTCTAGGTATTATTGAGCTATAAAACCACCTGTAATTTAAGAACATAAGGTAAAATGTTTAATGTTACATGTTACATAGTACACCTTTAATGTTATATTATGTGTTCAGTGGTTGTCATTGTTTCCCTGACCTGGATCAGATGTAGATCTTATGTTAATTAAGTTTTTGGCCTTGATTTAGTCTTGTGCTTTTGTAGACAGTCAAACTTGCCTGTCATTCTGTGCCTATGGTCTCTGCAACTACTAATGTTTTTACAGTGAAGCCAACACATTACAAATTACAAATAGTTAACAAACAGTTAATGACACTACTGAAGGAATTATTGCCAAAATCACTGAATGTTTGGTTAGTGGGTGAATTTGTATTTGTCACTTACAGATCTGAAAACCAATATGGCTTGAGAACATGTGTCCTAGATAAATGTTAGACTACAGCACTAAGCATGGAGCTCAAGTAATTATGTGTGTGGTAGTCATAAGAATCTTAGTTTAAGTGAATCTGTCACCCTGTGCATCTGTATCTTAGTTTTTATTTATAATTAATATGAAAGGTGTAGGTGGATACCTGTCAGGCCAGAGCAGTCATCATGCCACATTCACAACATGACAAGAAAATACATGATGTATCACTACAGTCCTAAAGGGTTGTACTGAATATTGTTATTATCTAAAACCTGAGAGAGTAATCAAAGTGTGGCAGTTGATGCTAAATGGAATATAAGCTCCTGGACTCACCAATTACTAGAAGTGCACAAAATTAAACCTTCCAGTGTAGAGAAGAAAGAACTTACATCCAATCTACATGAATAGTAGTAAATTAAATTGTGATTTACCTCCAAGAAAACCAGGTATATTTGGTTGTCCTTTGTTTAACGAGTCTTTAACTCGAACATCAGCTTTTCAATATAAGAATAAACTTTTCTAATTTAGTCTCACGGGTTTTGTGCTTATTCATTTTACTGCTTTCTAAGTTCTGAGTAATTGCTGTGGGATTTAGGTTAGAAATATAATAACCTTAATTCTGCAGATTTGTGTTGTTGTCTTTTCTTTTTACAAAACCTGTTGACATAATTGTTCCATGTGTGAGTCAGAGGCAGACAAACAGATGTATTTACGATGGCAGATGAGGGAGGATGGTTTCATAGGGACCGATCTGAAGCTCAGCTCTGTGCTTTAGTGACAGCTCTGTCCCTTTTTCACACTCCTTCAGCACAGCTCTGCCAGCCCTGTTCACATCAATTATAAGTGTACATCATGCAGCTGCTTGAGCCATTACAAAGCAATTACCACGTCTCCTATCATCGGGCTGTTATCTTTTAGACCAAAACCTCAGGAGCCAGCTTGATTGAAAAGTGAATACATTTTTGGAACAGTAACGGCACACCAGCCAAGACTTTTGATGTAAATAACTCTGCATGTAAAATGAATATACACTTTCTTCATTGCTCTACTGTAGTACTCAAAAAATTATGATATTGTAAAAGTTTATAGCCCTGACATTGTACTGGCTATGTGGGTCATGACATCTGCAAACGGCAGGTCTTGTTCAGTGTTCCTGGAGTGGTTTGGATCAAAAGTGACTCATAGAAGGAACAGGGGCATGTGGGCAATGCCAGCTGGTCTCTTGTGGCCCTAATAAACAGACTATTTCAACCATGAAAATCAAAATGTGTACATCAGTTTACTCCTCAAAAAGCCTCCCTGCTTAAGAACCGTTGGCAAACATTTTTAAGAGTCCCTTCCCTAATTATGAGGATCTACTTTTCTTGTATTTTATTTACTTTGTTATAGTTTGTAGTAACTATTTAAGTCAAAAACTTTATTACTGATCCTGTCCTCTCTCAAATATAAGTTAGAAATTTCATGTGTGAGTGCAATGAAAAGGTTTGGACTGCTTAAATAAAAAAAATAAATATAAAAGCAATTCTAATTTCCCCTACAACATAAAAACAACTTTAACAACTATTGATGACAGAAAAATACTAGCCACTATGACGTATATCTTTGGATCAATTTCTTCTTTTCTCAAACTCCTAATAGAATAGATTGTAAGGCATGCATTATTGATCAGAAGGACCACCTCGGGCTGTGAGCAGTGCAATAATTGGCTGTTGTACTTGCTGTTACAACTTGCTGGCTCTGTAAAGCTGCTGATGGAGCACAGGAGAGCTCTGGCCTGTTGACATGACCTCACTGCTTTGATAATAGCAGTACTATCTCATTTGGCACATTTATTTGACCTTCATATTTGAAGTAAAGGCATCATATGAGGCTTTGTGGACCATTTAATCTACCTTTTACACTATGCACTATCCTGATCGTTGTGCATAAAACACAAGTCTTTGAATGCGAATGGTATTTGAAATTAATGGTCATAACATAGCTTGGCATTTTCCAGCTGTTCATCATTGTCCTTTTCCCTACCTCGAAAAATTACAAAAGACAAGAGCAAGAAATGACTTGATAAGTGATAAGCAAGCTGTAAATCTAAATGATTTTTTTCACAAATGATCTTAGTGTTACAATATCTCAAATATGTTTCTATGTGTTTCTATCTGATCATTTCCAAGTCTGTAAGTCATGTCTCTTTCCAATATTGTTTCCGCTGTGTCTTCCATAGGTGTTGCCAAGCATACTGCAGAAGCATTGCTGTCTAATACCGGACAGGAACACAGGTAAGGACCAAAAATCTGTCTCTCCTCCACACACCAATCAAAAATCACAGCACCTTGCCAGACAGCTGCAAATGAGTAGGCGAGCTTGATGGGAGATGCTGATCGAATAAGTCACAATTTATCTGTCACACAAAAGAACTGCTTACATGAACCAGTGCATATGTAGCCATTTAATGAGTATATTACAAAGCAAATTAGGTGTGTCCTGCTATGTTGTTATGGTGACAAGCTTCTCCCGTTCACATCATTGCAGGAGTGAAGAGGTTGCTGATGAAATTGAAGAGCAGGGAGATATACTCAGGTACTACAAACTATAATAATAACATAATAACATTCCTTACAATTTGTGGTGACTCAGCTGGACTAACCTTGCAAGTGTAATCAGAGTGCATGTACATGGCCTCCACTATCACCATTTATTTTGCTAACAAAACCTCACCGACGCAGCGTAGACGTTTAATCTGCTGAGTGAGGCAAACTCACGGACATTTATTGAAAGAAAGTATTGTGGGTAATGCAAATAGTGTTTATCATAACAAGTAAGCCCTATTAATTCTAAAAGTGAGAGGTGAAGGCACTTTTATGTCTTTTTCTTTTTTGCAACTTGGATGCTTATGCTTATATCCCTGACACTTATTTTTTATTGTGCACTGATAATGTATAAAAAAATACTGTCTCAGTTCAAGGTTAGGCTATAGACATTTTGAATTAACAATTGTTGGTCTACATAGAATTGCAATGCCCCATAATGTTTGGAATTTTGTTTAGATAGTGCTGTTCCATAGTTAATAGAAAAATGAAGTGACATAACAATATATTAGTATTGGACTGGTTTTGTAAAAAGTTTCTTATTGTTTCACTTTCTCAGTCCTGGTATTGGTATTGAAGTATGCTACAACTGACTGAATCACTACAGTCTTCCTTATTTTTTCATTTTTTATGGTCAAGGATCAAGACATAATTACTTTTCTATGATGAAAAGTTATTGATGGACGGACAGGGCTTGATTTTAGAATAATTGACTTCCTGCCAGAGAAGGGGCCAAAGTAATGAGTTAGAGAGGAGTGTTTTAATATTTATCAGACTTAACGTCCCCTCGGGATGATTGTGCTGAGTAACAGAGTGTCCCTACATGAATATGGAAGGGTGCATCCATCAAACTTTGCACGAACAAGAGTTTTAAAAGTGAACTCTGTGGAGCTGAGGTGATCTTGTATGGTGCCTGATTTAAGGATGACATTGTGGTCGCTGACTTCCCCTTGTGATACCCCCTTGTGCCAAAAATGTGGCTTTTCCTATAGGTTAAATTTGCAGATGGTAGGACTACAATATTTTGGAAAAAGGTAAAAAAAAAAGCAAAAAAAAACTATATACACATATTGTGTTTTAGAAGAGCATAGCAGTCATATGAACTGCCAGACTAATGAAACTTCATTTCACAACAGTTTATAAAATGGACATTTTACATGTTGTGAAGACAGTCAGTTACACGAAATGAATACTATAGAATTAAAGTCAGCACAAGTGTTCAAATGAGATTTGCCTTTGCCTGATAAGTTTATGGTTTATACTTTTGTCAGAGTAACTTTTATGACGTGCTACAGTAAGGATATTGAACACTGTGCCCCCAACTCCTGTTTTTAATCTGCCTAGTACCTTGGCTTCCTGTTGCTATGACAACCCCACATCCACTGATGCACAGAAAGCTTTGAGTCCATTAAAGTAAGTGTTGCTTTCTTTTACTGATTGTGGTAAATGTACCTCTGTTATGTTGTTATGCTAATGCCAAGGCATAAATACCGTGGACTCGCTGGAACACTCTGGTCCATTTCTGTATGTGCAGGATGTAGAGCAGCTCTGAGGGCAGCTCTGTGACTACTACTGCCACTGTAGTAGGAGACATGTGCAAAATAAGACAGAAACATTGCAGATTGATACCTACTGCTTGCGTTGATACACATGCATTTGTATAATATGCTCTGCTGCTTCTCAGGTACACAGCGCCCTCTCCTGGACATAGGCTTACACAATAGTATATCATTGCATACTTCATGCTTTTCACAAATATTTCAATATTTTGCCCTTAAAAAGTGAATTATTACTTATCATTCATTATTCTGAAAGGACTTAAATTTTTGTGCTTAGTGAGGCTTATGAAAAGAAATTTAAAAATAGCCTATAAGTCCATAGTAACTATGATGCAGTGCAGTACAGTTTCTGAAAAAAGATTTAATTATTCACATTGTTACACCCACATTAAGCTCATATATATGTTTAAATAAATAACTATTTAGCAATTTTAGCCAGTGGAAGTAAACTCTTGTACCATGTTGCCATGGAAACAAACTAGAAAAGTCTTGGGGATAGACCACTGTCAAAAGAAGCCTTTGAGCTATAAATACCAACAAAATATACTTCTTGTCCAGTGTGTGCCTGTGTCTGCTGTCAGTGTCTATAGGGAATATGTGTTTCAGATAGTGTTGAAGTGTCCAGACTCCAGCCTGTTTACCTGACACAGCCTCTGCCCATTGTCACTGCAGTTCATCTTAATGCACTCAGCCTGCTCCTAGTCCCTAACCTACTGTCAGCATCTTAGAAGGAGAAAGAGCAGTGCTTGCTTTGCCTCTTATTAACCACTTTTGTTTAGTCATTTTTTGTTTATAATAATGGCACCATCATTTAATGAGCAGTATAAGCAAACTACAAATTACGTGAAACTTAAGGACAGAAGCTGGTGGTGTTATGTGTGGGCAGCTGCAGCCCAAGACGCTGTGCTCATGTCGGCTAAACTCTCTCTGCTGTTGTTGATAATGACTCCTGCCCTATCTCTCCCCCTCAGCCCTTCTATACTTTGTAGCATTAGTGTGCACCCTCCACACTCTCCCTCCCTCCGGCTCTCTTCAGCGTTGCCAAGGCAGACCCACTGAACTGTTACCAGAGTGGGATGCTCTGAATCCTTTTTTTCCTATAGGCCTCTGCCCTCCAATGGACTGCTGCATTGCTAGATTGATTGTAAACAAATAGGGTGAACCTGTGTCAAGTAGTATATTTTTGGATATGTTTGACTCTTTTGGGGTCATTTAGTTAATCTGACTACTTCTACAACATCTCCGAAATATTGCAATCAAATGAGAATCTAAATTTGAGGTGACGAACAAAGAACAAAACATCTTTGTATAAAAATATCCTGTTGTAGTTTATACCTCTACAAACATCTCCTGAAATCCATGGGTAACTGTGGCTGAACATCACTGTTGAAGTGGACTCTCTCTGTAACTGGTCCTTAAAAATAATAAATACAATAAAATAATGAGGCAGCCCACTATATCTTAACTCTGATTACCCCTTTCATTAAAAGGAAAGAAAGCAAAGATAATTTTAGTTTTGGCTGTGGTGTTGGTTTTAATCCCCTTTTATTTAATCTGTTTCATGTTTCACCTATCATACAGCTACAATAAGCAAACTGGAGCTACACTTGCCAATATTCAGGTGTAAAACAAATTAAAAGTCACTGACAGCCTATATCAGCTGCTTATTCCTTAATTCAGTACAGGAATCTAAGTGTATCTAAAATATAAGTCCATAATAAACCACATACAGCTGATCTGTCTTGTGGCTGGACTCTCCTACTGTAGGGATCTAGCCACATCAGAAAGTGTGTGAAGTGAATCAAATACTCATGACAGTTGTTACGCATACTAACATGTTACTTGTCTCAGATGTGTCAATAAAAATGAGACATCAGAAGGGAACAGAAGTGTTGGATGTAGCACTCAGCTCTGGTCCAGCCCTGCCTTTGCCGTCCCCTGTCTGAGAGTGTGTGAAGGTGATAGTGAGAAATGCCCACTTGTCTGCTCCACTCCAGCGCCTTCAGAGTGCACCTCATGTTTCTCCATTTGTCAGGGGTCCAATGTCAAACCAAACTTCTGTGTGCGCCCAGAGCACATTTTTCTTTTGTTTTGAAAGACAAAGTGGACTTTTGAGTCATATTATTATGTACTTGCAGCATGGTTCTTTAATTGTTTGTTTTTATAGTTTGTTTTATAGTTTATACATATGTTTATTTGGGCTGTACGGCTTCTTTGGTTAAGTGGATGAAACATTTTTCTGTGGTTTTCCTCTGGAATCTGGAAAAAAATTTCCCCAGGTTGGTCCACAGCATTTTCCAGTGTAAAAATATAATATTTCTTTTAAATCAGAACTTTTTTTAAACTGCTTTTTCAATAAGAATGAGAAAGAGCAAGTCTATATCATCCAAGGAGTGCTGCTTTCAGAAATGTACTAGAAATTACAGCTACACGTGTGTTCTGGAGGTTTGGCAGTTTTTCAGTGCTGTTGGGTGAGTTTAGTCACTGAAGACTGGCAACCCTGATTGGTCAGTACTATATCCGAACTATAGTAATGTATGTACTAAGGATGTAACAATAACCAAAATATTGTGATATCATATCGTCAAAGTTCTCACAATAATATCGTGACGAATACTATATATCGAATTACAAGTCTCTTTGTTTAAATCAAGAGTTATGGTTCTGTAATAGCCTAAAAAAGACAGAGGGAACTACATAGACCATGATCCTTTGCTCCATTTCACTGTAGACTACAAGAAGAAATAACAGGTCTAAGCACTTGTAAGTCTTAGTTCTTTGGATTAGGTTTTGTCAGGGCATTTTAAGAGGAAAAAGTAGCATATTAACAGTTTTGTTAGTCTCCACAAAATATCACAATAAATATTGTACTGTGAGATGTATATCATGAAAATTTTACCAAGAGATTTGGATATTGCTACATCCTAGTATGTCCTTGTAATGCAATTTTAACTTATCTCAGGACGACCCTGAAGTTTTTATCCATTCTCTCCTTCCATTTTATCTAGTTGATTAATTGTTTAATTGTTTAACATTCCATATAAGTTATCCTCATTTTGGTTGATTCAGAATTAGTTTCCTTTGCAAGCTTGCATTTATTTCACTAATTGCTAACTTTATTCTTTGTGTGCCACCAGTATGCCTTAGCACTGTTTAGCAAGTGTAGTTTTAATGATATTTATGTGACTGGCTCTGTCCTTTGGTATAAGAAGTGACATTATCTGTGGACTGTTTGTAGCCGATGGTCCTGAGACTCCTGTCTGGAGGAAGGAGCGCTGATGTGATTACTAAGATCACAGCCACAACAAATACGAAAACAGGAAGTCCAGTGGTCCTGGACAATTTTGTTGTGACAATAGTGATTTGTTCTAAAGGATATGTTGGGGTTCTGGAACATTGGAACTTTCAAATGACTGGAATCCCAATAGTTACTTTTTTCTTGACTTTTTTGTCTATGTTGTTACTGATTAGTATTGCACATTCTGATGATGCAGTGACTAATGTTTTTTTTTTTTTTTGGCACAGTTAATCTTAAGCCCTTCATGACAATTGAGAGCATCTCCACTCAGCGTCTGGGACACTGTAGATTTAGCACAAAAGAAAATGAACAATGAACAATAGAGTGACATTTTCTTTTGGGTTGTACTCAAACATCTGAAGTCTCGGTTTTTCTGTTCTTATGTCTTTATATCATGAGTATAATCAGCAATCTTAATCAGTAAACTAAAGCCTAAACTTAGACTCCTACACATAAATGTGCTGCTGGATAGGATAGGTTTTTGACAGCCTCCATCACAGTGTGTGACTGAAGTGACCCCCGCAGAGACAAGTGGATGTAGCGGCATCAGCCTGAGAGCTGGCTTTGCACTCTTTGTTTGAGACCAACCAACTGTTATGTAACAGAGGGGAGAGAGGATAAGGAGCCTTCAGATCATATGTCATTCTTCAGCACTATTAAGCCCATACTATAGGAGTATGCAGTGTTACCATCTAGAGGATCAGTGAACTTGCCTGACAGAAGTGACATAAAGCCCAAGTGATGAAACCCCAAGATGAGCTCCAGTATAGAAGACATGCTCAGTTTAATCTTGCCCTTTATCGTAATAGACACTTAAGTTTGCAGTGCTGGGCTCAGTGTAGCGCAGCCCACTTACAGATCTCATACAAACAAAAAAGAACAGAGCAGTTTCATGTTTCCGTTATCAAAAGCTAAAGTTACACTAACTAAAGCAAACTATATACTCACAAAATGTCAGGTGTAAGCTTCATCAACTTGTGTCTCTTTGAAGTCATTTATATAGTCAGTTTAGTTTATATAGAGAGAGTTTGCAGTCAAAGTTTGCCAGTCTAGATTAGCTCTGTGGCTGTGCTTTCTATTGAAAGTTGAACGAATACTGTTTCTGTGGTAGAAAATGTTATGATAGCAGCCCCTCTTTTAAACTAAAGCAATAAGAAGCTGACGGTCATGAAGACGGCGGTGATGTGTCCCGCAGAGCAGGTGTGGATACTGTCCTGCTGCGTCGACCACAGGGGAGTGCTCACCGGAGTCTCATTAGGATCCATCACAAACCTGCCTCAGCACAGTGGCCCGTAGACCAGCCACAGCTAATCACTGCCATACACTGTACACAGGGTTATGGGAAGCTCCGGTGCTACGTGGCCCTGTGGCACCTGATGCTTTATAAATGCTAATAATGGATTTAAGCTAAGAATGTCAGGTAAATGGCTCATGCATCATGGTGAGTGTGAGGTCAGCCATGTTTACACTCACTGCTAATCTATTCTGTCAGGAGAGATTGATTGAGAAAAGGTCATGATTGATACGCATGGGAAATATGCAAATAGGAATCATACTCAAGGCTTAGATATAGATTTTTTTCTGGAGTCAGTCCATTATGTGCAGCTCATGATGACCGGCTGAGCCTTTATACATCTATTCAATTTTCTGCACCAGCAGCCCATACATTATTACACTATGACACAAGTTTGATTTCTTTTAGCTATGGCCACATCTCATCTCCCTCTCCACTTTCTGTACACGGCTTATATAACTCCATCCTGTGCTGTGAAGGCGGTGCAGCCTGCTGTTGTGAGCACTGCCAACTTCAAACAGGACTAATATTTAATAATTCATCTGGTTGTATGGCTGTGTCTTTTACCCTAGCAACATGGACTCCTCTGATAGTTTTTCCTGGTATAAAGGTTGTTATTGGGAAGTACAAGTGTTTAAATATTAACAATACTAAAGTTCTACTGTACTAAAGAAAGATGGAAAAGAAAAGTCCCAGCTGAAACTTTGGACTACAGCATTTAGCAATGACGTTCACTTTTTCAACACTGAAGATTGTTTCTCATCTCAGTAGAAGGAAATAACTACAACTGTGTTCATCTGCAGGTGCGTTTGACATGACTGAATTTTGACTGAATTTCTAAATAAAGCCATAAGGTGGTGCTATGGTCCTAAATTGGAATCACTACTATTGACAGAAATCCCACATACTACAGAGATCCCTGCTGCATTTTCTCTTTGCCAATGTGCAATTCATAGTATTTGTGCATCTACTGAAAGTACAACTAAAGGATCAAGGACTACAGAAGGACGGCAATTTCCCCACCTTCTCCAGCCAAGCCTGTAATCAGATTCACCCTCACTGCTTAGCATTCTCCCTGTCGTGTGCTCAGAGCCAGGTTATCTTCAGTTTGCACTAGTGAGTCAACCAGCCTTTGCAATAGATTTAGATTACGTTGTGACAGGTGCTGGTGCTAAAGGCTATACGCTTAAACGTGACTACTGGAGTTAAACAAGAACTATCACGCATACAGAAGGAGAACAAACAGCAAGAAGTCTGCCTTTGTGTGTAGTATCGGGCTTAGAATCACAGGGTTTCTCATAATTTGATACGATACACCACTCACAATACGATATTATCATGATTGTGGGTGTGCAAAAATATTGAAATATCGATATATTATATTGTTTAATGTGATGATACAGTATCGATATCATGGGCTGCTGTATCGATATATCACCAAGAGTATTTTTTGGTATATTTTACTAACTAATTTTGTTACAGCGCTATAGTTTTATTGCTTGTTTAGATGAAGAAAAAACAGTTTATGTGACATATTTGACATTTTCACTGTTTTGATGTTTCATATGAACCTTGCACAAGAAGTGGTTTAACAAAGATTTTTGGTATCACATCTTTTATTTAGCCATTATTTTTATTGAACCATATGTAATTGATTTGAAATATATCATATTACTGTTTTTTAAGAACCAAATACATTTTAGCAACAATATTTCTTAATCATCAGACAGTGGATATGTCAAGTGTATTGCATAAACAAGTTTCCTTTCACTAAATAAGCAACAAAATTATAGTGTAGTCACAAATATTATGCTAAAGATAACACTTTAGCTGATATATCTATACAAAAGTCCATGATAACGATACTGTATCACCAAATATAGTATCAGTATATATTGATATTTCTGTATTTTTACCCACCTCTAGTGTGTTTTAAGTGGTTTTTAACACTACGATGTCATTAGTAGCAGAAAGATGGATTTGTAATGTATTTTATTCTATAGCCTCAAATCGCGAGGATAAAAATGCTCCATAATGCACAAGAGAAAATATTGTGACATGTTTTTAGCTCCTAGGGACATTAGATTACCTCAATTAAAATGTTAATAGCCTTTTCTGCACCATGGCCCTATAGCGAAGTTGATGACCCATAGAAAAACCCACCGGCAAAAATCTTTGTTTTGTTGGATTAAGAAAAGACAGCCTTGAAATTGATGAACACTCCAGTCTCCAGTCTCTAGTCTCCAGTCTCCTGTCTCCTGTCTCCTGCACATGAGAATCTTTAACAAAAATGTCTATATAGAATAATTTATTTTATATGAATCTGCTAGCTGCCGTGGGTGTCTTTTTCATCTTATTCAGTTCCCACTCTCCAATGAAAGATTCAATATTCTTCTTACATCAGTGATTCCTTACGAAGTGGGTCATGGGGTGTTAAATATAGTTTCGCTCATTGCCCCAAAACAGTCTCAGATTATGAGCACATATAGGACTTGGTAAAGAGAACTGAAAAGCAACTCAGTAAAAAATTGGCAGATATGAATTCAGCTTCCACAATTTGAGAAGTGAGCAAACACCACCATATACAATTTGAATAAGGAAAAATATGAACCATGAAATTACCTTTGAAAGTAGATTGTATATATTCAAACTCCACACATTTTTATTTATTTTTTTTTAGTTAAGGACAACAGAATATAACATTTAACAAAATACAATAATCAATATTAAAACAAAACACAAAAAACATAAAGCAACACCTACAACACCCACAACAAATACAAAACAATTGACCACACACCCTGACACAAATTTGGTTAAATAAAACTAAAGTAATGTGGTAGTGCTGCATAAACACACCACTAGGCCCCGTTACATTGATATATTTTGGCCAATTTATAATTGAAATTCCTTTTCTCACTCTTCTTTTTTTGCTCCCATTTTTAAACAAAAATTTTTTAGCCCCTATACACTTAAAGGTTGTATGGAGGATTTTTTTTTTTTTCAAATTGTCAATGATAGCATTATAGAGGTGCAGTAGCCTTGTAATTATGATGACCAAAAAAAAGAGAATAAAAATTCATCAACTCTGGACGTGGTGGGGCTAAACATTTGCCAATAGATAACGACATTGCCTCGTTATCTGTTAGCTGACAGGCTGTCAATCAATCTCCCTACGTTTCTAGCGTAACTGACTTGCCTGCGCGCCGCCGGTACGTGGTTTGCGTACGCCTGTCACGCAGTCCACAGACGCAAGCCGCACAGACGCTGTTTACTCCACCAACGCAACAGTTCTTAGCGGCTTTTTTTTTACCTATATCTTCCTCGCAGTTCGCACAAAGTTTGTTGCAATGGCGACAAGAATCCAGGAGCAGTTAGCCGCAAAAGAAAGTCCGTTTTTGAGATTGCTGAAAGAAGAAGACAAGGGGAAAAGCAGCGAAGCCAAACTAAGGTGATTCTTGAAGATTCATTCCAGCGATGGCGCAACTGAAGCAGACGCAGGGTCTAAAGACTGACGCATTGGTCGCCAAATTACTCCTGGACAGGTCACTTCTGCTTATTATGAAAACGTACTTTATTTCCAAGAGCTAGTCAAACGTTTTTCAGGACACGAAAGCGATATCCTATGTCTGAAAACGTAATTTTCAAGGCAAAGAAAGAGTCCGCTTGCTGCTGCGTGTTGTAGCTAGTTCATTCGCACTGAATCTCCGCGCACCCTTCTCTGCACCCTTTCCTGCTCCTGTCCCCGCTGCCCGTTCCGCTCTTCTCCCTGCTCCTCACTTCTCCGGGCACGAAATGTCCGCGCACCCGCTCCCCCCGCTCCTCACTTCTCCGCCTTGCCTAACCAACACTGTAGTTAGTTGTTTACAAGTCATATGCAGCGCACCGGCTGTAAACAAACCTGTTTCTGGCGTAAGGAGGAGGCGTTTCTACGTAGGGAGCTGTAGGGGAGGGGGGGTGGTTTCACGCATGCGCAACATTTGAAAAAGGACAAACAGTCGCTGGATTTCTCGTTCCTTGGAAAATCCTCTATACAACCTTTAAACTAATATTTTCATCATCATCATTTCCTTTCATCATCTTTTGCTATTTATTACAAACTCTAAGTGTCGCGAGGAAACAAAGGGAGGACCCAAAATGCAGAACTGTTTTAAAGTTATTTAATAACAAACAAACAAAAAAAACATAAATCCAAAAAATCCAAAAATTTAAACTAAACTGCTATGGAGACAAGGACAAGGACAAGACACTGACAAAGACATAAACAATGGCAAATACAATGGACCAACAAAGGGCAGAGGAGAACACAGGCTATAAATGCACACAGACACAAATGAAACACATCAGGGCGGGGCAAACAATCAAGACAGGAAGTAAAATTCAAAACTACAAGAAGACAGGACAAAATGTCAAAATTAAATACCAAGGGCACACAACACTAAAGGAAAAAATACACCAAAATAAGCAAAAACAACGACTACAAAACGTGAACCATGACACAAAGCATAATTTTAAATGCATGTCCTTTTTTCCTCCCATTTTGAAATAAACATTTTTAGTCCCTATACTTAAACTAATATTATTATCACCATCGTCATTTCACCATCATCAACTCCACACAGAAATTCACATCTAGTCCGGAAATTGAACCCAGGACCTTCTAGTTGTGACGCTTTACAATTTGGCGCCGCTTTATATAGTGTAATGATTAATGCTCTTACATAATATTCATGCAACCTGTTTATTATTCATAGTGTTTTGATCACGTAATAATTTTCAATATTGGTCTAGGCCAGGACTACCTGCAAGATTGTGGCTATTAATCATTATAGGGACACCCTTTATTACCGTCAAGCCGAGCCAAAGCAGTGACCCACGCGAGTCAGCACATATCGATGGAGGTCTATTTAAATACTTGAATTATTAATGAAGCGCACTGTGCCTATAAGCCCTGTGACTGGGGATTTCCTGCGTCTCACTTAAAAGAATATGGGCCAGGCCTTTGTACAGCAAAGGCGCCTGAAACTCTGGGTAATTAGAGGATGCTGCCTTGTGTTCTCTTCATCCAGGAAAGACCAAAGGCAGGCAAAAGGAAAAGCCATGGGTGGGAACAGTCAATTAAAGTTACTGTAATTTGTATTTATGTAAAACTGTGAAGATTTATATAACTACTAAGAGTCTGAAGAGATTTAGCAGTTCATTAGTCATTGACAATGCCTACGAGGGCTGGGTATCCTAAAGAAGTTGCCGATACGATACATACTTCGACACATGGGCCACTATATTGTAGATATCGTGATACAGTGAGCTTACGATTTTATATGATTCGATACGATCGATTTGATACGATTCAATAAAAAAAATAAAGGCTAAATCATGGCTATGATACTAAAAGTCTTTGTTAAACCACTTCTTTGCAAAGTTAATATAAAAAATACAGATTTTAATAATCAAAACAGTGAAAATGTCAAATGTGTCATATAAACGAGTTTCCTTCCTCTAAACAAGCAACAAAACTGTAGCTACAACAAAATAATTTAGTAAAACACCACATTTTACTAAAAACCACAAGAACAAAGAATCGGCCATACCCCTTGAGAATCTACGTTCTCGTCTGATCTCCAAAGCTAAGTAGGTTTGGGCCTTGTTAGTATTAAACGGGAGACTGTTGGGAATATAGTTTGCAGTAGTGAGGTGGACATGATGGCATACTTTTGTTGTGTCGATCAGCAAAACACTTCAAAGGGCCTCCAGTGTGTGTGTGTGAGTGAATGTGGGACATTGGGGACATAATAAATTTAATTATGTTGACTAATGTAGCAGTACTTTTACATATGTTAAATTTTGGTTCCACCTCCAGTATTCCCTACTTTGGGCTCATCCTACTCTGCAGCCATGGTGCCGTCTTTTGCCCGTGGTGAGCAAATTTAGAAAACCGCTGGAGTGTGGAGAGTTCTTCTTCTGGGATGAATAGTTTGCAGACAACACACACATTGCGTCCAGCCAGTTTTTGTAATGGAACAAGCCTCCATGCCGGGGGAACATGAGGATGCAGGGGACTGGGACTGCCATTCATCCGTGCTGGCGAGCGGCCCAGAGAGACGGAGACAGGGAGAGGGAGCGTGAGGGAGCGTGAGGGAGCGTGAGGGGGACAGTGGATGAAAAGTGCTGGCTTGGCTCTGTGTGCTTTGGGGAGCAGAGGAAATGTTTGGTTAGCGGCTATAGATCTTTCCTTTGACCAAATGATGAAAAACAACCACTTTCTTTACTTTTATTGCAGAATACACCTTGATAATACACCTGTGAAGGATAAAGCTCAAAGTTCCAAATCAAAACTCAATTTCCATAATCACATCTGCTCTTTATCGTTTACTAAGTCCCTATTTTCCCCTTGGATTGATTTCTACACATCCTGCCAGTCAGCTGTCACTTTTCCCATTCAGAGACATGTGGTGTGGTGGATACGTGCACAGTGAGGGGACTTTGGTGCAAAGGCATCTGAAATGGCTCCAGATTTTGTGGCCCTTTGACAGTGTTTATAGGACATCCATAATGCATGTGCCAGGCTTATAGCAGGAGCCGTCCCCGTCCAACTTTTGAGCACTTTAAAGCCAACTTTTTTCCCTAGAGGATTTTATTTTTTGACCCCAGAATAAAACCCTTTAAACTACTGGCTTATCACTTCCTTTGTTAGCCCAGCACTTCCACACTGAACATAACCTTTGGCCTTTTAAAGCAAATGTTAATTGAAAGGAGATGATCTTTTGGCCATTCCTTTTGTTCTCATGTACGTCAAAGACATAATGCACTACAGCGATGGATCCAAGTTATTATCATCTTTTCTATACTCAACAAGCTTCCTATAGCTAATGTCATTTTAATGACCTATTCTCTGGTTTTTGTTTAAATTATAACATAGCCTTAACCTTTACAGCCAAAACATTAGAACATTAGAAGATTTTTTCCAGTATATGTTCTACAACCTGCTTGTTTCCCTGGAGATGCTCTTGCTTTCCCTGGAATGTTCCATAGTACGTTATTAAACGTACCATATTTTTTGGACTATAAGTCGCACGTTTTTTCATGGTTTGGGTGGGCCTGCAACTTATTCTTATATATTAAAATTTTCATGCTGACAGCCTCAAGAGAGCACTCTAGGCTTTTGTGTCAGCATCTGCTACTACGTTATTACTTCTGTACCACTGTCACTTGGTGCTTTACTGTGCATGGGTCCTGCAGAAAGAACCATTGTCCTGTCTGGTGTCATGTCAGTCGATCGCACCATTACTTCTGTACCACTTAAAATTTTAAATATAAGAGACTTCAGTGACTGTTGAAAGAAAGGTTGGAATAATTCAGAAAGGTTGAAATAATTCTAACTGGAACTGATGCTGAGTTTGACAACAGCTATACAGAAAAGGAAGCAGCGCTCCGTTTACCTTTGGAGGTTGTGGAGTTGCTCAGAAATGACATATAGGATGAAGAATTCAATGGATTTAGTGAACTGGAGTGAGATGGAGAGTTTGGTAAACTTTTCTGTTCTGTTTATGCTATAGTTATCTGAAGAACTGTTCATATGTGACGTTAACAGCCTGTTGTTCTCCAGAAAGTGCGACGTATAGTCCGGTGTGTCTTATATATGTTTTTTTCTTCTTCATTACACATTTTTTGGCTGGTGCGACTTATAGCTATATACTGGAGTGACTTATAGTCCAAAAAATATTAATGTGTAGGATTGGCATAGCAGCGGTCAGGATCAGAATCTACATTGATCCACCACTAGTATTAAGCAGGTGGTTATAATATTCTAGCTGATTTTTGTGTATTTAATTGTTCTTCTTCTCTGATCTTCTAAACTGTTGTGGTGCAGGATTGGCGGTATCTGGTATCCTGCCTTGTGCCATTTGGCCGCTGAGATGAACAGGGAGATCTTCACGGGAGCGTGGCGAGAAGCGTGTGAGGTGGGGAGCTGTGGGGGAACTGGGAGAGAGAGAGAGAGAGAGAGAGAGAGAGAGCAAGATGGAGTTTGTCAGAAGCAGGAGAGAAAGGAGCAACAGACTGTGTGGAGGAAGATGGCTTGTCTCTGGCGCGGAACAGAGCGTTGGACAGTAGATAGCAGCTTTTAGCCAATGGACTGCACAACTTGTGTTACATATGGTCAGTATCACAGCAGGGGGATTTTCAGTTAATGGGAGCTTTGTTGTTAGAGAGAGTTAAAATTACGCCATAGAAAATGTGAATTGTTGAATGTTTTGCTGGGTGATACTGACAAAATTGAAAAAACAAAACAAAACAAAAAAAAAAACCTTTAGATAACACTAACCAGATTTGAAATGTGCTTGCTGTGTCTGGTTGGGTTCAAGTAGCACTCAGTAAATGAACATTCAAATTAAACAAAATGCAGAAATATCATTACATATTGGGTGATTACAGCTCATTGTTTTGATATTCTAAATTGGTTAGCCTCAAAAAAAAAGACAACACAATATTATGTTGTGGATAATCCTTGTTGTTGTCCAGTGAGGTTTATTTGGTCTTCCGATATTTTATGTTATTAGGTAGGCAGTCGAAACTGTCAGGTATGAAAAAGAAACCTAATAACATAATCCTTGTTGTTGTTTATTAAAGGTGCACTAACATTACTGCTTGTCTCCATGGAGATTACATGATTACATTGCCTAGAATTTTCCACAACATGGCATTAAACTTATCTGTCTCCATGACAAATAAGTAACGCCAACTGACCAAGGTGAAACCACAAATCAGATCTGTTCAACACAGAACATTTTTAGCAACGGAAACACCTGTAAGTGAAAAAAATACAAGACAGATTATTTAAAACCCCACTGCACAACATCCCAGGGAAAACAATAATTCCACTGAGACAAGCAGGTGGCATCCCCACAGGAGTTACCTATAGTTCACTTTTTAATGTGAGAATTTTTTAGGGTTAATCTTTTGTTATTATTGAATTTATTTCATTTTCTACTCATCTGAGTGGCCTTTTTTCTTGAATGTGGCCCTAAAGCTTTGTCCATTAGAAATACACATCCTGGCTCAAATTAGCAACTAGATGGACTTTTGTTGACAGTCTGTTTTTCCACTTAGATGTTTCTCCTCCAGCTCAATCCTTTGCATTATTCAGAGGGCTTCCCTGTTCCCTAAGGCTCTCCACTCAATGAGACACCAGCAGAACACTTCATTTCAATCCAATGGCAGCTTTCTAATGGGCCAGGGCAGTACAAGCAAAGAGCAGTTATTTGTTATTTTTCAGTTCAAAAATATACTATCGCAGTGATTAGACCAGACAGCCATTCTGACTGAAGTCCTGTTTGTGCTCGAGTAAGTGATGTATTAAAGGGAACCCACACTTTTAAGTTTCTCTGACAGTAGTCACTCAGGAGGGATGCTACTGAATAATGGATGAATAAAAGCATTGTATCTCGTCTTGTTGTCTCAAGAGATTTCAGATAAACTGATGCTGCGTGGATTGAATAAGTCAATGTGTGCTGAAAAGAACTGCATATTTGTCTCAAAATGTTGAGATTGTTTGGCGTCTGATTTTTTTGACATTTAAAGGCTCTGTACCAGATTCTTTCAGTTTCTAAACTGTGAAAGACTGTCATACATTTTAAACTGTAACCAGCAATCCAAACTCATTCTTCACTTTGTAAATGCTATCCTGACATACCAGTTCTGCACCACAATTAACATGTTTCACAACTTTCAGGGGGCAAAGTGGAGTTTCTATGTTTTAACTCTGTTCATAACAACTAACCTGGTAATTTAGAACTACAGAAAATACCATACATCATTGGCTTGACTGCCCTGCATGTGAGCGTCTTGGCTAAGCTGTGTATTTGCACACTGAGAAACCTGCCAGACTGAGATCAGATAACCCGCTGCTACATGTTCACAAGCATGATCCTTGTGTTAGCGTGTTCCCCACTAATATCCAAGTAGGCAAATGCAAGATTTATCTGGAAATACCACTTTTGCAATTAGAACGTTTGGCAGCTTATCATCCCAATCACATCTGAAGATAGACAGAATAGAATGTACAACTACATTTTCCATCAGCATGTATGATGTATTGTTCGACATAATTATAGATTATAATGATAGTCTATGTGCTAGTGCTTGGGTATTCCTGTTTTGCACATGGTCAGCCATTTTTTTGCTACAGCACATTTTTCTTTTTAAACCATACCATGGGAATCCATATGTGTTAAAGTCACCGTTCCACACTGGCCCAAGCCAATTACCCAAAGCTGCAAATAGTTTTAATTGTCTTCACATAACACTGACAAATGGCCTCTAATCTGTTTTTCAGCCACAGTGCCAGGGTTAAAGATGGAGGAGAGGTGATTTTGCCTCCAAAATGACACTGCTGTTGGAGTTATTGATGCGCAATGCAGCAGAGTGAGACCAAAACACTCAACTATTGACTCTGGGCAGTTTTAATATTTTAATGCAAGGTTTACCCTCTCCATCATATTGTGCCAATGGAATGTTTTACTAGCTTAATAACTTACCAATGTGTTTAGAAAAATGCTGGTTATTATAGAAAAATAAAACACAACAAGTTGGGCTTGTGAAGTGATATAATTTAGTGAGGTAACAGGGAACCTGTAAATATAAGCTGTGTTAGAAAAATGAAAATTAGTTAGAGAGAAAGAAAGTTTAGATTTCAGATGTATTTATCTTCGCCTAGGAAAAACAATATTGCATTGTTACATTTATAGAATGTCATGATTATCAAATAACATCAGAAGCACACCCTTCCTCACAAGGCTATTAACAAGTAACAACCTCCATGAATACTTTTTTTAGATTTATACATTAAAACACAATACAAAATGACTATATATAAGAATTATATCTTGTCCAAGCCAGATGTTTAAGATAATATGTTACATGCATAAACAAGCCAGGTTCTATATTATGAATAGGACTTTTTGATCGGACAAAATAGCAGAAAAAAACCCACCAGGATCATGTAGAGCGGGTTAATACGAACATTTTAAGTCAAATTGACGAGGCTCACAGCCTGTTCAAATGTAAGTCAATGGGAGCCAGGGTCAGACGAAGCCGGAAGTGCATGCATGCAAACTTCCTATTTGGAACACGGCGGCAAGCACGGTAGCTATGCTATTTATTAAGGATGTAAAAATAACCAAAATATCATGATATCGTATCGTCAAAGTTCTCACAATAATATCGTGGACCATCACAATATATCGAATTACAAGTCTCTTTGCCTAAATTAAGAGTTTTGGTACAGTAATAACTAAAAAAATTACAGAGAGAACTACATAGACCATGATCCTTTGCTCCATTTCAGTGTAGACTACAAGATGAAGTAACAGTTCTAAGCACTTTTAAGTCTTAGTTCTTTGGATTAAGTCTTGTCAAGGCATTTAAGAGAAAGAGAAGCATATTAACAGTTTTGTTTGTAAGCCTCCACAAAATATCACAATAAATATTGTACCAGGAGATTTGGATATTGTTACATTCCTAATAGTGAGCATCTGTCCATATCTTGTAGTTCATATTGGCCCAATTGTCATTATGAGTCCTGACCTGTAGACCAAACTTTAACTGTGTAACCAGTGTTGTTCAGAATACACTCATTAGTCACTAAAACTTTGTTGACTTCAATTTGGCCATTCATTATTAAGAATTGGCTTATGTAATCATATTTTAAGTGTAATCGTAGCCTGTGAGTCCATTGTCCTCTGCACTCTTTCAGGACACAATCATAACCCTGACAGAAATTCTGTCACCATTACCCCTGCCCTTCCCCAAGGTGTGTTTTCAGATTAGGTTGAGGCATATCACAAAAATGTACCAACAGGCCTCAGAAGCCTTTAAGATGTACTATATCTTCACTATCCCAAAGAGCATATGGATAGCCCAGAGATGCACTTTAACAGGCTATGTATCTACTCTCACAATCTTTCACTGACCTTTCTCATATTCAGAGAACATTATATTTAAGAATCTCACGTGGTGTCTTCTGATAGGAAGTGTTTTGAATATTTAAATTATAAAACTGTATATTGTCAAAACTGAAATCTAAAATCTAAAAGCTGCAAAGAAGAAAAATGAATAAAAGGTATATAATGTTTGAAGTTGATTTGCCAATATTTTCCTGTCTTAAAGGTGCACTATATAACTTTTTCGTTGTGAGTCAGTCACCTGCCCGTTTCATTGCTCTGCCTGGAATGTTCCACAGTATAACATTAAAGACCTGTGTATATGTATGTTGTGTATATTTATCCAATTACAGATGGTATTGTAGTTCAAAAATACATAGAGAAACAGGTATTCTGGCTATGAGAGGTATTGCCTCTCCACAGATCTGACCTGTTACTTGGTATGGTTTGGCAAGGCAAGGCAAGGCAAGTTTATTTGTATAGCACAATTCATACACAAAGTAATTCAAAGTGCTTTACAGAATAAGAAATATATTAAAATCATAATAAAAACAAATCAAAACATAAATAATCATGAAGATTAAAATTAAAAAAGAAAGACATAAATTAGAGAGAAGAGTGCGGAATGAAAACCTTTCAGTTATATGCACAGTCAAACAGAAATGTTTTGAGCCTGGGTTTAAACAGCGTCACAGAAGAGTCTGTCTCACATGTTCAGGAAGACTGTTCCAGGTTTTAGCTGCATGAACCTGAAACGCTGACTTCCCTTGTTTAGTCCTGACTCTGGGCACCAGCAGGAGGCCGGTCCCTGAGGTCCTCAGAGTGCGAGATGGTTCATATGACACTAACATGCCACAGATGTACTTTGGTGCTCGGCCATGGAGAGACTTGTACACAAGCAGAGCTGCTTTAAAGTCTATTCTCTGAGGCACAGGAGCCAGTGCAGAGACCTGAGCACAGGACTTATGTGCTCGTACTTCGTAGTTCGAGTAAGGACCCGAGCTGCAGCGTTCTGGATGTTCTGCAGCGTCTCACAGCTTGTTTGGAGAGACCAGTGAGCAGAACATTACAGTAGTCTAACCTACTGGAGACAAACGCATGGATAAGTTTCTCCAAGTCTGCTTTAGACAGTAAACCTTTGATTTTTGCTATGTTTTGTAGATGGTAAAAGGCTGTAGATGTTATTAGATTAGATGTTTGGTCTCAATGAAGGAAGGTTTAGTACTATACTGTCAAACATTTCAGACAAAGCCATAACACATATTTGATGGGCTCTCCACCAGAAACCTTTAAGTTCCTTTGCATGTGTTTGTATCATTCCATTTCTGTTCAACACTAAACATACTATCCTTACATAACTACTAATACAGAATCATTCATTTGGTTAAATTAATGCTCAATTATTTGTTAGTAATTGTAAATAATGTTATTTAATAAATTGTACAATTGTTTCATTTATTCTGTAAAAAATCTGAAGTGTACACACATGTTATGTTTGTGTCCTCATAGAAAACAGAATACCTTCTTCTCTCCAGGCACAAGTTTCCTCTGTGTGCACTCCCTACAATTGTCATTTACTGTAATTTGCGTCTGTTTTATTGTCCATTCTGCTGTGCTGCCGGGACGCTTGAGCACTTTTTTTCATTAAACCCTAATGCAGAGAAAATGAAGCCCAGCTAATGCACGCCACACCGCGCATCACTGCTGGAATAACAATACACACCGTGCCTGCATATATTCATTCATTTCCTGTCATCTTTTATGTACCAGGATTAACTGCATGACCTCGACTCCATAATGGCTTTTGAGTGGGGAAAGTTTTCACGAGAGAGAAGAGGTCCTGATTTACACCTCTGATGACTGCTGGCTACAAACATTCTGGTATTTTAAAGAACTAATGATTTACATGAAAGTGCTGAAGGTCTGCTTTTGACTGGGCCACTGCCGCAAGGAGACTGCTGAGTCAGGACGAGCAGAAGCTAAACACATCATTTACCAAGATCTGGCCTTCAATAAGCATGTCTGACCGCAAACAACAGACTCCCATTAAATGTTGCATAATGAAACTGCTGCTTTCATACATCTGGACAAATTGCTAGCATAAAACATAAATCCATGTAAGATTTAAATTGCTACACTTCCCATTTTGTCCAAATTACACCAAAATGATGTAGAAAAGAAAATAAGAAAATAATTGTTTTTTTTATACCAGAGGAAAAACCATCCACACCACAATGATGCCATCTTATTCAGTTGTTTTCCATTACACAGGACAAATGCTATTAAGGATCTAACAATAACCGAAATATCGTGATATCGTATCATCAAAAGTCTCACAATAATATCGTGGGCTGTCACAATATATTGAATCACAAGTTCCTTTTCTTAAATGCATGGTTTTATAGTAGCAACAGCTTATAAACAGGAGCTACATATTCCATGATTCATTTCAGCGCAGACAACATGAAGAAATATGTTTTTTACTTGAATTATTATGTTGGGGCATTATGACGGAAATAATTCACACCAAAATCTTGTCAAGGTATTTTAAAAGCAAAAAAGAGTCCCATCTACAATTACATTAGCCTTTTCAAAATATCACAATAAATATCGTACCATGAGATGAATATTGTGATAATACTGTACTGTGAGATTTGGATATCGTTACATCCCTAAGTGCTAAACCTGGCAATTTAAAGGGCCCATATTATGCAACTTTCTGATCTGAGCTAAATGTTGTTTCCTCATCAGAAACATACCTGGAAGTTTTTTATTCAAACATGTTCAACACACAAACCCTGCATATTTGGGCTGAGTTCTTCTCTCATACAGAAAACACTGTTCCACACATTGGAAGTGCGCCCATGGGTTTTTAACTCCATACACCTTCACTAAAATCATTTGGATGATTTCATCCCTTGAATAGCTGTTAACTTGAAAACTAACACTGTAATAGAACATTTTGAGCTCTGGAGATGTAGACAGACTAATAATAAAGGATTACTCAAACATGCATGAATGAAAGAAAACACAACTCCAGGTATTTTGATGATGTAACAACATTCTAACATGGCTAAAAGCTCAGAAGAGTTAAAGGGACAGTCCAGAATTTTGGACATAGGGCCTCATTTCCTAGTGAGCCAGAGTGTTGGAGACATTTCCTAGAGACGTGTGGAGACACTTTTTAAAATATTTCACCCAGTCCTTGTATTTGCAGAGGTCGCTGGTGCTAGGCTAGTGCATGTCAATGGCCATAGTTATCCTGCCACTAAAAACAGTCTTACCCACTCCACAAAGCACCTGAAGCAAAACTATTATTACACCAGACTGTCGATGTGAATGTCTGTGTTGATAGAATCATTTTAGAGGTAAAACCAACCTTGCATTTATGTCTGAGCAGCAGCAAGTTGTACTTCCTGATAAAAAGTTTAGCAGTGGCGGACTGATATATGAGAAAATAGTCCCTCAACATGCAACGATTCATGCGATGCAAGGTTAGTTTTATTTCAAACATTATTCTATCGACACAGACATTTACATCGACAGTCTGGCGTCATAATAGATTTAGGCTAATTATGACTATTGACATGCACTAGCCTAGCACCAGTGACCTCTGCAAATATAAGCACTAGACGGAACATTTAAAAAAGTGACTCCACATGTCTCCAACACTCTGACTAACTAGGAAATGAGGCCCTATGTCCAAAATTCCGGACTGTCCCTTTAATAATACAGGACACTACATTTGTAGGAATGAAATGCCATAAGAACTCGTAGATACGTAGATAGAAAATTGATATAAGAATGCAAACTCAGTAGCAGCATGTTGACACTTAACTGACGAACTCACCTCCCATATCTACACTGTCTGACCATTTGGCAGGCAGGGAACAGGTAGAACAGGTTTAGTCATAACCCCTTAATTAGTTAAGTGCTTAATGGTTTGATTAATAGGAACTGGTAACTACCTTCTTCACGCCGAAGCTTTTGTAACCACTACCCAAAAATAGAACCAGAAACGTCACATCTACTTTGCAGCCGAAAAACATCCAAAATTGCTACAAATTGGCTTAGCCTGAACCAACTGTGAGGAAAACGGCTTAAATCTGGGGCAACGTAACCAAAATAAATGGCGTCTTCACCACAGGACCACTGCTTGTGTGTTTATTTGGTTATCACACGCTTGCAGTCTGGCATCCCCCTCCAACATATTTGTCTTAGTTGGGTGCAGTTATTACCTTGGGGGGAAATCCATCACACGGCTTAATTCGACCAAGTAATCACCTACTCACAGCCATTCCTCGCGCGTCCCTAAACTGTGAACAGAGCGCCGCCGCATATTGAGCATGGTGTTTTTCTCCGCTCTAACCAGCTGTCATTTATCACAGCTCAAGTCACTGCACATGTGGTCAGAGATTTGAAAGAGCTGAATGGAAGAATGCCCAAGTTGTTGTGTTCTTTGAGGATTCTGTTATATTGCACTCTTTTCTGATCTATTCTATAATGTTGTTTCCTCATCAAAAACACACCTGGAGTTGTGGTTCGTTTCATTTGCATATGTTAAGCACACAAACCTTGCATATTTAGGCTGAGTTCTTCTCTCAAACTGAAAACACTCAGCTCCACCTTGTGAGGTCATGTGGTAATACAGGAAGTGCTCTACTGTGTAAACGCCACACACCTTCACTAGAATCATTTGGATCATTTCAGCCCTAAATTTGCTCTCTACTGAACTAAAGGTAAAGGTAGCTGTTAACTTGAAAACTAACACTGCATAACATCACAAGGTGGAACAGAGTGTTTGGGGTTTTGGAGATGTAGACAGCCAAATAATAAAGGGCTACTGAAGCATGTGTGAATAAAACAAAACACAAATGCAGGTATGTTTTGAGGAGGTAACAGCATTATAACATGATTGAAAACTCACAAGAGTCAATTTAGCATAAAATAGGACTTTTAATAGTAAAGATGTATCCAAAATATTGCAAGTTTTTACTGGATCATCTAAAGTTCCCTCATCTAAATAGAGCAATAAGTCACTTTTCTCATGTAAAGCTGCAGAAAGCAGAGGTGGAGATTTGCAAGTTGTGAATTAGACTCAAGTCAGACTTCAGTTACTATTTTTAGGACTTGCGACTTGACTTGATAAAATGGACCAAGACTTGGGACTCGACTTGGACTTGAAGGTCAGTGACTTGGGACTTGACTCGGGCTTGAGGCCTGTGACTTGAGAAGAGTTGAGAAACACTTTTAAATCTGAATTCTTTCTATTCTGACTGTAATGATTCACACTAAGCTCTTGTCAAGACATTTACAAAGAAAAAATTAACATTTCTACAACTTCCATGCATAAATACTCATATATATATATATATATATATATATATATATATATATATATATATATATATATATATACGTATATGTGTGTATATATATATATATACATATGACTTTTTTAAAGTACAATTTAGTTTAAAAAACATTTAATTGCAGAAAATGTAGTTGTAAAGACTTGAAATGACTTGAAGCTCAAAGCAGACGACTTGGACTTGACTTGGACTTATGGGCCAGTGACTCGAGACTCGACTTGGACTTGCCCATCTTTGTCTTGGGACTTGACTCGGACTTGAGGTCAAAGACTTGAGACTTACTGGAGACTTGCAAAACAACGACTTGGCCCCACCTCTGCCATACAAGTGACAGACCCCCTTTACCAAACAATTTACATAACTTACTTTTTTTACAGATTTGTTTTTGTTGGTTTTTTTGTAAGATCAAAGATTTTATGTATCTGACAACTCTCAAGTATGTTGTTTTTGAGATGTTTTTATGCTATTTAACTTCATCCAACAACTTAATCGATCAAAAAGATTCTGAAAAATCTAAATTTACATTTGTTTCTTTTATTTGTTTTAGACAGTACAGTCATTGCTGGTGTCACAAAATGGTCCATCCTTTTTACCACATCCCTTTCTTCTGTATGTTAAATAGATGTTTATGTTCATTCTCTCAGCCCAGGTTAAGTTCAATAACAAAATAAATATTGCAGGTATCACCACAGTTACAGTGAAACAGTACTGGTTATATAACACAACCTCATTAAACAAGGCAAACATAAGATCAAATGTGATCAGAAGAATAGATAAAGGGCCATTATCCCAGCAGCGAGCCTACCAGAGCCTGATATGTCGGGAATACACAGACACAATTGTATTAGGTCTAGATTTGATTTGGATATTTCCTCTTGGATATACTTAATGTCAAAATGGTTTACTAGTTGAGACACAGAGCAGACCTCAGTTTCACAGTGATTAAGATGGGCTTTTGTGAGGTCAGGCTTTCAGATGGACAATAGTATTATACTGAACTGGTGACAATGTGAAAAACTGACTTCAGTGAGCAGAAAATAGGACAATAATTACGATATCGATTTATCGTTCAATAGCTGGAACAATATATTTGGGAGCTCAGTATTTATTGTGGGTACTTTTTCTTTGGAGTAGTGCAGAGATTTTTGTTATTTTAGTTAGTACAATGAGATTTGAGCTGTATAGGGTCAAATAAGTCACTCTTATGGCTAATTATTGGTTCATTCAGCTTTGTATTTGTTGTAACTCATGCCTTTTAATGATACTGTCTATTTATAAATGGTTTACTTGGATTCTTTTGTTTTATTTTAATCTTAATCAATGGCGTAAAGTAGTTTCCATATTATACTTTACCGCAAAATAGTTCTCTGAAGCAATCATAAAGTGTTTATGTAAATGTACATCCTGCTGGCCGCCGCGTTCCAAATAGGAAATGTTCATGGGGGCGCTTCCGACTCCATTGACTCCAATTTCCAAATGGCTTTACACAAAAACATTGTCACCCGTCTCTCTGTAACTGCTGCTGTGAGCCTCGTCATTTTGGTCCTAAAATGTTTGCGCTAACCCGCTCTGCGATCGTAGTGTTTTTATTTTGCCATTTTGTTTGTGAATAAAATCCTATTCCTAATGTGGATATATAACCACTAGCAGATTTAGCCTAGCCCAGTTAATTGATGACTGAAAAGAATATATGTATCCCTAAATCCGTGTTTTTATAAAATTGTACAGTAATAAATGAAAGGTGCAGTAGTAATCATTGAACTTGCTTGTTAAGCACCTCTTGTTCTTTAGTCTACCTCAACAAGGCAGGTGGGCTGTGCTATTTGAACAAGATTTAGCCCTAGTCTGTGTCAGGTAATGATAAGAGCAGCTGCTAAATGACCAGGATGAATGGTTCGAGGCTGCTTCTCCCCATTACAAGGACAGACTGCGCACAGACCACAGCACAGTCCCACTTGCCTGTTCTGTCTGAACAGAGAGTCTGCATATTGGCTCATGTGGGATAGGAACTCGTGTAATGAATATTTTGGAGGTGGGATTTGTTAGATACCGAGGAGAGATGGCTATGTTTTGAGTTTATTGAGAAGAACAGCAGGGATAGAGATTAGAAGTGGTACTGTCTAACTAGATTTTCCATTAAAGGACCCATATTGTGCTATTTTCTGATCTGTAATAATGTTGTTTCCTCATCAAAAACATACCAGATATGTTTTGTTTCATTCACATCTTTAGCACACAAATCGTGCATATTTAAGTTCTTTTCTCAAACAGAAGACCTTGTGATGTCATGTGGTAATAGAGGAAGTGTCCACTGTGTTTTTAAACTCCATACACTAGAATCATTTGGGTGTTTTCAGATGAGGATAAGATAAAAAGGAGAGAGAGAGAGAGAGAGAGAGAGAGAGAGAGAGAGAGAGAGAGAGAATGTTATCTACAGTTATCACTGCATCATTTTGCAAACTTTATGAGGGCCTCAACTTCCAGGTTGAGAACCATTTGTCTAATGTAAATTAGCTAAAAACCAAGACACAAAATCAAGCAGTAGTCATGCCATGAAAGTGGTCAGTGGTGCTGGTGCACTCTGGGACATATATAATGGACAAGTTTTGATTAAAATGTAAATTGACATTCATGTTGTCTAGTTGCTCTACAGATGTGTAGTTAATAGAAATGGTAAACTGTAATTATCATTTATAGTCTAGGAGAAAAGACAGAAGAAATACTAGTAGTTTAACATCATGAAAATGGATTTAGTGTGTAACATGATGACGCATCATAACAAAATGTTGCACAAGCTATTTAACCATTTTATTTATTTATTTAGAGAGCTCTACTGGCACGTGAGCTCCTAGAGCAGGGATCTACTCAAGTCATGGAAGGGACTTAAGTCCAGGGAGGGTCTCGAGGTCTGGGAGTGTCTCGAGTCCAGGTATCTGCCCAAGTCCTGGGACTGTTTTGAGACCAGGTATCTGCCTGAGTCCTGGGAGGGTCTCGAGACCAGGTGTCTGTTTGACTCCTAGGGTCTCGATGTCTGGGAGTGTCTCGAGTCCGGGTATCTGCTGGAGTCCTGGGAGTGTCCTGAGCCCAGGTATCTGCCCGAGTCCTGGGAGTGTCTCGAGACCAGGTGTTTGCTTGAGTCCTGGAAGGGCCTCGAGTCCTGGGAGGGTCTCTAGGTCTGGGAGTGTCTCGAGTCCAGGTATCTGCTGGAGTCCTAGGAGTTTCTTGAGTCCTGTAAGGATCCATGAATCAGCTTGATCCCAGGAGAGTCTCCAGCCCTGGGATCTTCTCAGGTCCAGGGATCCTCTAGATCTGGCATCTCCTCCTCAAGAACTCAGGGGTCTCCTGAAGAGCAGGGATCTTGGCAGGAACAGAATGGGTGAGCTCCACAGGCTGTGGGTCACATAGTACTTCAGAAGAGACTAGACTCTCTGTGAGACTACAATCTTCCTCCGAAGCTTCTTGGCTGATTTCCTCCAGGGGAGGAAGAGCAGAGGCAGCAGACTCTGTCTGTGCTGGGGTCTTCGGGTTCAGGAGGAAAGAGAACGTAGATCTCTTCCACAGTGAGGTCAGTGATGGCCTCCAGCAGGTCTAGGCAGAAGTATGATGGATCCTCTTCAGAATCTTCAGAACCATTTGGTCCCAAAGACAGTCTGAAAAGTGCACTTTCTGGAGCATCTTTTCCAGATCTCCTGTGACAAAGTCCAGAACACGATGGGTCAGTCCAGTGGCCTTGATGCTGAGCTCAGACGATGACATACTGAACAAATCTGCATCACTCGGCTGTTGCCGGTTGCCACAGGCTGAGGAAGACCTTTGGGACCACCGCCAGTACCACGTCCCTGGGCTGGAGCAGGCAGGGACAGTCCTCTCTCTGCTCAGACAAACAGTCTGAAAACTCCAGGCGGTGGAGCTCTGAGTCTCTGGGGAGACAAAGTCAAATGAGCTGAAAATGCAATTCAAACAGACATGATAAGGAAGGTGAAATGTCTAAAATATTATCCTGTAGTATCCTGCCAACAGCCCAGAGCTCCCTGCGTTCTCTCATGTAAATAAGCTTGCAAACACGGATGATTTCAGTTGAAAGCTTTTCTTTTCCATATAGTCTCTGAAGCCTCTCTGACCTTTATTGATTATAAAACCCTCTCTTTACTTTTATGAGCCAATCCACAATATCAGCATGTGTAACTTTTTTACAAGCAAGTGGGTTTTTACATTAGGCCCATAAATCGCTTCAACTATTTCACTAGCCCAGCAGTGTATACACAGCTCTAGAGCCTCTCTCACTCTCAGGTTGGCAGGACTATAGGAGTGGAATGACAGCTGCCTGGTCCCGTATGCCTCTGTTAATCATGCAGGATTTGGGCTGGTGGAGAAGGAGCGCTCTGTCAGGTGACCTTGAGCCCCGGTCTTCAGGACTGCACTAAAAGCCCACCTCCTTAGCTGTTACAACAAACACAAGTCACTTGCTCTGTGCTCTAGTCTAGTATGGCTACAAAGCAGTAACACTGATTACACGCTATAAGCAAGCAAGTTACAATAAAAATAATTATTCAGTTTTATGGAGCACCCATGAGATTCACTTACAGGTTAAAAGAGTTGTTGTCTCCAGTATCATAAAGGATTGTGCCTATTTGGATGTATTCACTTAGACATTTTGTAATGCAAATATCATGTTATGATTCTTGCTTAATTTTTTTGACATAATAAATCCCTTCTCTTTTTAGTTAGTTGTATGCATTGTGATATCTCTAATAATGGCAGAGAAAGGATTTGTGGAGTAAAAAAGAACCTTTCCTATAACTTACAGAACCTAAAGCAAGTAGTATTAATATGGTCAAGACCTCAAATTGTGTACAGATTTTGTCATCGTGTTACAATATATTATGTGCTATGCATATTATATTTGCATCATTTTTTTCTTTCATATTGTGATTTACATTTTGGGACATATATTGCTCCTTGCCCTTTTCATCAAATAACAAAATAGTTGCATAAGCTTAATTACATCATTATTGCTGACTTATAGTGCTTAAATATGTTACTTTTGTTATATTTAGTTCTGAACTGTGTATTAATAGTCAGTGTTAATGAAAGCGCAGACGTGTGGATGAAGGTGTCAGGACATGAGCAGTACACTCCTATGTTTAGACAGACAGCCCTTCTGTGCAGAATATGGATGGAGCTTTGGCCGTATCCAGTTCTGACCTCATCCAAGACTCTCCAAATCTGCTCATGTGTTAAAAACTGCCTCGCGCTTTTTTTCCTCTGTCTCTCGCTCCTTCTCCATCTGTTCAGCATAATCCAGAATCCACGGTCCACCTCCAGGTTTTGTCTGCACCCTCAGTGAAGGCACCACCAGCAGTAGCAGCAGTCTGTTTAGCTCTCTCACTCCCTTTTCCCCCCTCTCCCTCTCTCTCTCTCTCTCTCTCTCTCTCTTCTTGCTCTCCACTCTCCGATCTGCTGCAGTGGTTGGTCTCCGCCGGCCGCTCGCAACTCGTCTCCCCACGGAGGAGTGTCTGAGCTGGCTTTTTGTAAACCTCCAGTCCAGTCCATCTCCTCTGCTCCTTCTTTCCCCCTATCTGGATACATGTAAGGGACCGCATCTTTGCACAGGGAAGCAGTGACAGTGAGAGGAGGAGAGAGAGGAGCAGGAGAGAGCTTTGGAGCATCCCTGAACATATGACTGGTGCTGTCTCCGGGTGACATATAGAAGATCTTAAATGCCTTCTGCGTTTAGAACCAGTGTCAGGTATGTTTTATTCTACACAAGTATTCACTTTGCAGCACAATGTTTATACTTTTCTATGATAATGACATGGTGCACTTTATTTTGCACTACACAAATTTGTACCTCATTGCATACACTTACTTGGCATTTCCCTCACAAAAGCAAAAGCTTTTAAAATCCTACTGCACCAACTTGAAATTTTTGAATAGAAGCAACAATTCCTCCAGTATAGTTGCATGTAATTGATAGGGGCTCACTAGAGGGAGCATGCGGCAGTGTTTTTGGTAGGGAAAGCCCTGCCGATGCGCCCTCCGTGTGCATGGAGTAAATACATGGGAGATTCTGTGACAGTGCGAGCAGGTGAGTGGGCGGCTGAATGCGTCTATTGTAAACTTGCACATCCAGCGGTGCGTGGGGTGCAGTGCTGCTTGATTTCTGAATGAAGTGTGGCATTGATAGAGACAGAGATCGTACATGTATGTATTGTAGCATGTGTGGATTTTAGGGAGACACCTCTTTGGCACATTCTGCGTTTTGATCATGTATTGGGCGCTTTCAAACTGTGGGTGGGGACTTTATGACGATTTACTATAGGTTTCCCAGTATGTCCACTACTGCAGGGCTAGCACAGGTATCCTATTGGTCAGTTAGATGGAATTGATTATTGCATAGTTAATTGCTTAGCGTCTTCTGGTGCATGTCTTAAAGTGTGCTTAGTCTATGCATCAAATTGTTTTACTTCAAGTATGAATACTTTTAACACTGTAATCATAATTACTGGTAAATTCCCATTTTGTACAAGTGAAAGTCCTGTTGTTTGTAATCACCACTTATCAGTCAGACATGGCAATAATCAACCCCCAGTGGATTCCCCGGCTCTTCCAGCTTTCTCTGTGACACTGGTTAATTAAAAGGGGCACCTCCCTATGCTGTAAAGTACATACATGCTGCTGGCTCACTGTATGTTAAAACTAAGTAGTTTTAATTAAGATCCTGTTCATGCCGTTTTAGTCACAAGTGCCATGAAACAGTGGTGACCATCTTATGTAACCCTAGAACAGCTGACATAATTCTGTACTAGCAGAGTTACAATGTGCCTTTTGAGTCTTATTGTTGGAAATTGTTTAGTGGAAAGAAAATATAGAGATCTCTTTACGGTATGTGTAAGTTGCAGTACTGACCATGGGACCTACTTTTCTGCTTTTTCAGAAACCTATTGCAAAATGGGGCTCTGTGCTTTGCCTGAAATGTTCTGCACTATGGCCATAATCTTAACTTACATATATTCCATTACAAGTGTTTATTGTTAGGAAATAACTTGAAAAAAAATATTGTTGCTGTTAGAAGGCTTGCCTCTCCATAGATCTGACGTTTAAATTAGCCTGGTTATGTCATCTGCTTTCTGGATGGAGATACATAAGTTAAATGTAATAGCTTCTCAATGAAAACTGGTTACATCCTCCACCAGAAAAGTTAGTGCAACTTTAATGAGGAGAACATAATATACATACTTTTTAATATATTGTTTGATTCTGTCTATATGAAGCATTGTTAAGAACATTAATATGATGTTTTGTCAATTTAGCCAAAGTAACATAAACCAGTCTATGCTGTGTTTCGCCCAAGCCCTGGTAAAGATCTTCAGATAGTGAAGTAATGGACTCACAAAAATACATTTACTTTATGCACTGAGTTCACTGTCAGTGCCTGTTCCCTTGTAAAAGCCTACTACATAAAATACAGTCTGTAGTTTGTCTTGTCAAATAACGCTAGTCCATTCCTGAGCCCTGACAGCCAATCAGCACGCAGCATCAGTGAGACACATACAGGCTTTTGAAGGAAGATGTTGTCAGAGTACCAGGATGATTGACTTGTGAGCGACAGCTAAAGATGATTGCACAGAGATTGGCTATTTAATATGCACCATTATCATGTCTTTACGGGGTATATTTTCTGTTTTACCACTGCTCTTTTCATTGGCGATGACATGCCTTCTCAACATGGAGCTATAAAAGTGAATGAAAGTGCATAAAGGCCAACCGGTGCTTGGGTTGAATAGCTTGGACAATGGACTCACAATAGCTTTTGACGCCAGCAGTTATTGACTACCAAACGGTGAATGAAAATCTATGTCAGCAATAGGTGTATAAATAACAATGGAGCAATTTGACAGTTAACAACCTTCACCTGTATGGGGGGTATCGTGCACAATATGGAGGTCAACATGTTAGGAGCAGGATACGGAAAATGTGATTTGCTCATTGCTTAGTGAGTAACAATTGCCTGCATATAGATCTAGATTGCTGGTGATACTGCAGCTTGGAAACTGTACAAAAAACGGTAAAATATGATTTATTTAAGGGTCCTAGCATTTGGGCGAATGAAATGAGTTGTGGATCATCATTAGCAGTTGGTGGCTAACACAGATGGTCCCCACGCCTGTTCTGATAAATCACTGGTCACTGCGGTCAGTTTTCTATAGCCGCTTATACTCCAGTGATGGGCTGCTGCTGCTGTTGCATGATTTGTAGCTCAGATTGTGTACATTTGTCGACGTTATATTTGGGCATTCATGTGTGCACCGCGAGCTACAATCTGTCTGCTATAGGCTAATGGCTTTGACTCCAATCACCATCTCTAAACGACTCCCCACAACCCAGCCCTGTGTGGCATAAATAAGGACAAGTGAAGAGACTTGGAGTGAGGCCGCACAACAGTGGTCTGTTCAGTGCAGGCGCGTGTCCCTATGGGCAGCTTGAACCATGTCCAAGGAGCAGAGAAGGAGGCTGAATCATCCTCTTCTTCTCTGTCTCTCATCCTCTTCTCATGTTTTTCCCTCTCCTTTTTTGACAGCCAGCAGCTTAAGTGGTGTTGGGCTTAAGAACAGGTGAAGTACTTAAGCCGAAATACTGTTGCACTGAAGGCCACATGTTTTATGCAGTTGAGTTCTTGGAATTTGAATAAAGTTAACGTGTTAACTTTATAACTGTCATTAATCATACATTTTATTACAATTCATTTAATTACACACATGAATAAATACTTTTTATAGCATTCTGTCATACTTGAACTCAATTTTAAGACCCATTGCTTTAAAGGTGCATCATGTCCACAATCTCTTGTCCACAAGAAAATGGTTTGCCTGGTATGTTCCACTGTATGGCATTAAATTTCCCTCTCCATGGAGCCCACCATGAGACTTCATCAGACAAGGCAACCATACTCACAATAAGAATGCTTGTTTTGCAGTATATAATATATACAAGTTTAGTGGCACACTGTAGTAAAGTTACATAGTGCAGCCTTAAGCTTTATACATAACCTGAGATTAGGTTTGGTTAACATTATTTGGTTTGGTTACCATTGGTATATTTACCTCCACAAATCTATACATTTTACCACATTTCAGTGCTCACAGTGCACCAAACTGTTTCTTCTTATCAAAGTTCCAGCAGAATGGTTCGCTCTAGTCTCTTCCCTCTTTCCTATAGCAGCAGTTTTCTGACACACCTAGTGGCTCTGATAGACACCAGTCACACAATGATAAACGGCTGTGTGCTCTGGAGACCTGCTCTGTTTACCACATGATGTACTGCTCCCTACAACAAAATACTGTGTCTGCGCTTGGGCTGGGCTTTCTATCATTTTTAAACAGTGCACCAGTGGTGTAAGTCAAGTCGGCCATTAAGGAAAGTTACACAAAGTCATTATTTCTTAAAGGTGCACCGTTGGGGGTCCGCTGAAACTATGTTTAAATCTTGGTTTAGATTTTGCTACATTTTATATTGCCCCAAATTTGACCAGCTGGCTGCACTAGTAATTATAGCCTACTGGTGTATGTTTTGCAAAATTAATAATCTTTCTTACATAGTTTGCACAAATTTATGCATATTCATTTTTATGCCAGATGCCCTTGCTGCTTGATATAATTCATCACATTTGTGCAGGCCTAGTTCTAGTACAAGATTATATTGGCATGTGTTAATATACATAGTTGTAGTTTATTACCTGCTGTTACTGCTGTTATGAGACCCCTAAGTTAACCAGTGAGTACAGTGAGTTCTGAATAATACAGAAGTATAATACTCTAAAATGGCATCCTTCATTAGTCAGGCGGTGTGATGAATGGTTGAGGGCTCTTAGGCTAACGTGACCAATGTGTACCCTGCCACTACTACACTATTATTTTTCCCTAACTGAGGTTGAAAAACCCAGTGTTTGCTTGACACTGCATCGCAGGGCCCTGCTCTCTTAGTTGCCATGGTGACACCATTAGACAGTTTGTGCCGCACCATTTTTTAATATACATTTTTTTGTATTTCTTTGCATAGCCCCACGCCAACTACATGCTGGGGACTCACCCATGCCAAGTGTGCTAGAATGTGGGTGGGATGATGGGTGCATGTGATGTCGCTGTGTGTACCCAAAGGAGTGAGTGAAGATCAGAATAACAAGGTGGGAGGAGGAGAGAGAATGAATGAGAAAGAATGGCAATGTGTACAGTAGTTATGACAGGAGTGTGACGGGAGTGTGTGGGAGCAGGGATGCCGCAACAGTGCAGATGATTTTGCCTTGAGGAGCCAGTTCTCCAAGCACTGAGCCAAATCCTGACCCCCTCTCATCAGCTCACCGGGGGTTAGCCGCAAACGCTAAAGATTTATGGATCACACCTAGTGTCTTCTCTTTATTTATCCATAAAGCAAAGCACTATAGTAAAATGTGGAATTGAGCTAATATCCCTGCTAATCAATACATCCTTATGCGTGCGTCTGTGATTGGTCCCTGCGCTCCCTAAGGCTTCCTTTCAAAGAGCTGTAAGTACAAGTGGATTATTATGCTCCCTGAGTGGTTATCTTTGGATACTTATGTCTATTGAGCGCATAGACTGCAAGACGGTCAATGAGTTATCTCCTATGTGGTTTCGTCATGTTTTACTACGCTTTATTCATTTTTATTGTGTTAATGTAAATCCCAATACTTTGCATAAAAAAGACTTTATTGCCATACTAATAAGAATTTTTACAGAGCTTGTATACTGCTTACTGTAATCCATAATTAGCTACAAGTATTTTAACAGCCAGATGCCACACTGCAAATTTATGAAATCATTTTTATGCATTTTATAGTGAACAAATTAGCTGTTCTTGCATTTTCCTTGGAACAATTTACAGTCTATAATCTCCCATATCCAAGAATACATCCCCGTTGCTTCACGCTGCTACCTGTCTGTTGTATCTATAAAACTGACCATCAGCCTTCATCAAGCCTTTGATTTATGAGGCGTTCACGGTCCTAACGTAAGGTTATGACACGTGAGTGAAAAGATGAGCTGATATATGTGACAGCCGGGACGTGCACCGGACAGCCCCTCGCCTTATACAAGCGAGCAGCCGCGAGAAATGGGTCAAAGGTCAGAGTGCGTAGTGGGGGTGAACATGGACTCGTATGCCTGAGATATGAGAAGAGAATGGAGTGAGGAGGGTCTTAATGTCATAATAACATGGGTAATTGGCTTATTGTGCACTGTGGCATTTAGTATTGCCCATTATGACCACAAATGCTGACAGAGGCTAAAATGGTAAAACATTAATGTGCATGGTTACCGCAGAAATAGAAAGGGTAACAAAAATGGGGGTAGTTAAAATTGAGTGCCGTTGCTTGGTTGCCTTGAGACTGTAGGCTGAAGTCTTTTTGTGGGACATAAACAGCAGATCAGATGTGAGTCATGCCCCAGTGATGCAACTTTGGCATTCTCATTACAACAGCTGTGCTAACACATACAACAACCCAAAAAGTGGTGTTCTGTTCTTGAAGCATTCACATAATTGCCATTTCATCAGATGACAGATTACTGCTTAATTATTTTCAGTTCATTGTTTATGTTTTTCACATAGCAATAATAGACTGGAGCTCCTATACAAAACTGACACTGTTAGGTTTTTGGCAACAGTAGCTCAGTTGGTAGAGTGCTCATCCTCTGAGGTGAAAGTTGGTGGTTCCAATCCCACTCTCAACATAAACATCATGAGTAGTCAGAGTGGTGCGACTCCAGCTCCCACAGGTGACACTTAATCCCCCTCTCCCCACTGTCAGTGTACATTGCAGATGACTTTCGAGTCAGACTTGAGTCACTATTTTTAGGACATGAGACTTGACTTGATAAAATGGGCAAAGACTTGGGACTCAACTTGGACTTGAAGGTCATTGACTTGGGACTTGACTTGGACTTGAGGCCTGTGACTTGAGAAGACTTGAGAAGCATTTTAAGTCTGAATTCTTTCTATTCTGACCGTAATGATTCACATTAAGTTCCTGTCAAGACATTTAAAAAGAAAAAAATAACTAAATGAATTTCTACAACTCTTATGTAAATACTCATATACAAATATACCATGATTTTTTTAAGTACAATTTAGTTTAAAATTCATATAAATTGTAAAAAATAAGCTGTATTTGGTACTTTGGTTTAAAGACTTGAAATGACTTTAAGCTCAAAGCAGACAATTTGGACTAGACTTGGTTTTATGGGCCAGTGACTCGAGACTCGACTTGGACTTGCCTATATTTGACTTGGGACTTGACTCGGACTTGCAGTGAAAGACTTGAGGTTTACTTGAGACTTGCAAAACAAAGACTTGGTCCCACTTGTGGTGCATTGGGGTATGTGTGTGAATGAGTGAGTGGTTCCTTCATGTAAAAGGCTTTGAGTGCCTTGAAAATGGAAAAGTGCTATATAAAATGTGACCATTTACCATTTAACTGCAGTATAGGATGTTGTTGCCTAATCTAAAACAGTGTACCTAAACTTCACACCACCACCTAAGAAAATGTGTTTTTCTGATGCCCACTCGATGTAAACCAGGTCTGTAACTGCACTATAACAATTCTGAATAAATTATAGCTTGACAAAGCCTACATTGTTGCCACAGTAGTTCCAATCAAGTGACCAATATTAGGACAAAAACTCAATGAAATACTCGTAATCGGTCAGACACTAGAACAGAAGAGGACTTTGAGTTTCAGCAGAATGAGCTTGTGGTAGGTCAAGTGGTACTTGTACCACAGTTTGAGAACCACTAAGAACCAGTGTTGGGGAGTAACGGATTACATGTACCGCCGTTACGTAATCAGAGTACAAATTATGAGTAACTGTATTCAGTTACAGTTACTGTTTCAATGAGTGGTAATTGGATTACAGTTACTTTGCTGAAATAAGTGGATTACAAGGCGGTATTTTCCTGTTTTCACATTTTGTGCTACCTCGCATTTATTTATTTTTTTATTTCGGTAATTTCACTCATTGCCGGAAACCCAAACAGAACGCGCGCAATAAGACCGATGTAAACGTCATATTAAAGTTGGCGGTGTCAGTCACACAGTGGAAGCAGCAGTGCATTGGTAAAAACGCATTTGTGTCTTGGAAATTCTTCTCCTGATGTGAGATATATATATAAAAAAAACTAATATAAAATCACCTACAACTTAAATGTGAAACAGGAGCTACTGGCACTGGTGAAAACAACCTGCATAGACTCATAATATCTGCACTACTGTCCTATAATGACCTGCGACATGAGGGGACACACACACACACACACACAAACACAAACACACACAAACACACACACCTTCATCATCGTCATCAACCTGAGAACCCGCGGACCACGTCTCCTTCCGTAGTTACAGCGCGGACACCGCCGTCTCGTGCGCCGCGTGTGGACCGTGTTTTCTCGCGTAAACCGCGCTTCCTCCTGTGCGCCTCTAAACCAGAACTAACACCAGGACTAAACCAGGACTAATCCAGGACTAAACCAGGACTAAAGCAGGACTGAACCAGGTTTAAACTAGGACTAAACCACGACTAAACCAGAACTAAAGACCTGGTCTAGACCTGGTCTAGACCAGGTCTAAAATCAGGAGTAAACCAGGTCTAAAAATCAGGACTAAACCAGGACTAAACCAGGTCTAAACAACATGACACCTAACAGTAGGTTGACATAATTTAAGGTGATCTCATATAAAAAATAATTTCTCTATCAATAATATTTTTTAATATGGTGAAGGAAAGGCTGATCTTGTTACTGTCTTTTAACAGACAAAACCTCTTATATTAAGATATCATGGTCTTTGTTTCTCTACAGCAAACAGTTGCTTATTCATGGAGACTTGGGCTCAGACAATTTGAAGACAACAAACAAGAATTTTCAGGATGTGGTTGCTACATTCATGTCGTTTAAAAAAACATGACAATATCAAGTAATCCAAAGTAATCAGATTACGTTACTCACTTTAAGTAATTTTATTGATTACATTACAAACTACATTTTGGGGTGTGTAATCTGTAATCTGTAGGGGATTACATTTTAAAAGTAACCTTCCCAACACTGCTAAGAACTCAAACATACTAGTAATTTTTATTTGTTTTATTGACCCATGTTTTTTGAGTAATGTTACTTATAGAAGCTGGTAAGCATGTGGCACTAAAAAGAAACTATATACTGGTCAATGCAAAGCCAATATACGCAACAGCTTTCATGTGTTGTTTTGTAGAATTTCCTACTGAACAGATGCGTGCAAAGTGTAATGTCAGTGTGGATATACGATGTGTATTGCTTGTTTCGAGTGCGTCGCTTTCACTCTCTCTCCCTGTGATATCTGCAAATAGACTAGACCACATTCCGCTGTGTTTTGACAGCCACAGAAATGGAATCATGCAAAACAAAGCAACCACAGTCGCTTTAATAATGGGACTAATGCGTTCACTCAAGCATTGTCAAAACAAACGGCCATCAGAGGATCCAAGGAAAAGCACTTTTTAACCGAGCAGCAATATTCTACCATACTGTTACAGAATTATCCACAGGCAAAGTGCATAGCTGTCAGTCTTGGTTAAAATGCATACATCGCCAAACATTGTGCATCGCTTTTATTATGAGTTTAGTGAAACAACTGCATAAAATTATACAGCAGTGTGCCAGTAATAGGCAAAAGGTAATGGGCCATCTTTTTCAGTTCCAATACCAATTCCAATACTATAGCTTTAACTGCCAATAATTGATATAAGAAAAGACTGAAAACAGCATTTATTTATTTAAAACTAAATAAAATAATACAAAACTGATCCAAATGTGTTATTTAACTGTTATTTATCCCTCAAAAAACTACAGAACAGCTTTGTATAAATAAAAATTCAATAAATTGTAAATTTCTATGCCCACTACAACCAGTAAATATTAGGCATGTAACAGTAACCGAAATATCGTGATATCGTATCATCAAAGTTCTCACAGTAATATCGTGGACCATCACAATATATCAAATTACAAGTCTCTTTGCTTAAATTAAGAGTTATGGTGCAGCAACAGCTAAAAAAAGACAGAAGGAACTACATAGACCATGATCCTTTGCTCGATTTCAGTGCAGACTACAAGAAGAAATAACAGTTCTAATCACTTTTAAGTCTTAGTTCTTTGGATTAAGTCTTGTCAAGGCATTTTAAGAGAAAAAGTAGCATATTATTTAGCCTCCACAAAATATCTCAACAAATATCATACCGTGAGATGTGTATTGAGAAAATATCGTATGGAGAGATTTGTATATTGTTACATCCCTAGTCGTGAGCCTCTCCACCATATCGTGAGCTTTCCCATGATATCGCAATCAATTTTGTACGGTGAGGTTCATACCGTGACGATATCCTATTGTGAGACTTGGATATCGTTACACCCCTAGTAAATTGAGTCTTATTATGGTACATCGTTGTAAATGTTCAATCAGGATATTGGCTGAACCAATAATGGGAAGTCGATATTCGTTCCAGCAAATTTCTCAGTATTGGCATCGATTTCCAAAACCAGTATTGTATCGGTGCATCTCTAGTATCAGTGGTCAGTAATGGTGTCACAATGCAAGGTTATGACATGATAGAATGAAGCTGCAATCTGCTTGCACTTCTTGTTTTGTTGTTGAATAGTTTTCTGCTTTCATGGCTCATAAGTGTTGTTTTGTAGTGTTTTGTAGTCCAACAGATTTTGCACTATAACTATACCCAAGAATAAGCTTTGTGAAGGTAGTAGAAATAGAAAAAATGCTGTGTTCTCATTCTTGCTGCAACGTGAAAGTGTAAATTTGCTTGATTGTAGGACTGGGGGCATTCCATCCCAGCTTCTGCAAAACAAAGCAAAGAATATTTTTTTAGCAGCAATATGAAGGCGACATAATATGAGTCCCACAGGCTACAGCGTTTATTAGACATTTCAAATTTTTGTGCTGTAATATCAAATTAGGGTGCAGATCTGTCTTTAGTGTTAGTGCATAAAAGAGGTAGGCATTTATTGAAACTTTTACAAGACATTGAGTTGATTTAAAGAGTAGATTTATTATGGTGGTTGTAAGGTGAAAGTGCAGGTTTTGTTGAAAAAAATGTACTCTTACACTGTGCCTAACTTCATGTTCTGGCTCTACTCTTTAAAGGCCCTGTATGTATTCAAGCTAATTTAGTCTTGCCCCAAATAATAAGTCTGCTGTATGCTGTTTCTGCATTTAATTAGAAAGCATTTTATTGTCTGATAATTAGGAAGTGCGTGTTAGCATGCTACTTGTTGTTGTTAGCTTTACAGTCTCAGCATAAATGGTCTCAGAGAAAATGGATTATAAACTCTTCCTTGTGAATAATTAGGATGTCCATCGTATTGCTTAACGTTCTTGACTTTGAGGAAATGTTACTCTGTTGTTACCTGATTAAAAATATGCTCGAAGTTGTGTTTTGCTTCATTCACACATATATTTTTGTATATTTATGTATTTATTTGGGCAAATAGAGATTTACATTCTTATGCAATGGAACATAAGTGAAATCATAATAGAAATGAAAATAACCACAACAAAAAATTTGCCCAAAAGGAGTGGGAAGAAGAAAATGTATTTAATCCCACCCCCACTCTTCTAATCTAACACGATGAGCTTTCTTTTGCATTTTTCAGACAGTTTGCATTAAACTATATGAACTATTTACAAGTGCGGACAAAGAGTCATTTTTATAGCTTGGTAGTGTAACATAATCATACCAACAATTGTAAGGTTAAGGATACAGACAATGGTAACTGACAACAGATACAAGTGATGTAAAGGATGGCACAAACCAGCAATGGTAAAGGAAACAACAAACATAAAGCAGCGCTACAAAAGGAAGCATTGTTCTAATGTTAAGACCCACTCTCTATTCACTGTGACCATATGTTTATAGAACAACTTAAATTTATGGATATTTTGGCATTGCTTGAGATCCAGACTCTTCCAGAATTTTACACGACATACAGACACACAGAAACTTTTACAGGTAGTTCAAACATGTGATGGAAATTTATATTGTGGAAAGATTTCTCTCAATCTGTCTTTGTGTAAATGAATGTGATTTGTACCCGAGACCAGACCCCCACAGAAAAATATTGATCATGATTGATTAAATTAAAATAGTGATTAGTTTGTCTTTTAGAAACACATTTGGTCTTGTAACTAAAACTAATTTGGTTTGTTAGAAAAACCCTTCATTGTAACAACTTCTGTTCCCTTTTGCTTGCTAATCTTGTTAGGAAGTGATAAATGCATGTGAATATGGATGTAAATCAGATCAAGCACATCTGGCCACACCTCAGTAGGAGTCATCACCTTCTCACTTTGAAATGTCATCTCAGGCTTTATAAACTTGGTGCTTTGTAACATTTGGGGGAAATAGGGCAAAATGGAGTAGGGACATTCTGCTACTGCTGGTTAAGAGAGGCTGTTGGGCTCTGGCCAGGGCAGGCCTAGGCCCTGTCCATATCTGCTGTAACCTTGGTCTATATTCCAAACACTCATTGGGCTTTGCAAATGGATTCATAATTGATCTTCAAGAGATATATAATTTTTCCACAACAAACATTATACATGTTTTGAGTAAACCTGGTTTATTAGTCTGCCTATATCTCCAAAGCTCAAAATGCCCTGTTCCACCTCTGATGTCATGAAGTAGTAATTTATAAGTTAACAGCTCCTTTTACCTGTATTACAGCAAAGATTGGCAAATCCAGATCTTAAATGATCCAAATGATTGTAGTGAAGATGTAAGGAATTTAAGAACACAGTGGAGCACTTCCTGTATTACATGACATCACAAGGTGGATCAGAGTGCTTTCAGTTTGGGAAAAGTAGTCAGCCTAAATATACAGGATTTGTGTGTAAAACATGTGTGAATGAAACAAACAAATTAGGAGATGAGGAAGCAACATTATAAGAGAGATCAGAAAATAGCATCATATGGGTTCTTTATGTAACAGGACAGCACGTGAGTCGCCTGATATTATCCAGCGCCTATAGTCATCACATTATACATTCAGTCATCATGAAAATACAATTACACCCATCTCTCACACTGTCACTATTAATAGGCTCCGATAACTCATCAATGTGACATGCCCATGACACAATGCCAGATTCTGATCAAGCCGATTTGGCAGCAACACAACTCAGAATGTGGCTGGGATTATGCTCTCGGCACAGAAGTCACCCACAGCAAAACACCACCCATGTAGAGTATTGAGCAAACACAATTCGCACTTTGGGGGCTGTCTCAGTGGGTTCTGTTGGTAAAATGTCACAGTTTGGTAATGTGGCTATGTAACACTTGTTTTTTGTGAAATAGCAGAGTTCTTCTTTGTGTATGGTGGTGTCTGGAGCCAGAGCCCTGCTGACTCTGAAGAGGCAGGGGCACAGGGCCAGGTAGAGCTGATGGGATGCCCACTGAGATGCACATGTTTGGTATTAAGACCTAGAGACTGGACAAAAGATTAGTAAGCTGCCGCCGTTAATCATTATGTTTACGTTCCATTAGAAGAGTGACCCTTTCTTCCATGCAAGTGATGTTGTTATGGGACTGGAATTGGTTGAAACTGTTGCATTGGAATTTTTAAAAGAAATTTTAAAGGTTATTTTACGCAAAAATCCTCTGTTAGTATGTTGTTTCCTCATCAAAAACATACCTGGAGTTGAGTTTTGTTTCATTCATACATGCTTGAGTAAACCTACTTTATTAAGCTGTCTACATCTCCAAAGCTCAAAAGGTTCTTTCCCACCTTGTGATGTCATGTAGTGAAACTAAATATGCAGGGTTTGTGAAACGAAACACAACTGCAGGCATGTTTGCAATGAAGAAACAATATTATTAGCCTAATTCATCAGCCGGTTTCACTTCATGGAAACTGTCTGACCTCGCAGCATTAGGATTCATTCGCTCGATAGTAGCCAGGTACTTTATTTCATTTAACCAATTGCTGCTATTTGGTCATGACATATGTAATCCGCCGCCAACGGGGCTAACTCGTATGTTAAGATTTTCCCAAATCCCATAGGAAGAAGGGCTATTGCCTTTCCCCTTGATAAAATTCACCAAACATTCCCTTTGTTTCAGCTTTAAATCCTCGATCTCAGGAATCGTTGACAACACAGAATGTATGGCTCTTCATTGATTGACTGGTACCTGAACTCGCACTTCGGGGTTTTTGAGAAGCATCTAGTGTATTCTATGATATATTGTATGATGACCAAACACCAGTATTTGCCCCTGAAAAGTCTATTTAAAGCCTGGATTGCTATGGAGTCAAAATTCAGTCAGTTTTTATTTATGTTTTGGTATAAATTCAAATGCAGCCTTCAATGTTTATTTAACCAACACATGGCATCCAAGCAGAGACTTTGTAACCCTCATCATTACTAATAGGATTACAGTATTTGACCTACAGATGGCAATAAATTACAAAATCTATGTCATCACTTTGACTGGGGCAGATGTCAATACTAAGTAGATTGCACTATTTGACATTCGAGTCCGATCCTGCAACTAACCAGAATATCTCCTTGATTCACTAACTTTGCATCTGCTTGTTGTTGTAGGGACAGCTTATCAAAAAGTGAGTTCCAATTAATTACTGATCCACTAACGAGATGCGGCGGCGTCTAAAAGTTGCGAGACAAGGACAGCTATGCGTGTACGTGTTGGACGGGCCTGCCAAGTGAGTACAGCACCCGTGTGAATGACAATAGTGAGGAGGAGGAGGAGGGTGGAGGAGGGAGGGGGGCGTGCAGGCTGATTTCAGTTAACAGATGCAACGTGCAGATGGGCATTGGTCTTTTTTGATTAGCAGGCATATGAAGCAAGTGCTCAATGTGTCCGCTGGGTTTTGGGAAGCTTGCATTTATAATAGGACTCCAAAGGATCTCCAGACATAATAGACATGGTGTAATTGTGCCAAATGATTTATTCTATAGTAGAACCCTTAAATGGGTTGAAGTCTTCATTGAACTGTGTTATTGTGCCAGATAAAATGTCATAAAGGAATTACGATGGTTGACATACTAAAGTGCAGAGGTCTGTAGTGTTTCCCATTAGTAGAGGAGACAATGGTGGCCTCCCATAGTCTAAAATTCTCCCCCATAGTCTAAAAACAATCTGGACGATGTTGACATAACAAAAGTAGACTTTGTTACTCATTGCATTCATCATAAACTTAAAATCAGTGGTTAAAGATTAAATATATATAAGTCATTTGAATTAGACTATATAATTCAAATAAAAATAATTAGTTCCACTGTAATGTTAACAGAATCTATGGGAAACTCTGCTGAAATTGTAACATTTCAAGAGGAAGTACTTAGTAGAGTTCCAATAATATGCTCAGTAAAAAGTAAGTGTTTAAAAATGTGGAAAGTCATCTGAAAGAGAATGGCATGCAAGTCATTAAATAACATAATCAACATAAAGCCGTCCTTGTATTACTCACAGGGAGAAGACTAACTAAAACTTTTACCCAAGTAAGAGTGATAAACTGTAAAATATATTTCTCAAGTAGGAGGAAAGAACGGCATCTTAAAACAACTCCAAGAAGCACAGTTGTATTAAAAAATTTGAAGTACTTGTGCAATTGCAGTAAGACCCACTTCAGCTGGAGTAGTCGAGAACAATTATCGTATTTTAAAACTATAAGTCGCTCTGGAGTATAAGTCGCACCAGCCAAAAAATGCATAACGAAGAAGAAAAAAACATATTTAAGTTACACCGGACTAGAAGTTGCACCTTTTGGGGGAAATTAATTTTATAAAGAGGTAAACGGAGCACCGCTACCTCTTCTGCGTAGCCGTCGTCAGACTCAGCATCAGTTCCAGTAAGAATTATTCGGGCCTTTTTGAATCCCAACAGGATGGTTTCAGTTGTCTTTATGTTAGTGTAAATTTTAAATTGTCAGTGATACAGACGTAATGGTGCGATTGATTGACTTGATATCAGACAGGACAGAGGCTCTTTCTCTTTCTTCTGCAGGAGACATGTGCAGTAGAGTCAAGTGACAGTGTTACAGGAATAATAGGAGTAGCAGATACTGACACACAAGTCTAGACCTCTCGCGGCTGTCAATTTTAACATATAAGTTGCACCAGAGTATAAGTCACAGAACCACCCAAACCATGAAAAAAAGTGTGTCTTATAGTCCGAAAAATACGGTACTTAATGTCGTCTACTAAAGCAGCTCATAGAATAATAAAATAACTTTGATAATATTCTTAAAGCCACAATATATATTTATGCGAATATTTTCTTCTTGATGAGATACAAAGAGCAAAACAACCATCTTAACTTTAACCTATGAGGCCTTTGAGTGTTATGACATCTTTTCAACAAAACCTATTGGCAAACTTTCACTTAGATGACAGACGGATTTCAAAAGAACAGCGTAACCTTTTGTTTTGCCAGCCTTTTTGACACATTATCTCTTTTGTTTCATGAGATTTCAAAACTATGGCGTTACATCACACTGCAATAAACTCATTTCCATTGAACAAACCCTAAGTGTATGCTTCTATAGACGCCATCAATAAATACCCATGTCTTACTGACTCTTGCACTATGAAAACACCATAATCATGTCTCACAATGGAAACATGCCTTCATCACATTAGTACTTTGTATCCGAGTGGCTCACAGAAATGCTTCCCTGCAGACGCTCATATACTCCCTTTGTCGTCATGGCTCCTGGCTGGCTGATTAGGTCTGGGCCATTATGCCATTGATTGGAATCATATTGTGTTCCAGCGGTGGCAGATGCTGATGGACATGTGAATTCCCAGGCATGTATCACACATGAGACATTGACGTGCCTCTCATAGATTAAATCAGCCCAGACAGAAAGCAGCAGAGCATGATGGGAATCAGTTTAAGAGTGTATGTCAATAATGTTATAATGCTTATGAAAGGTTTGACTGCTCTCTGTGTCATTTTCACTTATGTTCCACTGATGGCAAGTTTTCTTCAAATTTAGTTTAAACATGCAGGACAGGACGTTTTAATTTCAATTTTACACTAGAAGGATTTGAAGAGCCCAATCCTGCATCTCAGTCTTGCAATAAATCAAGTATAGTGCCATAACAGAAATGCTCTATTTATCCTTACATCAGCATTGATCTGCTAAGCATGGTAAAATTAATCTAATCCATCATTTATTTCTTTTGGTTGGAAGTTTGAACATATCCTGCAATGATGAACATAATATTTCATCATTCCATTAAAAACAATACCACTGTATGGTAATAATAGGGGTGTAACGCTATCCAAGTCTCATGATACGATATCGTCACGGTATGAACCTCACGCTACGATATTTACTGCGATATCGTGGGAACGCTCCCGATATGGTGGGGAGGCTCAAAATTAGGGATGTAACAATATCCAAATCTCTCGGTACGATATTTTCACAATATACATTTCATGGTATATTTATTGCAATATTTTATGGAAGGTAAACAGCTAAAACTGTCAATATGCTACTTTTTCTTCTCATAATGCCTTGACAAGACTTAATCCAAAGAGCTAAGACTTAAAAGTGCTTAGAACTCATGGTCTATATAGTTCCTTCTGTCTTTTTTTAGATATTGCTGCACCATAACTCTTAATTTAAGCAAAGAGACTTGTAATTCGATATATTGTGATGATCCATGATATTATTGTGAGAACTTTGAAGATACGATATCACATTACATCCCTAGGTAATAATACACTTTTAAAAGTAGTGTAACAATCGTATTACATAAGCAGCGTTATTGGACTGTGTCGTGTGATTCACTGCCTTGATTATGTCTGTACCCCTCTGTGGCCTCAGTTGACCATTTGACGACTTGGTTTTATCCTTGGGAGTCCAAGGCCGGCGCTCTCTCCTGACCGATCACAGCAATACGTTCCAGCTGCTGATCATCATGGGGCCATATTTCTCTTTCGGCGTTCTCCGAAGGGATGTATGATTAATGATAAAAGATGAGAGCTTGCAATTTTATCTCCTTCTTCTTCTTCTAAAATTGCTATATTTGCCTCTAAATGTTTCTGTGGAAGTAGACTCACATTCCACATATTCAAGATACGCAAGCATGCCTTGACTTACTCTTATAAGTAATTACTCATCTGGGTTTTATTTAAAAGGCAATTATAGAAGATTACCCTGCAGCTCTCCTTTGGTTAAAAAAAGAAAAGGAATTATTATTAAAAATGACTGTGGCATTTTAAAAAAGTCACGCAAGTGTGAAGAGTCCCTTAAGGTAGTCGTCACAGCTGCCAGCTTCTTTCTTCACCGTGGAAGCGCGTAATTTTTTGCCCATATAACCACTGTAATAATAGGTGAAGCACCATGGTCTAACTGTGAACTAAATCTATGCCTAAGAATAACAATGACCCTACTTTCTGAATATATTTCGCCTGTTCAGTGCTTTACACCAAACACTTTAGATTCAGCACCTCTACAATGCTAAACGAGCCAGGTCTCCTTATAAAACCAGAGGTGTCCCCAACTCCCACTTAGTCATGGCTCCTTAAAGACAGCTATGATGGACTTGGGTGCAGTCGGCCTGCTAGTTAAAGCTTGTTAACCTGGGCCATCCGAATACAAGGTCAGGCCTAATATACCGCACAAGTCATTTTGGAGGACTCTATTAAGGGGCTGCAGTGAAACTCTGTGGCATCTGAGGAGCGTGGAATAGATTAGGGTAAAAAGGGTCACAAAGCAATACAAAAACTGTTGAAGTACTCCAACCAGGCATATTATTATGACCACTGACAGGTGAAGTGAGTAAGAGATCTCTTTATCATTGTACTTGTTAAACTACATAGTAAGGTACTTCATTGTCCCCACAGGCACATTTTTCTACTGCATTTGACTCATTCTTCAAGGCTGGGCACACATGTCAGGAACAGTCTCACAGCAGTGCACTATCCAATCACCATTCTCACTGTTACCTTTGGCCTGTGGACTATGACGCTAGAGAATTATCATATATTCTGTATGAGTAGGATGATGGGGGGGGGCAATGCAAACCCATTCAAATGTTTATTGGAAGGTCTCATTTGGTCCAGGAATCAAACTCTGGACTTTCTTGCTGTGAATTAAAAGAGCCAGCTCGGCTTGTCACCCTGACAATTACTACATCGAATTATGGTTTAATATTGGATAGCTGGATCAATATATTTTGGAGCTCAATATTTATCCTGTCTACATTTTCTTTGCAGTAGTGGGGAGATTTCAGTTATTTTTGTTGTAATATGAAAACAAAATGAGCTGTAGAGAGTTGAAAATGTAGCTTTTATGGTAGAGCACTGCACTTCCGACACAAAACAGTGCGGGACACATTTTGAAAGCTCTCTGCGGGCACGGGTGGGAACGGGACTGCACAAGGCGGGAGCGGGTGGGTGGGATGATAAACTGCAGTCGCGCAAACTAAATACGAGTTTAATGTAAAATATACAAATGATTAAATGTCATACATTTGTGCTTGATAGCTTATGTGGCATTAATAAACATTTTAAGCAGCCTCAATTTGCGGACATGATCTAATCTCGCGCACATTTTGGACAGTTCATGTTTGACAGAACTTAAGAAAGAGAACGTCCCCATCTTGCAGGATTTGCAGGCAGGAGCAGGAATGAAAATTATAATTCTTTCTGGGTGCACGTGGGAGCGGGACTGCACAATGCGGGTGTGGGCTAGCCCGATTCATTAGCCAGTTTCACTTTTTTCATTTAACCAATCACTGCTGTTTGGTTGTGATGTATGTATATTAAGCCATAACTGGTATATTAAACTTTTCCCAAATCCCCTAGGAAGAAAGGAAATAACTTCTTTCCTTTTAATAACTTCTTTCCTCTTAATAAAATTCACCAAACATTCTCTTTGTTTCAGGTTTAAATCCTCAATCTCGGGAATCCTTGCCAACACAGATTGTATGGTTCTTTGCTGATTGGCTGGTGACTGAAGTCACACTTCGGGGTTTTTGCGAACCATCTAGTGTATTCTGATTCCTGACCTAGTTGCTGGAGAGAAATGAAACTGAGTGGAGGCACTAGGTGGCACCAGCCTGGCTAGGTGCCTGGGGGAGCAGGACAAAAAATTCTGTCCCACGCAGACCTCTGTTATATGGCTTATTATTGCTTCATTTTCTATTCATTTGTTGCTGCTCATGCTTTTTAAGGATATTGTCTATTTAAACGTTTGTGTACAGGGATTATCCTGCATTATTGTTATTGTCAGTTGCATGAAGAAGTTTCAGTATTGTTGTTCATCTCAGTGTATATCTGTAGCAGTACACCATGCTTCAAAATGTTTTATTGTGACAGATTTTGTCATCCAAGTTGATTTATGAGAAAATAGAATAATTTGCAAATGTAAATGTTTGACTGTTTTTGTGAAATGGTAACATTCATTTATTTCATGTCATAATGTATTGCCTGATAAGTGTAGATTTACTACTACTTCTTGACTAGTGTAAACTGTTCTTCCTCTAACATGGGTCCATAGGAGTTCACGACTGGCTGCACACCACTAACCATCTATCCAAAGAGCTTAGCGATCAATGCTGAGAGAACCGTTGTACTTTTTATAGGGCCACATTCTCGCTGGAGTACTACTTTTCCATTTATCAGATTCCCAGCCGCTTCAGCTTTTGCCCATGTGGAGATTAGACCAAATAAATGGCTACTGTAATGAATGAGTGATTTAATCTAAGCACGATTCTGTCTACCGGAATAAAAATACACAGGTGATAAACTGTTGACGCCATGAAGTCATAAAAAGGGCGTAAACTGCTTATATTTATTGGTTTTCAAAACACACTTGATATGACCATGGCTATCGAGCGTGGCCGTTTTGTTGCAATTTTCATTTATCTTTTAGCCAGGCTTCAAACCCTTGACTTCTAGTATAATGAAAATGTGTAGCCTCCTCCCTCTCCTCGCATCTGGAATGTAAGTGGGCCACATTAAATCAGTCTTGGTGCGAGATGGCGTGGGATTAGCTTTTTACGCGCGTGCTCCCGGTGAGATAGTGGTTAGGGAGAAAGCGAGGGGAGACACTTGGAAGACACACATAGGGTATAGGAGACTCCGCGAGCAAACACCTCCTCCCCTCATCCCTCCTCCCCTCCTCCTCCTCCTAGCTCGTCGTCATGGAAACGGGTTGTCTTCAAACACGAGCGCCGAGTGACTATTGGGTATTCACATAACTGCATTGCTGTTTTTTTTTTTTTTTGAAACTATATTAAAGCTAAGTAGGTAATGAGCTCTATTAGTTGTGAATGGCACGCTGATTTTGAGGATGTGAGCGTATTTCTTCCTGCTTCTAATTTCAAATCAATTTCTGTCATCCATTTGAAAATTGTATTCATTATTCTCGAGTATGTAATTTTCTTAAACGTCTTGGGTAGATTCCCTTGACAATCTATGACGCTGCAGATGCGAAAAGAAAGCCCTCTAAGGTGGTTGCTAGGCTACTGCGAGGACACAGATCAAGTGTTTAATTGTTCCGAATTGCGACGTTGTGTTAATGTACAGTTACAGATTGAAGCACTTTGAATGGGATTTCCGCCAGAACCCCATAACAATCTAAAAAGTAATTTATGTTATGAGTGAACTCTGCCTCTGTCTATATCGTGACCATAGTTGTATAGTCTTGGCATACTTTTAAAGCTCAGAGCAAAGGGGTGTGGTGGCAGCAGGTCAGCGGAGATGATAGTGCCACACAGAACAGGGAAAACCCACTCAACACTGGCACTACTGTTTATATCTATTCCGCAAACAGCCCCTAATGCAGTCAATATGTTAGCAGCCAACACCTCGCTCCGGAGCACCCATGATTTATGCAGCGTGTGTGGGCGTAATGCGTTCCTGACTGCAGCCCATCACACATACTCGCCTTCTTCTTCTTCTTCTTCTTCCCTCTACTCTTTTCTCAGCTGAGTCAAATCATAGTGTTTATCATTACGGCTCTACGTGCGCTCCGTGTAGTGGATTAACATGTTTACCCACAGCAGCTAGAGCCTCAGCCTTCTGTTATCACATTTTGGTGGCATTTCTTTCCAAATGTTACTCGAGGTGTGCGTGGGACTCCCTGCTGTCAGTTTGTATTAGATTGGTATTTCTTCACTTTTTCTATAACAATACAGTGTCTCAAAAGGCTGTAGTATTCTCCATTACTACAAGTAAAAGAGCAAGGGTGACAGAGGTAGTTTTAAAGTTTCTGAAAGTTGGACAAGAAAGGCGAAGACTCTTAGTAAAAGATGGATAGTGTTTTGGTTGAGGCTTGGAGTGGTTCACAGGTAAATGCCACAACTAGGAGCATGACCTAACATTACATTACATTACATTTCACCTTAAAAGATGGATTTTACAATATTATGTGAGGGCCACAGTAGTTGGTAGAGTGACCTTTTCTTAAAGCCCCACCATCTGTTACTGTAGCCAAATAAACAGATTAAATAAAAGCTTGAAAGTTTTTTGTTTTGTTTTGTTTGTTTGGTTGTTTGTTTTCATTTTGAATTTTTATTGCTCTGAAAAACTTAGAAAACTTAGAAAACCTTACTGTGAGTGGACTTGCATCTCCACAAACCTGTCTCTAATCCTGGAGGAAGGTTTCCACGTGTATGTCTCCATGGAAATGTTGTTCCTTTGGCTACAATATTGTTAGTCTGATTCATCAGCCGGTTTCACTTTGTGGAAACCACCTGACCTCGCAGCATTAGGATTCGTTTGCTCAACGGTAGGCGGGTATTTTTTTAATTTAACCATTCGCTGCTATTTGGTCATCACCTATGTAATGCGCCAAATCCCCTAGGAAGAAGTGCAATAATGTCTTTCTCTTTGTTCTGGCTTTAAATCCTCGATCTCGGGAATCGTTGCCAACACAGAATGTATGGCTTCATCTCCATGCATCTCGACCACTTTGTTTACTGTTGTGCTGTAAAGGGACCCAGTCATGGCTTCACAGCTCTTTGCTGATTGGCCGGTGCACAGTCTACAACTTCCGGCTTCTTGCAAACCATCTAGTGTATTCTGATTCCTGACCTGGTCGCTGGAGAGAAATGAAATTGAGCAGAGGCACTAGGTGGCGCCAGCCTGGTCAACAATATTTAAGAATAAAGTGCGACTATTACCATAGAGAATGATCTGAAGTATTGTTTAACTTTTATAGAATCATGCAGGTAAAAGTTACACTGTTTTGCTTTGAAATTTCTTCCAGATTTGACAGTTTTCAGGTATTGTTTGCTGTCAGACAACAACCAACCAACTACTGAAGTTTTATTAAAGTTTCTCAGTAAAGTTTCTCAAGTGGATATATTCTTTGCCCTTGATTTCTGTCTCATCTCAACCACTTACCTCATTTCCCAGGATGCGCTTTGCTAACGGACAGAAGGCTCCGGCATGGATCCAAGATGGCGTCCAGTGACATGGCTGACCAGGTGTTAGACACATCGAACACGCTGCCTCTGGGCCTGCTTTGTTTGCTTTCTGCTTATGGCTCATTACCTCCATTCTGGGGCATTTACCATAATGCAGCGTTCTGGATAGATGAAGTCAAATGTAAAAAATCCCTACAAATGTACCTCTACATCTGTACCATCCCACCAGGAGCCCAGACGGCAGGTGTGGTGCCATGTGGCTTTACCAGGTGCCAAAACCCATCTCCGCATTGTGACATTATGAAAAGGCTGATAAGAAATCCCTGTGAAATTGCTTGCATAAGGATCCAGGCTTTACTATGATGAAATTGGCGCGACTACAGTGTGTAAATATTGTTTGTTTACCGTACGGGATGAGTCATCTTCGTCGTCCGTGACCCCGGAAACCCAAACATAGTAGTGTACTGCATATTCAGGGAGTTTCAATGTGTAAAGAAACTCCCACGTACATATAGTTATATCAGATCCTGCTAGGAGTTCTGACAGCCACCAGAGTTTTTCTTAAAGGTGCACTGTGTAACTTTTTGGTTTGGGGGTCTATTGCCTGCTTATTTCGATAATATGTCTTTCGTCTTCCTGGAATGTTCCACAGTATGACATTTAACTCAGTTACCTTACATTTATTCAATTACTGATGGTTATAGCTCCAAAATGCCTCTTCACAGATCTGACCTGTAACTTGGTCTGGTAACATCTCCACAGAGAAAAGGATTTGACGGACCCTCTACCAGAAAGTTACACAATCCACTTTTATAGAGCCAATAGTCAGGTGCAGTGATGTGACTTCTTTCAACTATCTCCAAACCGTGTCCACTGATAAAAAAATATGAACAAGGCAGGACCATAAATCTTGACAGGAGCTAATGAGAGCCAGGTCCCTCCAGTCCAGCGGCCACGACCAGGCAGGGTGCCAATGACATCATCTCGGGGTAGTGAGAATGGATTGATGGCAATGACGATGATGGTGACTCTGTGCCTCTGGAGTCTTATGTGTTCTGCTGTATGAGGAAAAGGTTGTCCAAGTGAGAGGTAGTTTGGCCAAAAGTGCTTTCTTGTTAGATCAAGTACCACCTACAAAGTACTATATTTTTGGACCGCAAATGAGCCTGTAAGTTGTCAGGGTAATCGAGGACACGACCATTATTGCAAACTACTTCTAAATGCTACAAAATAAATTCACAAATATATTTTATGTCACCTTTTTCTTTTGTCACCTTTTTTAATTGGTTTCCATCCCACTCTCCACATAAGCATCATTGGTTGAGGGGTCAGATCCTTTGACCCGTTAGGTTAGTGCGATTCCAGTAGATGAGTGCTGTTGTTGTGTCCTTGGGCAGGACACTTAACCCACCTCGCCCTCAGTGTCTGCATACATTGGTTTGTCAATGTGTGCGTGAATGGTTGAGTGGTTCCTTGATGTAAAGTGCTTTTAGTGCCTTGAAGGTAGAAAAGCGCAATGTAAAATGTGACCATTTATCAAAAATGAGACATAAAGTATTTACTTGGGGTCAACATTTCAAACTAAGGATGAAAAATTATGAATAAAGCGCTTCAACATGCAAAGGAAAAGAGCATTGCTTGTACCATAGATAGGGTTTAGTTTTGTGAATAGTGCGCCATGATTTTCTTTCTGATTTGCTTTTTTGAGCTAGATGCCCTTTCCAACACAAATCACTAGTCTCCAAGATTGAGATTGACACTGCGAAGGATAATCGCTCACTGAAAATGTACAGGAAAGCATCACTGATTCAGAGTCCTGCAGAGTCGATGCAGTATGAGTACGGGCAAATAGTTGCTGAAATGGGCGGGTTTTAACGTGCTGGACTTTTACGGGCAGGTAGTAATTACACACAGGTGGGTGAGGACTAAACCAGGACTAAACCAGGACTAAAACAGGACTAAATCAGGACTAAACGAGGACTAATCTTAGGCTTAAGAGAGAGAAAACCCTGAGCCCATGGTGCAGGGTGCCCGTAAAGTGCGATTGGGCATCAGCTGCGCTTAACTTCGTGGGGCGCGGAGCTCTGCACCAGTCCTTTCTCCTGCAGTCACCTGATGCACCTCCGAGCCCGTCCCGACAGCGAGTCCTGGTTCAATTCTGGTTTGGTCCTGGTTTAGTCCTGGATTAGTCCTGGGTTAGTCCTGAGTTAGTCCTGGGTTAGTTAGTTAGGTACCGTTTCATTTCATTTCGTGATTGTAATTCTTGAAGTTGTAACTTTTCAATTCGCATTCTGATGGATGCTTCACTTAGGATGCTTTTAATTTGTGTGTGATTGATTGTGGAGTGGAATGTTAACGGGTCCAGGTGGGTGTGGGTTTAACTTTGATAAAATCACAGGTGTGGTGCTGTACTGCGCAGGGGCGGGTCTCCAAAAATGGACCCGTGCAGGACTCTGCCCTGATTAATATGCACAAATGATGGATTTTAGCAGCAGATTAATTCAAATTTACTTTTGAAAGTCTAGCCCAACACTAACCCCCAATTCCAAATCTTCTTAATAACACTTTCCAAAAAATACCCAAAATTTCACCTCATCTACCCTATGCAATCCCAAACAATTTACTCTCTTCAATTTCTTCCTGAGATCATTTACATTGCTGTGCCTTGTTAATAAAAGAAAATTACCCCAACAAGCCAGAGAAAATTGGACCCAAATAGAGGAGTATATATTTCCCTTGGCGAAGACGGCTACTTCCTGTGTCTTATTTGCTCTGTATCCAGCGCAGCAATAGCAGTAAATGAATAAGAACAGCAGACAGGAGCCTCGGCACCACTGTCACTGACCTGGCTGATTACTTTCATGGATGACAGTTTGTCTCCTGTGCCTCCGTGTGCTCTGTTTTTATTGAGCGTTGCCACCGAACGCATGTCCAGGGCGCCCGGGCGAGATGGTCAGTGCAGAGGGCTAGTGCACATATCGATTCATAGGAACTCCTGTAAACTCGTGTAGCATTGGCTCGCCATTCGACTTCACCCATATCATTACACAACATGTAATGATTTTTTTGGCTCAGAGTGCAGAAGGTGGGGTGATTACATTGAGGAAATATAGAAGAAGCGTGCAAAACCAAGCAGAAGTATAAATGTGTGTTCAGCCTTTTTACATTTTTTCCTAACCCTTTAATGTCTGTTATAGGGAAGTAACAATAACCGAAATATCATGATATCATGTCATCAAAGTTCTCACCATAATATCGTGGACCATCACAATATATCGAATCACAAGTCTCTTTGCTTAAATTAAATAGCTAAAACAAAATACAGAGGGAACTACATAGACCATGACCCTTTGCTGCATTTCAGTGTAGACTACAAGAAGAAATAACAGTTCTAAGTACTTTTAAGTTTTAGTTCTTTGGATTAAGTCTTGTCAAGGCAATTTAAGAGGAAAACATAAGATATTAACAGTTTAGCCTCCACAAAATATCACAATAAATATCGTACCTGAGATGTATATCGTGAAAATATTGTACCGAGAGATTTGGATATTGTTACATTCCTAGTCGTGATCCTACCCACCATATTGTGAACTTTCCCACGATATCGCAATAAATATCATACTGTGAGGTTCATACCGTGATGATATCATATCGTGAGACTCATTACACCCCTAGTCTGTAATTATACTTTTTCTTTATAATAACATAATCATGATGTTGCATGATCCAGATTTAAAGGTGCACTGTGTAACATTTCTGGTGAAGAGTATGCCATCTGCTTGTCTCATGGTGATGACTGTATGACAATTAACAAAAATATGTCTTGTATTTATTAATTTACAGGTGTTTCCACAAAACTAAAACAAACTAAGGTATGCATTCTTACTGTGAACAGATCTACTTCTCCACAGTTCTGACCTGTAACTTGGCCTGGTGATGTCTCCATGGAGACAGTAAAAATTAATTGCCACACTGTAGAACATTCCAGGAAAAACAATAGCATCTACACAGAGTCAAACAGGTGGCAGACCCTACCAGAAAAATTACATAGTGTACCTTTAAAGCTTTGTAACTTGTCCATTGTGGTGTCATTGCTTTTCCTTTTTTTTCTGTAATTGAAAATGGATAATAAATATGTTGATGCCATAATGTGAAAAGATTCAGGGAAAAAATAACTGACCTAATCCTTGATGATCAATATTATAAGTGATTACTGCATTTGTATAAACAGGAAATTGCTTGATTTCTCCCATAAATAAGGTCAAATGCTGCATCCTATAAATGTTGTTGTCTAACTTGTGGTAGAATAGAAGTGCATGTGCATAGAGTGGGACTGACACAGAGCCAGGCTTTCAGGCGCTGCTGTGGACGGGGACAGAGGGAACTCATTTTCAGGGCATGTCCCAAGGCCACCACATCTAAAGACCTCCTCTGAACAATCAGCGCTGCCCATAATTGACAGGTCAGGGTCAGCCACTGCAAGATCAGGGCCGTACAATTTCTCTGAACAACAAGAGCTTGTTGCTAGGAAGTTTACTGTGCACATTCGGAATGTCAAAAGAAAATTATTTCTAGGCAGCTTTAAAGGGTCGTTATTATGCTGTTTTTTGATCTGTTATAATTAGGGGTGTAACGGTATCCAAATCTCTCTGTACAATATTTTCACGGTATACATCTCATGGTAATACTTCCAAAGAATCCAAAGAACTAAGACTTAAAAGTGCTTAGAACTGTTATTTCTTCTTGTAGTCTACACTGAAATGGAGCAAAGGATCATGGTCTATGTAGTTGTAGAGATGTAGAGATATGTAATTTGATATATTATGATGGTCCACGATATTATTGTGAGAACTTTGAAGATACAATATCATGATATTCCGGTTATTGTTACATCCCTAGTTATAATGTTTTTTCTCATTGCAATTCATCATTCACACATGTTTAACACACAAACACTTGGATATTTAGGCTGAGTTCTTCTTTCTGAAGAAAAGGTAAAACTTAAATTTAACTTGAAAACTAGTGCTTCATGACATCACAAGGTGGAACAGAGCATTTTGAGCTTTTGGAGATGTAGAAAGACTAATAATGCAGGATTACTCAAACCTGTGAATGAATGTGAACAAAACAAAACACAACTCCAGGTATGTTTTTGATAAAGTAACAGCATTACAACATGGCTTAAAGCTCAGAAGAGTCAATTTTGCTTAATATAAGCCTTTTAAAGATGTACAATGTAACTTTTCAGGTAATAGTCATATTTTATAATGTCAACTGAGGTTCCTTTGGGTTTAAATCAATAGAAATATAATACACCATTCATACATGCAACTCAGGAACATCAAGCAATTCAATCTCACAATCTCACATTAACACTAGTCACAGGGTAAGCCGAGTGAAAGATGAAGAAAACGTCCTTCATAAAGAACTCCATCACCATCACAGTATTCACCTCCAGCTCAGGTCAGGCTCTTGTTTGATTTGTCAGTGCATGGATTCATATAGAGGCTCACCATCTTTTGTATTGAAAAGGCTCCCAGCTGCTACACGACATAATGAACAAGCCTCAACTTCCTCACATCTGTTCAAATTATGCCAGAACAGATTCTTGACGATAGCGCACCTTTAAAACCTGCCAAAGTACATCCGCGCATGTCATATGAATCACTCAAAACAGCAGGTCAGTACACGTCAGACATACTTTTTTTTAGTTTGATCATTTTGAGAGCACTTACCAATGAAATATTCTTCTATAAAAGTTTAGATCCTTGAAAGTTCAAACATCAGAAAATGGTGAGCAATAATATAAAACAAATGGGACATATTTCATTCTGTTGCGAAAAAAAAAGAGAAGTAATTTACGTACCACCTTTCACCCTTCTTGTCCATTTATGGCTATAAATAAGCATTGTTTTTGTTTTTTTTAATCATCGTGATATTTGAATTGGCAGAGCTGGGACCAAGTCATCGTTTTGCAAATCTCAAGTCTTTGTTTTTCAAGTCTCAAGTAAGTCTCAAGTCTTTGACTTCAAGTCCGAGTCAAGTCAAGTCCCAAGTCAAATACAGGCAAGTCCAAGTCAAGTCCAAGTCGTCTGCTTTAAGCTTCAAGTCTTTTCAAGTCTTTACCCCAAGCTTAGATTTTTGCAATTTATATGAATTTTAAACTAAATTGTACTTAAAAATCATGGTATATTTCTATTTAAGTATTTATATAAGAGTTCTAGAAATGCTCAATTTTTCCTTTTTAAATGTCTTGACAAGATCTTAGTGTTAATCTTTATGGTCAGAGCAGAAAGAATTCAGATTTAACAGAGCTTAATAACAATTATTTTATCATGTAGTCTGCACTGAAATGGAAGGATCATGTTCTTTGTAGTTCCCTCTATTTTACTGTATTGTACTGTATATTACTGTAGTACATTTGAGGATATCACATCACAGTACTTCAGTTATATCCAAAGTAACAAACAGAAGTGGGAGGGACATGTTCCAGTTTGTTCCTGTAAAATGAAGCACCACATGCATCAGCTGTAAAGAGAAAAATATTGTCTAAAAACATATATTTTTAAAGGAGAAACATCAAGTCTTCTCAAGTCACAGGCCTCAAGTCTGAATCAAGTCCCAAATCACTGACCTCCAAGTCCAAGTCGAGTCCCAAGTCTTAGTCCATTTTATCAAGTCAAGTCTCAAGTCCTAAAAATAGTGACTCAAGTCTGACCCAAGTCCAAGTCACGACTTGCAGGTCCCCACCTCTGTGAATTGGTATCGAGTATCAAATCTATTTCTTGGTGTCTAAATCACATTTGAAATTTTAGTATTGTGACAACACTAGTTATATCTTAAACTTTTGTGAAAATTTTCAAATTTACGCAAGAAAAGAAGTCACTGTGACAATAACTGGCTCTCCTGTCTGCTTATGGAGAAGATATCGATTGTTAAAAGTGTTATTGTATTTCATTGTACTATTAGGATGCACAAAACAGCTTTTTACTAGATGTTACACTGAAGTGACAGACATGCACCACCCTCTCTCCTCGAGTGTGGATCAGTAGGAGCCCGGGCTGCTCCTGATAGATGCTTTAGTAAAACATAAGTGTAGCGGGGCGTGACGAGGCCCATCAATATCCCGGTGCACCAGTCTGCCGCTGTCTGCGCACCTTTCACTTCAGCTCTCCATCATATCTTCAACCTTTTGCTCTATTTTCTCTGTTTTTGTCACCCGTAGACAGTCTCGGGCCATTCCTCCATTTTAAAATATTTATCTGAACCCAAGAGAGGACCAATAAATCCAGGGGCCCTAGGTGACAAAGGAAAACAAAAATGTCCTCTGTCTTTTTGTTCATGTTGCCGGATTATTTTTAGTTTGTTTGTATCGATGGTGATGGTCACAACTGGTTTATATCTGTAACAGGAGTCGATTCAGAATAGCATGTGAATACACAAGAGTCTTTACTACAGGGTACAGATGTTTTTCATTCATTTTCACAAATAAGGCATTAATTTACTTTTGCTACCAACAGTAAAGTTTAAAATATGAATAATGAAGCAAGATGTCTTTAAAGTTCATGATGTAACTTCACCAACTGTTTGTTTCCATTGGAGATGGTATTTTGTACCTAGAATAATCTACAGTATGGTATTAAACTCATCTGTTTGTGATGGAGGTAAAAAAGGAGAGTTACAGAAAATTCTCACAGAGACTGTATGTATATATATTTTTTAAACTAAGGCTGGGTATCATTAAGAAGTTGCAGATATGATACATGCCTCAATACATAGGCCACAATACAATACATATCTCGATACAATGAGCTTTCAATTTGATACGATTCAGTATGATATATTTCAAATCGATTTGATACGATTCAATAAAAAATAATGGCTAAATCATGGCTGTGATACTAAAAGTCTTTCTTAAACCACTTTTTGTGCAAAGTTCATATGAAACACAAAATTTTAATCATCAAAACAGTAAAAATGTCAAATGTGCCGCATTAAGGAGTTTCCTTCCTCTGAACAAGTAACAAAACTGTAGCTGTAACACAATAAAAAATACTATATACTAATATATCGATATATATGCGATATATCTGCGATATATCGATACAGACACACCCCTACCTAATTCATCTGTAACTGAGTAAATGCAAGATAGATACATTTAACTCCATACTGCAATAACATCACCCAAGGAAACAAGCAGGGGGTAACACCACCAGAAAAGTTGCAACTAAACAAAAAAAAGCACTGGTTTCAAAGCTGTGTGGATTCAGTTAAGAGTCACTATTAGTAATTGTAAATATTATTCATCATTTTGAGATTCTTATTCAGAGGAACATTTACTCTTGAAGTAGAACTCACCCTTTTTGTTCATTTTTGTCGAGGCATGTGAATTGTGCTCCTCTCTACACAACTTTAACCATTCTTTCCATTATTGAACAATGTCCGCAGCTTTTTATCTCACCAAAAAGTCCGAAACAGTTGCAGGCTAAGCCTCTATTTAAAATATTTATGTCCGCTGCCTCGAGTACCAATAACTCCCCAGAGCCTTCATTCATTCAGTATGATGGAAACACAATGCCATTCTCTGTCTGTCCATTTCTTTGTGACCGATGTCCCCTCTCTGTGTCCAGCGTCCTCCCAGTGCTACGCTCCCGTTGTCCTCCAGTCTGTTGTTAGCACCACAGGCAAATCCAAGACGCAAGGTGCTAAATGAAATGTTTCTTCACTTGAATAAGCAGTCGCAGCGGGGACTGAGGGCTACTGGTATGTCAGCAAGTTGACATCCATGCATTTATGTATAAACCTATGGAGCGTACATGCTTTCTAATGGAACCAGGCTGTATAGTGGCGAGTGCTATAGGTACACTCCATATTCAGCAATATACTTAAAGTGCATTTGAAATAGCAATGTTCAATTATTTAACCCTTTAATCAAAACCTCGGGGAATGTGGTTGAAGTGGCTTGTATGAGCGGTTGTAATATAATAGTGCTCCTGTGCTGTTAAAATGGCAGTACACTTAGAACACTGAAGAAAGTTGGGGAGAATAATAATGACATTTCGAAAGAGGTTTTATATACTGGTGTTATGCAGCAGATCTCAGTGATGTAATGAACATATGAGTTTAAGTGGGCGTCCTTACTGTTTCATAAGACATTTACTGATAAGACATTTGAAATCAGACTTTCTTTAAGGTCCTTTATTACGCAAAATTGACTCCTGTGAGCTTTAAGCCATGTAAGAACCTCCTCAAAAACTTGCCTGGAGTCGTGTTTTGTTTCATTATTAGTTTGCCTACTTCTCCAAAGTTCCACCTTTTGATGTCTTGAAGCAGTATTTTTGAAGTTAACAGCTGCCTTTTAACTTTTGTTTGGCAATTCCAGGGCTGAAATTATCCAAATGATAGAGACGTTTAAAAACATAGTGGAGCACTTCCTGTATCACCACATGACATCACAAGGTGGAACAGGGTGTTTTCTGTTTGAGAGAAGAACTCAGCCTAAATATGCAGGATGTGTGTACTAAACATGTGAATGAAACAAAATACAATTCCATGATTTTGACGAGTAAACAATAGGAAGGTAACGATATTCAAGTCTCACGATATGATATCATCATGTATGAACCTCACGGTACGATATTTTTTGCAATATTGTGGGAAAGCTCATGATATGGTGGGGAGGCTCACGATTAGGGATGTAACAATATCTCTCGGATGTAACAATATCTCTTTGTACAATATTTTCACGATATATGATCTTACAGTACGATATTTATTGAGATATTTTGTGAAGGCTATACAGCTAAAATTGTGAATATGCTACTTTTTTTCTCTTAAAATGCCTTGACAAGACTTAATCCAAAGAACTAAGACTTAAAAGTGCTTAGAACTGTTATTTCTTCATCTAGTCTACACTGAAATACAGCAAAGGATCATGGTCTTTGTAGTTCCCTCTGTCTTTTTTTTAGCTGCACCATAACTCTTAATTTAAGCAAAGATTGTAATTTGATATATTGTGATGGTCCATGATATTATTGTGAGAACTTTGATGATACGATATAATGATATTTTGGTTATTGTTACATCCCTAGTAAACAATATTGTAATATAGATCAGAAAATAGCATAATATGGGCCCTTTTAATGATAAAAATTATAATAATGTGTCATAAAAATCACTTTAAATTACATCTATATGTATATTGAACTGAAATACATGTCAGCTTCTAAAATTATTGTTATTTTTTGTCACAATTTTTTGTAATCTTGATCACCCTATTTGTGGAGTTACTTGAATGACTCGAAATAACACACATAACAGCAATCGTAGCCCCAGGGGACACTACTATTGACCGCTAAATGTAATCAAATTGGCCAGTCAAAGTGGAAATGTCAGCAGCAGTAGATTGATTTGTCAAATTAATGGGACAGAAATTAACCTACGGTATCCCCAGTGTATGAATATTTTATTGGTGCATGTATGTGGCGCAGAGAGCCTCCAGCATCATTGCCCTCTCTGCCCCATACTGTCAGACACATTTTAGTGCTGGCTTGTTTGGACGTTAGAACAGTTGAACTTCACAAATTCACTATTCTCGCTGCGGTCCTCATCCCACAAATATGAATGATGGCTTAGTTTCAGACACGCGCTGTTTGATGTCAAGTACTGGCCCCTTCCCCGCTAAGTATGAATCAATTATGGATATTTAGACACACGCTCCATTGCAGTAGAGTAGGCAATACTGAGAGGCTGGTTTCAAATGTACGTGCACAGTTAGAGTGAAGTGTCGACCGTGTGCCTCTGCCTGCAATGATATTATGAACGAAGTTTTTCTTATGTATTGAAACATCATTATTGAAGAGAGTCAAAACTTCTCATTTCAGATTATATTGATTAGTTAATGAAAAAAATGCAATGATATTTTATGATCTAGATCGACCAATACACTTTTTACATGGCCGATACAGATGGTTTAGAATCCAGAGAAGGAGGTGGCAGATAAGATCTGCCAATTTAGATTTTTTTCCACAAATTATATTTTAAAAAACCACAACCCACAAACCTATAAGAGACAATGTAGTCACAATACAGCTTTATATATAATTTTAGGCCCCATCCACGCTAGTACGTATTCGAGTCATTTTCGTTGTGGATGCAGTGTTCGTCCACACTAATCTGATGGAAAACGACTCCAGAGACGGAATGATCTGGTGCCGCCAGCTCCCACGAATTCATCTCAGTATAGATCTGATCCGGCACTGTGTGGACGTCTGAAAACATTGATACGCTGACGTAGGAGCTCCAAGTGTCTGTCCTTATTGGACCACGCCACTGTGACTTGCACGTTCCTGATTTGCTGGGTTCATGACACCAGTCATGTGACAGTATTGCGGAAAACAGTTTAAACAAACAATAGCCAAATGGGAAACAGCGTAGCTAGAACTACTTACTACTTTCACGCTTGCCATCTTTCTCAGCTCGAAATCGGCTGCTGCAACTTCAGACACGATGCTCCACTTCTTTGTTTTTACCGCCCACATGACGTTGTGATGATGTGACGCCAGCCTAGTCATCTGATTAGTATTTCAGGCGGTTTTGTGTTACTGTGTGAATAGGGACGCAAATCGTTTCCATTACGGTGATATGCTGATTTGTTTCAGTGTAAACGTAACCTTAGGCACTGGGTTGGGCATAAGAAAATATCGTCCTCTGCTGTCAATAGCGATACACTAAAAAGTGCACATACCGACCCTATATATCGGTTTATCTCTACTATTTACACCCCAAAAGTGTCCTATTTATTCTGCCATCATCTGAATTTTACAGACTGAGCACTGGCTATGCACCTCTCAATTTAAAAGACCCAAGCATATCATTATGATTAGAAATGACTGGATCTTGATTTCCTTTAAAATTTAATGAATTGCACAGTACTTATGTAAAATTGTGTCATGTTGATCTTCTAGGCAAATCTCTTCAGGGCACTCCCATACTACCTCATTAAATCCAGATGTAGAGCAACAGACCCTTGTTATTCTCTATATTAACCACCTGATACTCAAGTTGACACCGAGACATGTTGAAGTGGAGAGAATTACATAATGCATGCCTGTGGGAGGGTGTGTGACCACTGGGTGTAATTAGCCCCAATAGCAGTAGCAGCAGGGCCTCTGCTGCCCGGATCCTGAGTTCTGCTCTGGTCCTGAGAGAAGTGCCACCTCAGCTCCACTGGGACCCCCTGTTCTCACCGGGGGCAACGCTCAGAGACAGAGGTGCCACTCAGCCTCAGCTCTCACCAGGGATGCACCGATTTTAGGCCGATACAGGTAAAAAGCTTTGCCCGATAACTGATATTACACTGGTATGTTTTTATTTTTTTGCATATATTTTTAAAATTTTAAACAACACAAACTTTGAAAAGTCGCCACACAAAGAGAAAAATCACCCTCTAGTCCATGTGTCATCATTACATTACTCTTCCTCCTCCCTATAGCAGCAGGAGAGATAGTTCAGTGCTTCTTCCTCCTCCTCAGCGTACTACACTCTGCTCACAGGCATTACGCTCTCTTCGTCTTCATTTAACTACTAAAACTAACTTAGAGGCAGTAAATATGTCTAAACTAAACATTCAGGAGGGAAACAAGTCAAACAATGTCTGAATAAAACATCGAGTTTGGGGTGCAAGTAAATAAGTCGTGCATTTATTGCGTAAAACTTTTCTTATGCCTTTAACAGTCTGTAATTTTGTCCTTACTGTGTCTTTTGACATAGATTAAAGACTGGATAAAATGTATACTCTGCTCTGTTAGAATCATAGACTGTGTAACGAAATGGACTAAGGGATGCGTGTGACGTCACCCATAGCGTTTGATGAAGCTCACCGAGGCCAGCAGTGGGACTGAGTTCCATATTAGGAATAGGAATTGATTGACAGAATAAAGAAATAAAAAGACCACAATCATGTAGAGCATGTTAATATGAACATTTTAAGTCCAAAAGCCTCAGCGAGGAGCTACATTTTTCAATACAGTGAGTTGGAGCTGGAGTCGATGGAGCTGGAAGTGTGCCCATGCTCACTTCCTCTTTAGAACGTGTGAATATCGATGAATACCAATATTGGGCTGATATTGTGCACCCTTAGCTCTCACTGGGAACTGTTCAGCAAGTGACGCGGCATGCAATTAGGGCTGATATTTAGTGGATTTTTTGAAATTTGAAAAACCTATTTGACGTCAGATCTGTTTTGCATAATTACATAATAAGGAGTCAAATAAATCTGGCTTTCTATTTGTGAGCCACTAGATTTTTTAAGCATTTAATCTCTCTCTCTTCTACATAAGCCACTGAAGGAACACATCACCAGAATGACAGTCCAATCTTAGCTCCGATTAGAGCGCATGTTTGTAGTGTCCTTGTGCAAGACACTTCACGCATTTTGTGAGGGATTGGTGATGGAGAAAAAGATCGGTGGCTATGTTTCCATCAGCCTGCAGTAAGCTACCACCTAGTGAGGAGAGTGAATGAATAATGGCCAATTGTAGAGCATTGAGAACCTTGTCAAGTCTGTAAAGTGCATTATAAATCTAACTCATGATTATTATAAACGTAATGATCTTGTTGAAAGTTTCAAGTGGCCCATTTTCTTTCTATGTAGTTAAGCTCCAGTACATATTGTATACACAGCTCATGGTGGAAGTGAAACTACATCAAATTAGAAAAGTGTTCAAGGACCAAGAAGTGCGCTGTGCATTGTAGTTATTCTGTGGTGGCAAAACTCCCCTCTGGTAGCTTGTCTGGGTGAATAATTAGGATGCTAGCGTGGGTTAAAGGGACAGTCCAGAATTTTGGACATAGGACCTCATTTCCCAGTGAACCAGAGTGTTGGAGACGTGTGGAGACACTTTTAAAAATATTCCATCCAGTTCTTGTATTTGCAGAGGTCGCTGGTGCTAGGCTAGTGCATGTCAATGGCCATAGTTAGCCTGCCACTAAAAACAGTCTTACCCACTCCACAAACACCCAAAGCAAATCTATTTTTACACCAGACTGTCGCTGTGAATGTCTGTGTTGATAGAATCATTTTAGAAGTAAAACTAACCTCGCATTTGAAGGATTCGTCTGAGCAGCAGTGAGTTGTACTTCCTGATAGAAAGCTTGGCAGAGGTGGATTGATGTATGAGAAAATAGTCCCTCAACATGCGACGATTCATGTGATGCAAAGTTAGATTTATTTCAAACATTATTCTGTCAACATAGACATTCACATCGCCAGTCTGGTGTAATAATTGTTTTGCTTCTGGTATTTTGTGGAGTGGGTAACTATGACCATTGACACTTGCTAGCCTAGCACCAGTGACCTCTGCAAATACAAGGACTGAATGGAATATTTAAAAGTGTCTCTACATGTCTCCAGCACTCTGGCTCACTAGGAAATGAGGCCCTATGTCCAAAATTTTGTCCCTTTAAGAAAGTGAGGCATACATTTGGATCAAAATTGTTAAAAAAAAAAAAAAAAAAAGGTGTGTTTTTCACATTTTAAAGACAGAAAAAATCAGGTGCAGTGCCTTTTAATCAAGTCATGAGCAAAGTCCAAAACACCCTATTTTGTTGGCTTTCACATCAACTCCTGTTTGACTCTGCCCTATAAATAAGATTCTATTTGCCTTGCAGACCAGCCCCTTCACTCATACACAAACACATTTGGAGAGCCAATTCATCAGAGCAAACACTCCCAACAAACCCTCCAACCAACTTCTCCCTCCTCCTCCTCCTCGTCCATCCCCCCATCGTCTGCACCTGTGATCTCACCCGGCACCATCCCCTAACTTAACTTTCTCAGAGACATGGCATTCGCGTGAAAAAGCCCAGAACTGTTTTTTGCACAAGCTAATTAGCACCTGTATCTCCAGTGCATCACGCAGCTCCACCGATGGGGAAGGTGTGAGCAAGGCGGCCTGATATGGAAATGAAGTCTTTAATTATGGATGAATACATTATCAGATCAAGGCCAAGGATTTGCTCCGGCTGCTCTGTGTGTTGTGTTTGGAGATAGGAAGCACCGGGGGACACACATTTCTGTCTGTAAGATTACTCCCAGCCTGCACCGTATCACAGCGTAATAACACAGATACTGCTTGTCTTTATGTAAATTGTGGAAATTGGATATGGAGAAGTCATGTATGTTCAGGTAGAGAGGTTTGAGTAGTGTTACTTGAGACTTTTCATATATATATATATATATATATATATATATATATATATATATATATATATATATATATATATATATATATATATATATATATATATATATATATCGAATCAGGTTAATTAATGGGTTTCACATACAATTTTGATGACTTTTCATTTTTCAAATCTTTTTTTATTTATTATTATTTAAATCTGTTTTAAATAACTAATTGCTTTGAGAGCAGTCCTAATTTTTTATTATCATATTATTTGCTATGACTATATACTGTATTTTCTGGACTATTGAGCGCACCTGAATATAAGCCACATCAACTAAATTTTAACAACGTTTTTAAATTTTACATATATAGGCTGTACCTGAATATAAGCCACAGGTGTCCACGTCTTCAACAACATTTTCAAGTTCAGGCTGTCTGCTTTTATCGCCTCTGAAAGCTTTTGTCAAGTGTTTGTCACGCTGCCATTGCCAAAATCTCACCATCGACTCACTGATGTCAAGCTCACGTGCAGCAGCCGTTAACTTAAAAGATGCATCATCTGTTTTTCTTTGTATGATTTCCATGAGGAGGGTGTGTGTATGACGTGAAAAATAACAAAAATGTTCAAAACACAATCAAACTGCATCTTCCTCGATGCATCACCCCCGTCTCTCCCTGTGCTCTACGGAGCATGTCTCCTGCAGAAAGAGCCTCTGTCCTGTCGATATCATGTCAGTCTTGTAGGATTTCAGCAGATTTCAGACTCTCCCTGGGGCGGGGCTAGTTCCATCAAATAGGTAGGAGTGGATGTCTGGCTACTGAAGTTTGAGACGTTTCTTCTCGTAATTTACAGATACGAGTTAATGTTCATTTAGTATCAAAACTTATTTTATCACACAGCGATAAACTATTTGATGGCGCTGACAATATCGCTAGCTAGTGAACCCTAGATCCATGTGTGAACTGCACAGAAAGCGGTGTTTTCTGCACTCAGGCTGCACGTATCCGCTGTGTTTCCAAACCATAGACCGTATATGTGAATGGACAATGTGCCAAACAAAGAATCTGTCCAAATATTAACTGCATTGTTTTATTAGCCGCAGGGTTCAAAGTGTGAGAAAAAATAGCAGCTTATACAAGCGGAATTTACAGTATATATATATATATTTTTTTTTTTACCAAATTTTCCTTTTCAAATTAGTATGAAAAAGGGAACAAATGTTCAAATCAGAATATCATTTACTGCAGCTCTGAAAAAAGGTCTAGATTTTACAAGTTAATCCCTAACAGTTCCTGAGGTGATGAAATCCCTGTGACGTTGGACTAATGAAGAGGATCACTGCCCTCATTGGGGTTAATATAATATAAAAAGTTCATTTCTTGGGCCTCTCCTGCTTACATAAGTTACCAAATTTTTCCCTTTTTTTGGTCTGAAAATACAAAAATGTGCAGCTTCCACTCCATTTTAGTGTTCCAATGCTTTCTTACTCTAATTAGTAAAAATATTATTTCCTTTTTACAGCTTCCCCCAAACCCTGCTCAAATGAGACGGGAACACTGCCCATACTGTAAAAACACAATGGGCAGGAATCAATAGGGGCTGCACACAGTCAAATCCAAAAGCCCTTTAAATCTTAAACCTGGCAGGCCAAAGTAATAGAGCCAATTGCTTTGACTCAGTGGAATTAGACAGTGGGGAATGGCAAGTAAAAAAGACTAATTAAATGTGTAAATTCTCTTCAGGCCTCTGCTATTTGTCACTGCACATCCTGGACCCAACAATTCTGTGTGGTCCCAACCCAATATAAACAGGTTTGCAACTTCCATTTGTTCATTTTGACCTAATAAGATGATTTTTTTTTCTCCCTTGCTTGTCAGAATGCTTAAAATGGCCTCCCATATTATCCTGCATCAAAAGTAGTTTATTTTCTGACAAAAACTCAACAAGGTGGCGGTTGAATTAATGAGGCTTCTAATTAGTGGTGATTAGATGAAGGGTAAAAACACCAGGGCTTCCTTTGGTCAGACTGAGACAGATATACTGACATAGCACAGCTGCTCTGAGCCATCTGTGAGAGGCAAAGCCAGAGGACATGTTGTTCTTTCTACCCACAGTACCAAAAATCTACTAATAAAACAAGGCATTTTATAATTACGTTGTGATACAATAATAATGAGGTCTGAGAAAAGAAATGTGTAGAGCTGCAGTACAGGATGAGATAGGCAAGATTAAAAGGCTATACCAAACATTTTTAGTTTTTGTTGAAATGTTACTTGTTGATGGTGCAAAAGTTCATCTGTCGCTTGCTATTTATTTCCAAACACAACAATTATCCATGTTTGAACAATAAATCTGTGCTCTCTGTTTTGTTATTTCTATGTGATATTTTCTCTCTTGTGACTAAACCACACTTCCATGTTCTGTTCTTCTTCTGTTCTGTACTTCAAAATATCCAGCTTTTTTATGCCAGTATTGACGTCAATACTTTAAGTTTCTGCCAATACCCGATATCAACCGATACTACATGTGAGACTGAAAATATCATTTATTTCAGCATATGGTAAAAAATGTTTTTTATAGCTGTTATTTATTGTTTCAAGTAACTACCAAACAACTTTGATTAATAAAAGTGTAATATTACAAGACATTTTGAGCTAACACTGACCAGTAAATTGTCTTACTACACCAATTTATAGAACAAAATGGGATATCGACTGAACCGATTTGGAACTGATTTCCTGATTTCTGATCCATGAAAAATGTCAATATCATCGCCAATATATGATACCATTATTGTATGCTGCATCCATTCAAGTAATTAGCCTGAATCATCAGCCGGTTTCACCTCATAAAAACCGTCTGACCTTTCAATTTGTATGCTTGACAGTAGGCGGAGACTTTTTTTCATTTAACCAACTGCTGCGGTTTGGTCATGACGTATGTAATGCGCCGCTAACGGGACTAACTGGTATATTAAGCTTTTCCAAAATCCCGTAGCAAGAAGGGCAATAACATCTTTCCCCTTGATAAAATTCACTGAACATTCTCTTTGTTCCGGCTTTAAATCCTCGATCTCGGGAATCGTTGCCAACACAGAATGTATGGTGCTTCGCTTATTGGCTGGTGCCCGGACTTCCACTTCCGGGGTTTTTGTGAACCATCTAGTGTAGTCTGATTCCTGACCTAGTCGCTGAAGAGAAATGAAATGGAGGTGGCGCCAGCCTGGCTAATAAGTGACACTAATACAAAAAAATTTCTAACTTGATTTTGGTACCAAATAAAATGCTTTATGTTTTGATACCACAATAATAATTTTATAACATGACACAATTTTTAGCACAGAATAAAAGCAGTTTAGATTAAGAAATGTATTATTCAAATAAGTATATGTTTTATAAGATTTATCTTCTTCCTATTCCTTTTGTTCATGCAGCAAAGACAAGGCAAATAATGGTAGAAATATGTATTTATGTTAATTGTCACATTTGTTGTTGTTCTCTTTAAATGGAGGCCAACAAAATAATAGCATGAGCAATAAAAAAAAAAAAGTTCCAGTAAATGATTTAGTGTGAAGTATTATCTAATTATTTATTTTCTGACCACCATATTGTTAACTAATTTGTCCTAGTAACCTTGATTACAGTATCAGTACATTACCATATAATGATTTATGCTTGAATGAGAGCCTGCAATATTGGATTTTTGAATATGCTTCTAATATAAAATGTGCTTTGGCTTCTTAGTTTATAATAGAAACACAAATCTGGCCTGTTATCTTGTAATAAAGGCACTACAGTAAATATTTAGTTGTTGATAGTAATTCGTTCTTAGCATTTCTCCCACACAGACACATGCTGCCTCCCCCACACTCTCTCTCTATATTAACATACTCTTGTCTTCTCTCTGGTTTAGAATCTCAATGCACACTATGTGGTGAACCAGAAGGTGAGTGGGCCTCTCCATCCCCGAATAGCCCATGTCATCTCCGTCATCTCCAGCTTGCGGTTAGGCCAGCAATGACACCACTATGCCTCCATCACAAAGCAACGGTGCATGGCCTGGTTTTGACTCCCGGAGAAGAGATTCTGACCTTGCCCTGTGCATTTTTTGTACATTTGAAGTAGCTGGCCATTTTTATTTTGCTTTTTGTTGATCAACAGCATGAAGGCTCAAGGACGTGACGCTATCTAACCACTCACGCTCGTGCCTCACCTTATCCCGAACCGTATGATTCATTCACACGTGTTATTAAGAGCACTATCCAAATGGCTGCTGAGCTGTAGGGCCCTCTCCGCACCGCACTCCACACATGCTTCCTATTCCAAGAGTGTGGCGTAGGTCATTTCCATTTGATTCATAAATACTGTGCTTGTCTTTGCATGTATTATTGTCACAGGAAAGAGGGTTATATATTTGCACGTTCAGCTGATACGCGGACATTGTTGACTACTTCTGAAAGTCCCCAGCAACCTCACGCAGCATTAGCGAAGAGAATTCATGCTTGATACGATCCGGGTTGACAGCTTTTTTTTTTTTTTTCCTTTGCAGAGGAGAGGGGCGTGCGCTGAAACAAAAGTGCTCACATGTAGTTGTTGTTGAGCAATGGGCTCAGTGACAGATATGATATTTCCCTGTGGATTTAACCTTGCGCCGAAAAACAGCCATGTGCCTCTAAGCCCAATGAGCATTATTCTGTATCGCGAAAATCAATGGGGCTCTCTCTGCTTTGCTTGATTGGATTAAGACATAATCAAATCGAGTGCGATAACTGTGTGTCTGTGACCTTCCCACCAAGAGACAGCAGCTAAAGGAAGGAGCTATAGGAAGGAAGGAGGAAGGGAGGGGGAGTGATGAGAAAGAGGAAAAAGAGGGAGAGAAAAGGGAAAGGGAGGGGGGTGGGGTTTCAATGTGCATGTGTGTACAGTATTCCATGTTTACAAATGCGTGTGTCAGGGTGGCACGAGGGAGATCCCAAGGCTTCACTGCTGATGACGATGTTGTGTGCAGCGTTGAGAAGTGATGTACCCTCTGGGATTTTAGACATTTCTCAAGTTCTACCAATTTAATATTCCTTTTGTGCACCCGAAATGCATTTTAGTAAAACAAAAAAAAAAAGTTAGCCTAGATTAAGCAAATACTTAAAAGTCAGTGAATCTTCAAAGTCAGACAAATAACACAAAATGTATTGCCTCCAATGAAAACAACCTATTAAAGCTACATAATGGGCAATTCAATACTTGTACTTGTTTTTAAAGAGACAGTTAAATTTGCCTTTTGTAAGTTTCAGTGGTTGAATATGAACACATTGCTAACACTCTAATAGGACTGGGGAGGGTCCGTCCTGAGGCAGTCCACTAAGAGACTGTCCCTAATGGATGGGGGGATGGATGTTTAAACTAACATTATTATTTACCATCTTTAAACGGGACAATAATCAGCCTCTTCTTGTTCTAATAGTGTTTACTCGCTGCGAGGATACTCCAAAAGGGATAAAGTGAATTTACAAGGCCAGCAAGGCCGCAGCGCCTGCAGGTAATTACTGTCCTCCGAGGAAACACGAAAGAGAGAGAGAGAGATTAAAGTGCAAACACGCACATTTGCTCAACTCGGTTCCTGCAGAAGGCTGGACTGGAGAAGGCTGGACTGGAGAAGGCTGGACTGCAGAAGGCTGGGCTGGAGGCAGCAGTGTGCATTAGTGGGACAGATAACCATACATACACATGCAAATTATGACAAAGACATTTATAATCACGGACAGGCAGCCTCATGCACTTAATAATATGAGTTATTTTAGACCTAAACGGTAGAGCTAATGCTTTAGAATATTACTATGTTTTGTTGGCAGGATGTGGGGCTGCAATAAATCAAACTTTGGTAATGAATGTGCGGTCCTTAATTTAACAGAGATTAATTTACCTAGCTTTATTTAAAGGTGGATTCACTTTTCTGATGGCTGGCCACCTGCTTGCTCCATAGAAAAGTGCATGATACATGTACATGATGTGATCAAGGACTCACCTCTCCACAGATCTGACCTTTAATTTTCCCTAGTGCTGTCACATGCTTGGTCCTATGATATATACAATGCCATACTATGGAACATTCCTGCCAAAGTAAGAAACAGACCCCACCAAACTCAAATATTTGTTGGGTCAAATCTTGAGGAACTGAGGTCAGTTTCTGTCTCTGTGAAACCTTCAAAGGAACATGTAACATGAAACATGAAATATAATCAGGAGACTGATCATGGTTGACAAAAGGACAAAGTTATTTGAAAAAGGACCAAATGCCTCTAAATATTGTGACTGAACTGCTGCTGTGGAGAGATTTCCTCTTAACTGTAACTAATAAAGCAGAACAATCCCCGCTGTGGGACAAGGGCACGCAGGACTCTTTCATAAACACTTTAAGTAAAAACATTATTGAGAAGTGTAAGTCAGCACGCTCACCTTGACTGCTACTGTATGACTTTACACCCAAATGACTCTAATGACTGAAGGTTGTAACATGTTTAATGCCATACTGTTGAAAATAACAGACAAAGCAATAACATCACCATTGAGACTTTCAAAAAAAATGAAAGACAAGACAAGATCATTATACTCTAATCTAATGCATATCCCCAGTGTGCAGAAACAGGCCCATATTGAATTGGCCTGCACAAACGTCTAATCTGCACAAACCCATCTACATTGTATGTTGGCTGGACAAATAGGATGAGTGCCAGACTGGCGGACCAAGGTCAGTGTCTAATATAGAGTGGCTGTGCTGTAGGTGTGAGCGGAGTGCAGATGACATGCTCTGAAGCCCCCACAGCAACAAGAGCTGCCAAAGAGAAAATGGTGACACAACCTTCACTGTTCTGTTCAGAGCTATAGATTATCTGTACTTTATGCTAAATACTGCAGTTTTATGTGTCAATACTGGTGCTGGCGTGTTCTGACACCTTTCACCCCTCAGGTTAACAGGCCGCTTCCTGGAGCTAGAACGAGATAATGATTCTGTTATTTATAAATATCAAATAAGGTTAACAATTTGACCTCACGAAATGACACACAGCAGCTAACCAGAGAGAAAGAATGTCTAAAGTTGATGTTCCTTTTATTGTCAACAGATGAACAATAGACGTCACATTGACTCACCCACAAATTACACGGGACAGGGCATGCAATTAATCTCAATAAATTCATTTTTGTGGATAAATGACCATTACATCCCCATTGTGGTACTTGTTAGTTGATAAAATGCATTGATTAGTGTCAGAAACAGGAAGAGACGAAATTACGAGTTTGTAAGTGTCACATTAGTTGGACACTTCGATTGCAACATCTTCAAAACTGTTGTTATGGTGGGATATGTGGGGCCTGCTTACTCTGGCAAAAGTGGTCCAATTAAGCAATATAGTGATGGTGAGGCAAAGGGAAGTGAAGTGTTGCCAACAAATGATGTACAGAAATGTAGTTTTTTTAAGGCCAGTGGTGGAAAATAGGGATAATTTAAGCAAAGAGACTTGTTATTTGATATATTGTGGTGGTCCACGGTATTATTGTGAGAACTTTGATGATAAGATTATTGTTATTGTTACAGAGTTATGGTGCAACATTAGCTAAAAAAAAGACAGAGGGAACTACATAGACCATGATCCTTTGCTCCATTTTAGTGTAGACTATATGAAGAAATAACAGTTCTAAACACTTTTAAGTCTTACTTCTTTGGATTAAGTCTTGTCAAGGCATTTTAAGAGGAAAAAGTAGCATATTAACACTTTTAGCTCTTTAGCCTCCACAAAATATCGCAGTAAATAAATAAAGATGTATATCATGAAAATGTTGTTCAGAGAGATTTGGACATTGTTACATCCGTAATTGTGAGCCTCATATCATATAGTGAGCTTTCCCATGATAAATAAACTTCGATATCATTACACCCTTAGTGGAAAAGTATTAAAATGTTTTATTTTTAAATTGGATGCTTTTTACTTTTACTTCACGTTTACATCACTACATTTTTGAACAGGACTGAAAAGTAAAAGTAGTTTTTCTTGTCAGTTTGAGACCTGCTGTGTTATTTTTAGCACAGCAGGTTCGTAGTGTGAGCAAAGAAAAATATACAGATAAAAACAGCGAGGAAAAAACTTAAAAAATTCAGCACATATCTTTATCAAAAACAGTACACTGAAGCTTTATTAGATCAAAAAATCGGTACAAAATACTTACTTTTTTAAATATATACTTGCAATACATAATGCATTTATATTAGCAGATTTGAGTTGTTGTTTTTTTACTCCAGTGTCTGTACTTTTACTTAAGTAACAAAACTGAGTACTTCTTCCCCCACTGCTAGTAAAGTTCATCATAAAAACTTGTCATAGTTTGATGTAATTGAGGGAAAATAGCTTTTATGATATGACCACCATTCGCCATACTTTAAAATTATTCATTAAAAATGCAGCTTCCTCCTGACATGTCTCAGATCTGGCAACACAGTGCACATTAATAGCACCCCATAATGTTTTGAGTCTGCTGCCTTGGAAGTTGGACACAGGCCCATTTGCAGCCCGGGGAGGCTCACACGCTCTTGTTGGGTTTTTGAGAGGAAGGCGAGCACCACAGCTTTTGCAGTAATAGTGTCAGAATCTTCTCATGAACATGCACTGTAATATGTGTGCTTTTATTGCTATACAAATAATCATCGCGGCATTATTGAGTCATGTAGTTGTGTTATTGTGGTCTATTTGGATGGTTGTGATAAACATAATCATGGCTATTATCTTTGTTGGTAATGCGGCTGCTTATTGCTATTGCTGCTGTTGTGTTGTGTGTTTTTATAGTAATATCATTGTTATTTGAAGATGAAGACAACAATATGTTTTTCTTTTTTTTTTATAAATTTTTATCTCTTTTCTTTTTTCCCATTAAGAGAATCCTTGTTCACATGGATAAATAGGTCTTGGGTGTGCTGATAAGACAGAAATGGGTATTCGGCAAAAGAAGAAGTGACTTTTTTTCCTATAAGAACTCTATGAACTATGGTTGGAAGATGGAGTATACATCTAAACTCACAATAAAATGGTAACGGTGCATTGTGTAACTTTTCTGGTGGGGGGTTCGTCAATGCTTTTTTCCATGTAGATGTTGTTGCTTTGTCTGGAATGTTTCACAGTATGGTATTGAACTTTTCTATCTCCATGTAGACTAAACCAGGCCGATAGTCCATTGAGGTTCTTCCGATAATTTGTGTTATTAGGTTCTTTTTTCAGAGCAAGAGTTTGTTTTCATACCTGACAGTTTCGAATGCTCACTAGCGCTCTTACTCAAAGTGGTCACGTGATGTTGCTGTGGCGTGTCCGCTCATCTGATTTAAACAGGTTTTTGTGCTGTCTTCCTACCGGTGGAGGCAGGATAACAGCGCCATCTGCAGTCTGACTTCCTCAAGACAGTATCCTGGGTGTGTGAAAAAAAAAGCCCCATGAGAAAACACACTATCAACACTACAGTGAAACCGTACAGAAAACTCAGGCAATAAAACCCACCCAAAGATAAAATAGAACCGGAGCATAAATGTAATGTCATATACAAAATACTCAGCGTGTCCTGCAATAAAACACACATCAGGGAAACAGGGAGGGCGTTCAGTCCATGAAAAAAGGACCATTGAACAGATTGCAAGAAGGAAACAGCGAAGGCGAAACACGAGCAAAAAAACACAAAGCAGAACAGGAACAACTCAAATCGGCCGTTTCTGACCACTGTAAAAGAGAGAACCACCTTATGGACTGGGACAGAGCAAACATCACTGGGACAGAGGAAAACAAACACCGTCACTGAATTAAAGAGGCAATCGAAATACGGAAACATGCCCACGGGACAATAAACCAGGACGAGGGGGCTTTTTTACTCTCACACATCTGGGATACTGTCCTGAGGAAGTCGGACTGCAGATGGCGCTGTCATCCTGCCTCTACTGGTAGAAAGACAGCGCCAAAATCTGTTTAAATCAGCAGTGAGCAGTCCAAAGTGTTAGGTATGAAAACAAACAATTGGTCTGAAAAAAGAACCTAATAACACTAACCAGATCAAGTTAGAGATCAGGTCTGCGGAGAGGCAACCCTACTCACAGTCAGAATGCCTGTTTTCTGGGAATTTTTAAGATATAAAACCAGAAAGCGAAGTGACAGTGGTACAGGAGTAATAGGAGTAGTAGGTACTGACACACAAGCCTAGAGCCTTTCGTGGCTGTCAGTGTGAAAATTTGAATATATAAGTCGCAGGAAACACCCAAACCATGAAAAAAAGTCCATCTTATAGTCCAAAAAATACAGTAATACAGTAATTACTTTCACACAGTAGTCATCAGAAATACAACAGGAGTTTCACAAGGTTCTGTTTTGGGACCCACTATGTTTCCAGACACAGCACATACTTCAAGTTCCTCTAATCATAAAATTAATTCACAAAGAGGTCCAAGCTCTCTAAATGAGACCAAGATGCACTTACTGTAGCATTGACTGTGGCTCTCAGGTGAGCCCATGTCCACTGCTGTCTCTAATCCCTGCAAGGAAATATGCAGAGCTCGGCAGTCTTCATTCTTCATCAGTAAGGGTCTGACATCCTCTAGAGTTAAATATAATTTATACATCACATATTTTGCTTAATATAGTTCATATTTTACTCTTTTATTTATTCTATAGAAAGTAATTCATTATTCATTAGTCACCAGAATACAATAAATCATTCGCACACACAATGCCCCATTATTCCTGAAAATATGCCTTGGAAATAACAAAATAAAATTGGCTTTCAGCATTATTACACAAAATTTATGCAATGACATATCCAAAGAACAGGTGACAAACCACATCAAAAAAGTTCCCTAGTGCACCTTTAACATAAAAAAAAAAAAATAAAAATCACAGAAAGAATAGAGAAGTGTGAGTAAGAAAGGAAATCTTACATCTGAGCATACCCCCCAGCTGCCCAGTGAAGTGGGATTAAGAAAACAAGCTATTTAAACGCCAAGCAGTTTTTCCGCCGTTTACAAAGAAAAGTGCAACAGCAGCCAGTCAATCTTTGCAGCTTATCATCAAGTATAAGCAAAACCGCCCTCTCAGCTTTCCTGTGTTCCCCTCCCTCACTGCTTATTGTCACTCACATGCACTTTGATGTTTAATACATACCGTTCCTTAGTGTGTTATGGACTTATGACAGATTGAGTGCACGTAGACTTCCTCTTGAGCAGGAGTATTTGTGAGACATTGGTATTTGAATATTTCTGTTATTAATACAGCTATTTGTCCATCGCAGATTACATGTTTTTTCTCTCATTACTCTAATTTATACTCCTTTCCTTCAGGCCTGAGCAATGAGCAGCTGAGTGAAGAGGGCATTTAATTAAGTGATTATAGTGGACTGCTGTGTAATCTTGTGTCCTTTTCATGAGTATTGAGACAGCCTTGGTAATGAAATATTTTCTTCCATCTGAGCCTTTTAGTGACAATGTTTAAATAGTTGTTTATTTTGGATGTGTTTTGTAAAGAAATTGTGCAAGGTAAAATGTTGTAGGAAAGCCACTAAATTTTGACATGTCTGCGTTATACAAGGTGTTGACAAACCAAGTAGATCTATAACGTTTTGCTTGGTCACATCAAATTCTGTATTCAGTTCCACCATACTAATTTTAATATTGTATACCAAAATAATATAGCTTTATTTAGCATTCATATACCGTATTTTTCTGACTATAAGTTGTTCCAGAATCTAACTCACACTAGCCAAAACATGCATAATGAAGAAAACAAAAACATATAAGTTGCACTTTTTGGGGGAAATTTGTTTTGTAAAATCAGAGACCAGGAACCAACATTTCATCTTGGAAGGCAAGTTCTAGTAATAACAATAGAACAGGCTGTTAACAGGCTGTTAAATGAACAGTTCTTCAGATAACTAGAGCATAAACAACAGAACAGAACAAGTCTACCAAACTCTCCATCTCACTCCAAATCACTAAATCCATCCAATTCTTCATCCTCGGTGTCACTTCTGAGCAATTCAGTGACCTCTGGGGGGTAAACAGAGCACTGCTTCCTTTTCTGTGTAGCTGTCGTCAGACTCAGCATCAGTTCCGGTTAGAATTATTCTGGCCTTTCTGAATCCCGACAGGATGGTTTCAATTGTCATTGAAGCCCATGCTTTGTTGATCCATCTGATGACTTCCAGGAAAGTTGCATGGCAAACCCTCCTGGTTACCGTGAAGCTGTGTTCTTCATCTCTGCTTTTCCCCAGTCCCTCACAAGTTTCTCGCTCACTCCAACCTTTCTTTCTGCTTACAATTTTCTAATGCATATTTCTCTGCTTGCAGCAGGACACATGCAGGAGACATGCGCAGTAAAGTAAAAGTGACACAGGTATAGAAGTAATAGGAGTAGCAGATACTGACACACAAGGGCCTGACATCCTCTAATGTACATAGTTCACATATTTCCCCTAATATACTTAACAATAGCAATTGTATTTTAGTCTTTTATTTATTGTTTAGAAAGATGGTCACTAGAATAAAATAAATCATTAGCTCACGCAGTGCCCCATTATTCTTGAAATTAGGACCGGGAAAAAACTAAATAAAATTGGCTTTCAGCATTATTACACAAAAAATAATCAAGTTTCTTCTTCCAAAGTGTGAACACTGCTGAAACACTGGCTGGGGACCTCTCAGTTTTAAAATCACATCAGCAAATCAATGACAATACACATGACTGAATGTCAATCTCTGCTAAAATTTGATTAATTGCCCAGCGTTACCTGAAATATACTGTTCTAATGTATAGGGCTATGCAATGAACATTCAGCTCCAGCTCCTACTACCAACTTCAGACCATGGTGTGATGCTCAGGTGCTCTGGGTGATAACTACAAATACTGACCGTGGGCCTGCAAATAGTCTCATTATTAGACACAGACTACAGGGAGCGGGATAGAAATTGGCCAGTGGTGTTGTCATCTGTGTTCATCATTCATTTCCCTGTCTGTGCAGACAAATGAGGATTGGCAAACTCTCACTTCATAACATCTGTATGCATGTCTGAGTGTTTTATTTGGTTTTCCACATTCATGTTTACAAGATAGCAATGTGACCACGGCATTTTGTTCTTCTTTGTGTGTAAGCTTTTGGTCCTGACTGACTATATTTGGGCAAACCAGGATTTTATTGCAACATCAAATCTGTTAGAATGGAGGCACTGTTGGATATTTTTCCAGTTATCATAGTTTTGTAATGCTCAGTCTGTCATAGAGTCCTGCACGGGTCCATTTTTGGAGACCCGCACCCGCCCCTTAACTCGTGATTATATCAAAGTTAAACCCATACCCACCTGGACCCGGTAACATTCCACCCATTACCCGCCCGTCCCCATGATAAACCACACACAAATTAAAAGCATTATTACTGAAGCATCCAGCAGAATACGAATTGAAAAGTTACAACTTTAAGAATTACAATCACGAAATGAAATGTTTACGCTTTCTTCAGTACGAACACACAGACGCGACTCAACTGTCATTACTTCACAGGCATTTTTTACTGAGCAGAAGAAACATTTATCGGGATGCCACAGACTGAACCAAGGCTAAACCAGGACTAATCTAGGACTAACCTAGGAATGATTCCAGTACTGAACCAAAAAGACTAAACCAGGACTAACCCAGGACTAACGTAGGACTAACCTAGGAATGATTCCAGTACTGAACCAAAAAGACTAAACCAGGACTTACCCAGGACTAACGTAGGACTAACCTAGGACTGATTCCAGGACTGAACCAGGAGGACTAAAACAGGACTAAACCAGGACTAAACCAGAACTGAACCAGGACTCACTGTATGGATGGGCTCAGAAGTGCGCCCACAAGCGAAAGGCCTGTCGCAAAGCTCTGCACCTCACGGAGGTAAGAGCAGCCGATGCCCAATCGGGCACAGGCTCTCTCTGCAGTACAAGATTAGTCCTGGTGTAGTCCTGATTTAGTCCTGACCTGCTTGTGTGTAATTACTACCTGCCCGTAAAATTGCAGAACTTTAAAACCCGCCTGTTTCAGCAACTATTTGCCCATACTCAGGACTCTGGTCTGTGAGGCACTGAGTTTGTCAATAGTTATTTCATATCATATAATTAAATATATCAGCTTATATCTGCCATAAATATATATGGAGAAAATTGCAATGAAAAGTAAAGAGCTTCATTCTTTACATTTTATACCATTTGTCTGTAATTTCTGTTGATACTTTGTTGGAAAAGATGTGTATTCATGTACTCACAAGGCAATGTAGCTAAACTGAATAGCAAATCATACATACATAACAACAAATAACAGCAGTACTGTCATGGTAGTATTGGATTCCTGTCTCTTTGTCCACATAGACTTCTTCTTTCATGAACTATTCCGCATCCTTTTATTCTGAGCTTTGTGAAATTCCCCATCGTGGTCTTGTGCTACCTCTGTCCTTAATGTGGCTGTGGCGGCTGCTCTCTTCGCTATGGTCATCGGCTCGGAGGTCTTCTCCCAGCGGACCGCCAGCGCTTTGTGGAGAGCTCTTCCTCTGCTTATTAAAACCCACATAGCCTACCTCTGGGATCCCCACACCTCCCTTATCTTTCTATCTCAAATCACAACACTTCCACCCAGTTTGTGCCACATACTGCTACCAATTACTGTAATAAGACCCTCTTCTCCCCTCGTACACTACATACACAGCTGACCCATGACCAAGAACTGTCTGTAGCTCCTCGAAAAATTATTATTAATCCTTGCGTTTCCAAATGATAGCACTCTGGAGATGCTCATGGTTACTGCAAACTCACCATGTTTAAGTGCTGCATTGCTTTTTTGATCCTAATCGAAGTTTATTGGCGGGGCTTTTATTCATGATGCCAGCGCCACGGTAACGCTTGGCTAGTCGAGCGTTAGACGGGAGCCCGAGATATGGGATGATGCACTGGCTCGCGGTGCTGAATTGAAAGCACACTGTAGCCGTTGTACTGACTAGGAACGCCGCAGAATGGATCTAAAGGTGGGATGACAGAGCACTGCTGTCAGGAACATGGGTGAATCATGGGCTTGCTATTTTCAGCTGTCCGGAGTTCAGCGAATGTTCCACCTCTGAGCACGGCCTGCCCTAACAGTTCCCTCGGTTTTGTTTTCATTTGGTTTGAGCACACTGGAGGCCCGGATAAGTCAATTGATTCTAATAATATTGACGTCATTGACCTCTCATAAAGCTGGGAGGGCTGCAGCCAGTTGACTTAGGTTTATTGTAGCGCCTTGTTTACAACTTCATCAGGTCCGAATGGCTCGAGGTCACCCAGACGGAACACAATTGTTTGATGCAGTCCTCAGTGCCCTTTGACAAGAGGGAACATTTTTAGTGTCACCTGAGAACAAAAATAAATAGTATGTTCTGAATAAAGAAAACTGATTTATTTGACTGTTATCTGTTGTTAAAGGTGCACTGCAGAGGTGGGACCAAGTCTTTGTTTTGCAAGTCTCAAGTAAGTCTCAAGTCTTTGACCTCAAGTCCGAGTCAAGTCCCAAGTCAAAGACAGGCAAGTCCAAGTCAAGTCTTGAGTCACTGGCAAGTAAATCCAAGTCAAGTCCAAGTCCTCTGTTTTGAGCTTTAAGTAATTTTAAGTCTTTAAACCAAAGTACCAAATATAGCTTAGATTTTTGCAATTTATATACATTTTAAACTAAATTGTACTTAAGAAATCATAGTGTATTTATATATGAGTATTTATAGTACGTAAGAGTTGCAGAAAGTAATTTAGTTAAATTTTCCTTTTTAAATGTCTTGACAAAATCGTAGAATAAATCATTATGGTAGAAATAGAAAGAATTCAGATTTAAAAGTGCTTCTCAAGTCTTCTCAAGTCACAGGCCTCCCAAGTCAAGTCCCAAGTCACTGACATTAAAGTCCAAGTCGAGTCCCAAGTCTTAGTCCATTTTATCAAGTCAAGTCTCAAGTCCTAAAAGATAGTGACTCAAGTCTGATTCGAGTCCAAGTCACGATTTGCAAGTCCCCACCTCTGCTCACACATTTTTAAGGTATTCTCTAGGAATCTACTTTTAACTGTGAGCCTAAACAACTTTTATCATGAATGGGTCAAACAAGGATTGTGAATGTTAAAGTGTTTTGCCTGAAAGCACAACAGCAGTATGCAACGCTGGAAATGCGGGTCAAGCTTCCAATGTGCCAGTTAAAAAACACACTCCTTTTGACTCTATATCAATTTATTTATTTATTTTCTCTGTACCCCAGTTTGAGAAACACATTATCACACTTTCACAGTTCAAGCGATTCAGTAGCCCTCCCACAGTTTTGTTGCTGATGTTCTAGCACCAAAATGACATTATCATGCTCCACAGCTTCTGTATTTAGTGAGATGTGAGACTGCAGTCGCACTGGGGGAAGTTTGAGAGCTGACAGGAAATCAGGCTCACACCATTTCCTCAGGTCGGGAGAATATGATGGCACCGCATCTCACAGTTTCTCTTGATAGGATTTTATTTCTTAATTAAAAGCATTATGTAATATTTAAAGTACCACAGCTATTTATCATATAGTGAACACTAATTGAGCTGAGTGAATTGGACAGTATTCCTAATGGCCTGAATCATGTCACTCAGACTTAACTAAAAGGGCCCATATTACGCTATTTTCTGATCTCTTATAATGTTGTTTGCCCATCAAAAATAAACCTGGAATTGTGTTTTGTTTCATTCACACTCTCTTCCACCTTGTGATGTCATGGGGTAATACAAGAAGTGCTCCACTGTGTTTTTAAACTTCATACACCTTCACAAGAATCATTTGGGTAATTTCAACCCTAGAATCCTCTTGTCAATCTCTCTCTCTCCTCTTGTATGTCGTGTGAGTTGAACTAAAACCAGGGCTAAACCAGGACTAAACCAACACTAAACCAGGACTAAAATCAGGACTAAACCCAAGACTAAACCAGGACTAAAATCAGGACTAAAACCAGTTCTAAACCAGCTCTAAACAGGATTAAACCAAAACTAAAACCATGATTAAACCAGAACTAAAACCAGGACTAAACCAGGACTAAAACCAGGACTAACCCAGAGCTAAAACCAGGACCAAACCAGGATTAAAATCAGGACTAAAACCAGATCTAAACCAGGTCTAAACCAGGACTAAACAAGGACTAAACCAAACCTAAAATCAGGACTAAAACCAGGTCTACACCAGGACTAATATCAAGACTAGGACCAGGTCTAAACCAGGATTTAACCAGGATTTAACCAAGACTAAACCATGTCACGTGGGGGCACACTCTATGGGGAGGCTCACATTCACCCAATCTGAAAACCCTTGATGTAGACAACCTAATAATGCAGGATTACTCAAATATGTGTGAGCGAACCAAACAACTCCAGAATTGTTTATGATAAGGTAACAACATTATTACAACATTACACTCACAAGATTCTGTTTTGTGTCATTTTGGACCTTAATATGGCACACATCCTCCAAAAACCAGTGAAAAAGCATCACTACGATATCCCATTCTTTAATAATTTAAGTCTACACATGTATGTATATAGCTGTCTAATTTGCATATAGTCCACCTAAATATTCCCCGTTTTTCCCCATTTAGTGCCTATCATCTGCGTGCATGCCTTAGAGGCCCAGTCCTGGTGCAGAAGACATACTTTCACTGCTAAAAATACACTTTTCTAAACCCCTTCCTAGTTTTCAGGAGGAAACGCTGTCTCCTACACATAAAAAGCATAAATAAAGAAACAAAGGAACAATGGCTGCTGCTCGGTGTATTGGAAGAGTCTGTCATCACTGCGATAGAACTGCCTCTGTTATTACCACGGGGAAGTTTAAATTGCTTGAAAACTTCACCAGCTTACATGCAAAATCACTTAAGGGAGTATATAGGCTTTTGTTGTCCAAGGCTATGTTCAATCTTCAGTGGTAAACCAACCCCTGGCCGTAGTGGGCAGTGGGTGCTAACCGGACCTGTCAGATGTGGTCATAGTCAGAGATCACTTGGGTTAATAGTGTGTACCGTGTCATACCCTTCAGGCTGCGCACTTCCCCTGCAGTTGCTGTGACGACTAACTGCCCGCCGGACCCTCTGTGGACCTAGAAAACATTAATTCCTCTCCGGGTCTGGGGCTAGGTCACTTTGGGTTAATCTGGGAGGCAGGAAGTGGAGCAGTCAAAGATAGATGCATGAAATGAGTTGTGATTCTGTAGCCGAGCTGTTTGACGGTGAGCAGGATAATTCACAGTAATCACACAAATATTATCTCTCGAAAGCGCTGGTGTAATTTGGAAATCGAGTGACCAAAGTTGGCACTCAAAAGTGTAAAGGAAAACATAATATTGTGGTCGGGTTAAAAAATGCTGTAAAAACATAACATTTGGAACAAGCACTGTTATCAGATGTGCAATTTTGGCTTTAAAATCTCTAGATTCTTATTTGAGAAACTCATATATTCCAGAGCATGTTTGTAGAGGTCTAAAATAGGGCTTTAGTCGTAAAGGAAATTCTTGGTTGACTAAAGACTTAATCAGCTAAAAGGGGTGCAGTGAGGCGCTGGCAAAAGCTCTTAAATTTTTTAGGATCTCGCACAAATACAGCCATGTATACAGAGAAGCACTATTAAAGCATATCTTCTGTGAAAAGGCAGATTAAACTGTCTAGGCACTTAATGCTTTCTCTTTTCTGCTGTTGTGCATGCAAATCTATGGGATCTTTATATTAAAAAAGCCAATTAATAGTTAATTAATCCATGAAATGTGCTTGACTAAGACATCATTGACAGATTTTTGAGTAAAGCTTGATATCCCTAATCTAAACTATGGGCCTTTTAGGGTTTTTTCAAATAGAGATTTGATATCATGTTGCTTGCAGAGGAAATTACTGAAATTACTTACTTGGTGCACTGTGTAACTTTTTTGTTGGTGGTCCGTTATCTGCTTGTTCCTATGGATATGTTATTGCTCTGCCTGGAATGTTCCACAGTATGACATTAAACAGCTCTACCTTACATTTATTCCATTACAGGTGGGTTTATAGCTCAAAAACACCTAGAAAAACAGGTATTCTAACTGTGAGCGTGGTGGCCTCTCCACAGATCTGACTCGGTCTGGTTTGGTCTCCATAAAGATAGCAAGATTTGATACCAGACTGTCAAACATTCCAGACAAAGAATTAACATCTTTATAGAGAAAAGCATTTGACAGTAGCCTGATTCATCAATTGGTTTCACTTTGTGGAAACTGTTGGACCTGGCAGCATTAGGATTCACTTGACAGCAGGCAGGTACTTTTTTATTTAACCAATCACTTCTATTTGGTCGTGACATATGTAATGCGCCAAATCCCATAGGAAGAAGGGCAATAACATCTTTTCCCTTGCTAAAATTCATTCTCTTTGTTCCAGCTTTAAATCCTTGATCGCGGGAATCATTGCCAAGACAGAATGTATGTCTTCGTCTACATCCATTTCGACCACTTTGTTTACTGTTGTGCTGTACCACAAAAGGGACACAGACAGGTGCTAGAGTTTGACATCATGGCTTCATGTCTTGAAGAGCTGGCTCTTAACTGATTGGCTGGTGTGCGGTCTACAGCCTCTGGGGTTCTTGCAAACCTAGTCTATTCTAAATCCTGACCTAGTTGCTGGAGAGAAATGAAATTGAGTGGAGGCACTAGATGGCGCCAGCCTGGCTAATTTGACAGACCCTCCACCAAGAAAAGGTACACCTTTAAATAATGTCGGACTTTGTGATTTGCTAATTATGACCATTCAAACAGAGATTTTGTTTTAATTGCTAATCTTGCAATGCTAAATCTGATCTGTGCATTTAGCTCATTTCCGTAGTTTAGCTTTCTCTACTCAGACCTCGCAGCTCCTTGTGTGTTTAAACCCTCTTTGTTCTCTATAGGAAGCCTTTAAGAGACACATGAGATACTTCATTTTGATTATCCTCAAACACAACACAGCAGCCAGCCACACTTAACAGTAATGGTAAACTATCTATCACTGTCACCTCAGCCTGTTTTGCCCTCTCATCCCTCTAATGTCTATCAGCCCAGTTTCAGTGCATCTCTTATGTCTTCTCTCAAAATGTTGTGTCTGGAACTGAGCTTGATTTTAGCTGAGAGAGTGTCATAACAGCCTGCTTGTAATCAAACAAAGTGCAGTTTAAGTGCAGTGGTTGCCTCTCCATTTGATTACATTTTTAAAAAGATAATATTTCTATTGCATAAAACCTTATTTAATTGTAGTTTTATATTGCAGAGAGCCTAAATAGACGCTAACTATTCTTTTGTTGCAAAGGTATATTTATCAGGCATCCTAATTTACAAAGTACTGAACTAATTAATGAGTAGTACAGATTATGAAATGTGTTAATTTTGCAGTTAGATTTTATAGTACCTTCCACCTCACACATTGATTGGAAAAGTCGCAAAATGTCAACAGTTTTAATTAGCTCAAAAATGAGCGTAAATAATTCAGCATTTGATCAACTTTAGTTTCAAAGTTTCAACAATATTTTATAATATTTATGCGTTGGCTCTCTCACAGTGATAATTCAAGTTGTAAAAGATTTCAAGCTTAGTCTGTGCCCAAAAATAGTGCAAGGAGGTACAAAAATGGTTCCAAATGAATCTAGATGAGTTGCTGTGTGAAAGATACCCCTAGAGTACATTTTATGCTGGTCCAACTTTCCAAAAAATGAAGAAGGGTTACAAGGGACAAGATAAAACAATCCCCTTTGTAAATTATGGTAAGGGAGCAAATGTACTGTATTTTTTGGATTATAAGTCGCACTTTTTTTCATGGTTTGGGTGTTTCCTGCGGCTTATACTCCAGTGTGATTTATATATTAAAATTTTCACACTGACAGCGGCGAGAGGCTCTAGACTTGTGTGTCAGTCAGCTCCTATTCCTCCTGTACCACTATTACTTCACCGTCTAGTGTGCATGTATCCTGCATGTGTCCTGCTGCAAATAGTGAAATATTCAGCTGAAAACGATAATCGAGCAGCAGAAAGAAAATTTTGAGTGAGTGAGAAACTTGTGAGGGACTGGTGGAAAGCAGGGATGGAGAACACAGCTTCACAGTAACCAGGCGGGTGCGCCATGCAACTGTCCTGGAAGTCATGGGATGGATCGACAAAGCCTGGACTTCAGTGACAACCAAAACCATCCTGTCGGGATTCAGAAAGGCCCAGATAATTCTAACTGGAACTGATTCTGAGTCTGACAACAGCTACACAGACGAGGAAGCGGTGCTCTGTTTACCGCCGGAGGTCCTGGAGTTGCTCAGAAGTGACACTGTGGATGAAAATTCAATGGATTTAGTGATTTGGAGTGAGATGGAGAGTTTGATAAACTTGTTCTGTTCTGTTGTTTATGCTCTAGTTATCTGAATAATTGTTCAGATAACTGTTTGTTTAACAGCCTGTTGTTTTCTGTTCTTTTATTATTACTAGAACTTGCCTTTCAAGATGAAATGTTGGTTCGTGGTCTCTGATTTTATAAAATACATTTTCCCAAAAAAGTGTGACTTATAGTCTGGTCCTACTTATATATATTTTTCTTCTTCATTATGCATTTTTTGGCTTGTGCGACTTATACTCCAGAGCAACTTATAGTCCAAAAAATCCAGTAATTAACACTGGCTACAATTTAATTTTTACATTTAGCTTTTAATTCTCAAACCTCTAAACTTCTGTTATCATAGCTTTGTCTGTCTACACATCCAAGAGTCATTATTGTTATGGCTCTAAATTGAACTGTAGCATTAAGCAGTCATGGGGTCACTGCCCTTTACTACTGACTCCAGTCACCCGTGCGTATCTCACTAATGTTACGAGAAACCCATAAACAGTTTTATTACCAGAGCCATTTTATTTCCTGATCTTCTGCTCTCTTAGCTCCTCTTTCGTGTTTTAAAATTTTACTACATAAACCCTAATTACGCTCCAATCAAAATGGTAAATACTGTCTGAAATCTGAAAATGCCATGGACGATGTAATGTTTTATGATGTGCCTTTACCAGATTAATAAAAGCTGTGATGAAAGATGGGACAGGTGTCAGTTAAATAGTCACATTCAAGTATGGGCATGAATAGGCTTACATCAATTTGATCATTTAGTGCATTTGATCCTCATTATGTTTTGAATATTCCATTTTCATTTCTGCCAAACATAATAATTACTCATAAAGATGCACTGGCTTCTCTTCACGTCCACAAAATTTCTACAAAAGGCATCGGAGTCTGTCGGTCTGTTTCATATCTAACACAAAATGACATAGGCCTGTTGTTTTATAAGAGCCGCTGTCTGTCCAAACTGAACTTGACTTAATCGATTATACAGTGTGCACATATATACACGTATAGCATGCATGGATTCAAGGACAGGCATGTGACCCAATCAGCTGAGAGCCACTTGCAGCACCGGAAGACTCACCTTGTCACGTATGAGACTTATGAGAGGGACCACCAGGGAATGCAAATGAATCTAGTACAAAAGATATTTTTATGCACTGCTAAAATATTGTTATTGCCATTTTTGAATAGGAAATGGCAAATGAAATATGTAAATGAGGTCATGACTCATTCACAAACTCCAAGGAGGATGTCAAATGTGACTTTTACTGTGATATGTTGTATTTTCATAAATCTTCAGGGCACTCAAAGCGTTTTACCTCAAGGAACCACTCACCCCTTTCCACACGCAGTCATACATCGGTGTACGCAGACACTGAGGGTGACACGGGTTTAGTGTCTTGCCCAAGGACACAACAACAGTATTCATCTTAACGTATACAATAGTTGGATGTGCTTTTTTTTTTTTTAAGTTACTCTGTGCCTGTTCTGTTTCTTTAGACATCCATTTGAAGTTACTTGTCATGGTTGATTTTAGTCTTAATAATAAATGAGGGAGTTACATAACCATTCTCCTGTCCAGAGTGTTATGGCCCCAGCACTCCAGTTCTTTCACTTGTTTTGTGTGTTTTAATTTCTTTTGCTGCTGTCCTGATTCCTCCTGTGAGAGTCTTGGTCCCTGACTGGTGGGGCACTTCTACACCTTCTACTCCCCCTATTTCAGAAGTGTTGGGGGCTGCTGGCCTTTGTGGTCACTCTGCCATTTTGTGTGTTTGTGTGTCTCTCGTCACTCGTTTTTGCACTAGTACGTATCTAAGTTTGTTTGTGTCGAGACACTTTTTTAATTTAGTTCTGTTTTGTGTCTTTTTGTTTTGTCACTTGATTCTGTTGGTGGGTTTATGTGGTTTTACTTTGGGGCAATTGTGATTTAGTTTTTGTGTGTGTTCCTTCTATAAGCCTATGTAACCCATTTTTGGCACAAAACTCGTATGTTTATCTTGTTATTTTATTTCTTAGTTTAGGTTATTTTCTGTATATATTTTAGCCTGTTTTGTTAATTTACCTTTAACCTTAATTTACCCAGAGGAGGAGTTCACATGTGCTCTGTGTGACTTAAAGGACATTGAAAATGAAATGCATTTTCTGTACTATTGTCCTTTGTATCATGACCTGTGCTATCAGTTGTTGTCTAATGTATCTTACAATTGGTTTGCTGTGTCTGATGAGGAGAGACTGGAGTATTTGTTTAAATGTAATGTTTTCAAGCTGTCTCAGTTTGTGTTAAAAGCCTGGGACTTGTGTGTGATCTGTCTGCTTATTGTTTTATGTCTTATAAGCCCATGCGGACTGGGCACCAACTAAATGGTGCATGACACTAAATAAATAAACTAAACTAAACAAAACTAAACTATATTCCTGTTAATTAAACATGACTTAATTTATTCAATTTTCCACTTTCTTTTTTGTTGCTTCCCTGACCCCATAGCGAGCTGAGTCGTAATAAGGATCATATAAAATAATAAGAATCATCCAAACTGCATATTGTCCTGCCTTAAAAATGCACTATGTCACTTTTCTGGTAGGGGTGTCTGCCACCTGAGATGGAGATGCTATTGCTTTGCTTTTGTAGTATTAAACATATCTATCGTCATGGCAACAAGAAAAAAGCACCACCATGCCAAGTTACAGGTCAGATCTATAATGTCGTGACCTCACTCACAGTAGGAATACATGTTTCTCATTTTTCTTTGGCCCATAATGAAATAAATGCTTAATGTAGTATCATAGAACATTCAGAGAAAATGCAATGACACTTTCTCTTTACAAAAAAGTCTACTATACGTTTTATAAGATGTTGCTTTTTCTGTGTGTGTGATTGACATTGAATGTACAGTGGTCCACAGCTCACTGTACCAGCTTATTCCTGCAACTAACATACTTTCACAACGTCTTCTTAGTAGTTGTATCTAAGCAACCTCCAGCTCCGAGTTTATAGAAAATGAATGAGGAGTGCGTCTGTGGGTGGATGGAGGAGTTGGTGTACTGTTGGGTTAGTAGTTCCACTTAAATAGACCACTTTAACTGCAGTTATTTCAGCATTTAGAGATAATTGGGGAACTGGAGAAAGATGGGGTTTTCAAGTTGTCATTCAGTGTGTTTTTTTAGTTTTAATTTCCAGCATGAAAGAACAGGAAGCAGGGCTCATTTAAAAATAATTTGCCATTCTCAAGTAAATGTTTTTGAGACTGTCAGCCATGTTAGCTCATTTTAGTGAATGGCTTCTCATGGGAAATGTAGTCACTATGTCTTCTTTTTCTTCTTTTCACCTTTTTCAGGATGTCTCAGATTGGATTAGTAATCGCAGGAAGCTTTAGAAGTTGTTGTTGTTGCAGTATTTTATTAGTCAATTGTCAAGTACAAACACCAAAGCAAAGATTTATTATAGAGATGATCTAGTTTTTGAAAACACTGAACAGTATCAATGCTGGAACAAATATATCAGCATTTATTTGAATATAAAAGTTTGGTATTGCAGTAGTAGTGTTGTAGCTGTCATTGTAGTTGTTGTAGTATCATTATATTAGTTGCAGTACTTCCCACTTTTTAAAATCAAAATCAGTTTGTTCATGCCTAATCCGGTCTCCATGTTTTCCCTCTCACCAGTTATTCCATTACTGCTACCTCTGCTCAGTCAAAGGCGTTGAGCTGGGACTAAATCAACTTGCTTACTCCACTGAGTTATTACTCCAATCATGTGGTTTGAGTGACTGCCTGGGGAATGAGCCAGGCTGGTCTCTCTAGACTTCTCTTGCACTTCTGTCGACAATATGAACAGCAGCTGTGTGCCCAGACAAGTAATAAAAGTACATACATTCATCACTGCATTCCAAATAAACTCACTTACTCACTGAAATAAGATATAAGCCTTGTACATGCTGTTGAGTAGATCTGAGCAACATGGCAGCGGCACTGACTGAATAACAGGTGAATTTAACCAACTGCAATGAAGTGTGAACGTTTAGAAGAAAAAGCTCACTTTAGTTCTTCAAGGCAATATAAAGTGTACATGAATGCTCAAATCTAAAATGCAATTGCCCGGCCTTACTGTTAAGTACTGTGTTAACCCCTTAACCCCTCTTAACGCCGACTATCACAAATATGCGACAAAGATATACATCAAGATAGCGGCTGTATTCCCTCGATGCCGGTAAGTGCATATGCAGAACCTTCCTAGGAACCTTTGGTAAGCACTTGTTTCTAGTTTCTCGCAAATTTGCAACATACCCAAATTTCAATGTATTTATTTATTTTTTGCCATAGTTGAATTAATACTTCTTATTCTTCTTATTTATTTACATGTAAAGGGACAGCACATATTAATGAACATTTAAATTGTAAATATGTAAAGATTATAGCCAACGCGGCTAATTTCCGTCTTTAGTCCCTCAGCAGGTTGATGTGAAATCATCTACAGCAGGGGTGTCAAACTCAAATTCACAGAGGGCCAAAATAAAAAAAATAATAATAATAACTGGGACTAAGTTGTGAGCCAAACTAAATATTTATTGAAAAAATTACACAGCATCTGCATGTCTCTTCTTTCAAGATATGTAATATCAAACCTTTTCTTATTAAAATAAATGTTTTATAATAGTTTTGCTTAAACACTGAATCCAGAACAAGCATAATATAAAATAATAACAACATTTTAAATAAATAATGTCTCTGTAGCCGATGGGACAGCTGTAATACACATTTGATATGATCTCGTGGGCCAAATATAATTATATCGTGGGCCAAATTTGGCCCCCAGGCCTGAGTTTGACATGTCTAGTCTACAGGACAGGTAAAAGTACAATCACATAAAAGTACATAAAACCAGCACACTCACTATACATGCAACACACTCACTGTAAATACGATTCATGTCAGACAGTTCATTTGAAGTTTGAAGTCAAGAGTTAAACCAAGAGTTACACCAACAACCCCTCACTATTTTTATATATACATCTCTATAAATTCAGGTGTTAAGAGGTTAATTAGTTAGTTGATGTTTTAGTTGTAATTTTATCACTAACTTATACAAAAAATCTGCTTTGTACAGATGAGTATCAAGAAACACTAAGATAAGTTAAACCACGTATCCTGTATGTTCTGTTATGTTTAGGTTGAATCTCCTCTTCTTAATGCTGACACCAACATTATAATTCAACTTTTTTGATGTAAATAACTAAAAGCATCTAATCTGATTACTTAGCCAAAACTATGAGATGTGCAAAGCTTTTCAGAAATACCTGACATTATACAGTATTATGCAGTGACTTTGGAGTGAAACTTTTCGACCTTCTGTCCTGAAGGAAAGAACTAATTAGCATTATCTGGCCTGGCTCTTTATTATTTGACCTTTTTCTGCAGGGATCTTGCAAAGGGCATTCGTGGACCACCCATTGCCAGATATTGATTGAAATTTCTTTACAATTTCTTTCTATTCAATCTATGCTAAATATGACATTCATTTTGAAGGGAAACTCATCAAACTACTCTTCATAGTATTGTTCCTTATCTAAAACACATATGCTTTGGTATTCCTGTGGTAACAATGGCGCAGTCTCGAGTGTTGATTTTGTATGACATTTTGAGTGCGGCCAGGGCATTCTCAATTGCTCTTGCTTAATTTGGCTGCTGTAAAAGTACCCAGCTATTGAACACTCAGTCTAATTAGTGGTAATTGTCCAATGTGTTTGCAAACATTAAAAAGAAAGAAAGAAAGAAAGAAAGGGCACCTCAGGACAACCACTGACTGTGGCTCTCTTAATTTATCAGATTGATTTTGAATGGTCAAAATTCATTAAGGTTAAAACAACAACAATCCGTAATAAGAATCCAACTAATCAAATGGCCAAAACATTTTGACCATCTATGCCCTTGTTTCCCAAAGAGTGGGTTGCAAGAGATTTTTTTGGGGTCGCCTTGTCACGATCTGCATGTAGGTCTGTAATATGCAATTGTACAGACAATTTTGTTCCAATATTTCTGGTTCAATTGAATGCTGAAAAGCAACAGAAACAGGCTACATTTAATGTCCAAATAGGCAACTTATGGATCCATTTATTGCTGCTTCAATGACTGTTTTTCATTGTTTAAAACTTGAATAATACTAATTGTTCAGAGAGACACGATCAGTCAACAATAAAATCTCCTCATTAATGTTCAATAATGATCAAATCCACCTTTATTTTGTGATTTATGAATAATGTCTATTGACTTGGGTCATGAAGCTTTGTGATTTTTAAAATATGGGTCCCCAGACAAAATGTTTGGAAAACACTGATCTACACAACAAGCGAACAGAGCCACATGTTTTTAAAGTTGCTGCTGCTCGTTTAAATGGAGATGTTTTTGCAATTGATACTTGTACATGTATCTTTATGGTTGAATGTTCATCAGTTACTATGGTGACACAATATAATGCACACATTAGCAAACAGTGAGGTAAAAAAAATACAAAATAGATTTAAACAATACATTTTCAGGAGCCTGTGGTCAATACGAGCGTTCGTGGTCCTGTTTAGGTATTTGATTTTCAACAAAAAGGTGCGAGTGACTAACTAATTTTATGTGTGAGAGATTTTAAGCGCACAAATCAGCTCACCTTTTGTACTTCCAACTAAATAAGTCCTTTACAGTCAGACTGTGTTAAAACTAAACTCAGATTAAAGTCTAACTTGAGTAACAGAGCTTTTGACAGCAGAGTCTACAACTTGATCATATCCGCTGCAAACATCACCTGGAATGTTCCACAGAATTGATATCCTCCTGAGACCCGGCCCATTCATTTGTGTCCTTTATAGTTGTGTCCTTGAGTTAACCAATCTTCAATCAATCTTTTAAGTGTTTTGAGATAGACTCTTAATAGGAGGATTAGTTTCTTCTTCCTAAATAGGGCTGGGAGATTATAGGATACTATCATGTCCAGGATCAAAAATAAATAAACTGAACAGGGGTTAGTTTGTGACTGTACTATGATAAAAAAAAAAAAAAGAAAAGAAATTAAAAGGGAGTCTAAAAACTTTTTGAGGCGACTGTAGAAGCTTTTCAGAGATGTTGGTTATCGAAAAACTTGTTTTTGTTAGGTTATTAACTTCACATGGATTTATTACAGAGGACAAGTTAGAAAACTATAAATAAAAATAAAATGAACAAAATCTAAATGCTAAGGTGTGCAGGCACTTCCAACTCCTACTAAACCTGGCTCCTATTGACCTACAGTGGAAAATTGTGGCCCCTAAAATGTCTATATGATCCTATTTTTGGGGGGGGGGTTTCACCATTTTACTCATAATATAGAGCCTGGCTGTAACTGCCAACATCGCAAGCTTCATCTGAGTGGATCCGAGCGCTGTAGGTAACATCACTCTCACTTAGGCTACTTCTTTATACAGTCTGTGGTGCGGAGAAGGTCTCAATGGTGCAACCACTCCTGGACAAATGTGGGATTACACCATCTTGTTTCCAGCATGATATTAAACTTTCATATCTCCATGGTGACAAGCAGGTGATGGCACTTGGACAAGCAGACTGTGAGATCTGCAGAGAGGCAACCCTGTAAGAATGGCTGTGTTTCAAGAAATTTTGTAATTGGAGAAATGCAAGATGGAGCACCCCAGGCAAAGCAATAGCATCTCCATGGCGACAAGCAGGTGGCGGAAACCAGAAAAGTCACAGATGAAGATATTACAGTCAGCCGTCATAACTTGTCTAACTTTTCATAATCAAAACATTCACTAGCTCTTCTTTTAAAGTTCATGTGCTTGTTATTTACCATTCTGCCCTAATTAAATGTCTCCTATTTACTTTCAGTGGTCCTCATTGTGTGCTCATGCTCTTTTTCTTTTTTTTTTGCTGTTCCTTTTTTGTTAAAATGTCAGTGAGTTGAACCATTGTACTCTTTGAATGACTTCAAATGTTCCATCTGTCTTTGGAGAGGCGGGCAGACAAGAATCTGCACTGTACTGTCGATATCTGTGCCATCTCCAAAAAGTCATTATTGTGTGCCCCCACCTTGACTCTCCCTCGGTGGGCCGCCTGGTCTGTGGAGACGGTCAGGGTGCAAGGGAAAATTACATTAGAGTGGAAAAGATTTCAATTGTCTTCTTCAGACTGGGGAGCACCCGAGGGACCTATTTCTTAAAATCACTTCCATGATAGGACTGGTTGAACTGATGGTAGCTTTTGGATGTTTTTTTCAAACTAGAAGAATTGGTTCTAGCAGTGACCCCTGGGTCATGTTTTCTTTTTCTCAGCAGATGCATTGTGTGTTCTAATGTGTACAGTTCTATACTGTTAATAACAATAGCAATGTGTTTAATAATTGTTACTGAGTAGATTCAAGTCAACTCACTTAATGGACTTGACTATAAGCTGTATATGCACAATGGCACTTTTTTGTATACTTCTTATTGTTGTATTTTTAGCGTGACCATTCACTACAGATGAAATACAGCCTCTCTGACTAATTCTGGTACATTTACAGAATAGTATATTTGTATATTTCACTACCACTTTAGGCAGCTAGATGCATTTTGTTTTGTTTTCCTTCCAATTTTACAATACATCACTAATATTTTTTTTTGTTGTTGTTGTTTTTTTAATAATATATAATATAATAATAGCACAATTGCTGTCTTAGAGATTTTAACAGAGTCTATGGCAAATGCCAGAGCGAAGCTAAAAATAAGTCCATAAAGTTATATTTCTTCATTTTCGTTATGTTAAAATGTCTTTTGTGAGACTTTGTGCATCCTGGATTGCCAGATTTTTGTATGATCATCATTGGAATAGTATGAAAAATAAAATATGCATTTTTGTCAGTAACATTCACCTCTGAGCTATAGCAGTAATGTTACCGTAGTAGTGGTAGTAGTTTGTTCAGTATGATGACAACACAAGCACTTTTAGCAGTGCTAATGAAACTATCTGGAGCACTAATGCCTCGAAGACCTAATGGACCGTGGTGTTTGTTTGTTTTTTCTAATCCCATGCATGATATGATAGGATGGTCTCTGGTGGGGATCATTGTAGCTTTGTATTGACAAAGCTGTGGCTTGTGGATGATGTTGTGCCTGCTCCTCACCTGAAACATATTTTAGTATTTCTCGATCTGCGCTTTCTTCTGTGCAATAATAGCACTGTGACAAAAGCAAATTATCTCTTATTTTGTGTCCAAACACCTCCATCACCACAAAGACGGTGACGATGGTAACTTTAGTGTGTGTTGCCATGGTAACCAGCAGTAGTTCTGAGGCTTTCTGTAATACGTAAGTTGCTTGGGAATGCAGTTCTGTGTGTTACATAAGACGCAGCCTACTCTTGCCTATTTCTATGTGTTTTGTGCCGCATAGGGGCCTTCCCGTTCATTTATTCACTCATGGGTAGCAGTGTTGGTCTTGTGCACAGTTTTGGCATCCTTTTTGTACAAATGGTATTACTGCAGCTTCGGTGGGGATTTTAAATGAAAGGACAGCTTTGGGGAGATTTAAATTAGAGCAATCTTGGAAAAATAAGAAACAAAACAAAGATCGTGATTTGACTCTCTGTGTGATTGCAGCGCCAAAAAGATTAAATTTGAGATGCGTTGGATTCAACTTCAAAGTCTGTGTAATACAAAATATGATAGAAAAACTTCAAGCTCATTCAAAAATTCCTTGTGTCACCTTTCTATCCGCTTTGACTGGCAGAAGATGGAAAGTAGCTGAGCGCGGCAGATAGCACACTTCATCATTAGTGCGTTCACGATAAGTATTCAGGCATTCAGCAGCTCTGTTCTTATCTGGCAACCGTAATCTCTAAATACTTAAGTTATTCTGTGCACTGCTTTATGGGTGAAATAAGGTGTTAGTAACATTAAAGCTGCAGAATTTTGCTCAGGTTGGAGAAGGTTGACAGTGGTTTTGTCGTATTTGAAGGATATGCCTAGAAATTTTTCAAGAGGATAATGCATTGACAGCAGCTTTATTGTATGTTTCTCTCTGGAGGACACGGATTAAATGATACCAATTCATTTGTTCATATATTTGCTATGGGCAGTTTATAATCACTAACCCAGAGATTAGCCATAACATTATTATCATCTAAGTCAATTGTCATTCAACATATATATATTTTTTTAATTGCTCTGCCATTTTTCATCATTCATACCCATTAGACTATGCGTTATATCAAACTCACCTATCTGTATGTGCTTGCAGACTTTTTAAATGTAGACATACTGCCTTGTTTACTCAATTCAATCTGCAATATTTTAGCAAAATCATTTTTTTTTTTTATCAAAGCACTCATATTACACCATTTTCTGATCTATGTTATAATGTTTCCTCTTCAAAAACATATGTGAAGATGTGTTTTGTTTCATTCACTCACAAACTTTACATATTTAGGCTCTTAGAGTTCTTCTCTCAAACAAAATACACTCTGTTCCATTTTGTGAGGTCATGTGGTAATACAGGGAGTAATCCACTGTGCATAAGGTGGAACAAAGATTTTTGAGCTTTTTAGATAGATAGACAGTAATAAAGGGTTATTCAAACATGTATGAATGAAACAGAACTCCAGCTATGTCAGATGAACAAAAGAGGTAGAGCGCTTCACTGGGTCATAAAAGAGTTTAAAAAAAGAGCAATACAGGTGCTCTACTAGGATTAAACTAGTAGTCGTAAACAGAAAGTTGCCCTTGCTGGAAATTGTAAAAGTGGGCAAGGTACAAACCTGAGGCACTCCGACTAAATATATTATAAGTCCTTTATTGCCAGCAAGATAGTCTTTGTCAGGGCAAAATGGTAAAACAGGACACACAGATGCCATTAAGTGCAATTAATTATCAATCAAATCACATGACAACATCACATGACTATTGGAAAAAGACAACAAACCTAAAACAAAAAAGGTTGGCCAACCATGTGGAATATATAGGTGATGAGTAGACCCACCGGACAGCAACAAGAATAACAGGACTTGTTGGAGATAAGTAGGTGTGTCACATCACATATGCAATAAATATATAATTAAATATGACAGGTCAAAAATATCATTTACATTAAAGAATTGTCAAGAGAGTTAAGTTTCAGAGGAACATTGAATAATCCAAATCATCATTAAGGCCCAGATGTTGTGTGGCCTTTAAGATTACACCTTTTTTCCAGTAAGGGCAACTTTCTATTTAAGACAACTTCATGTATGTTTTTGAGGAGGGAACAACATTCCAGCACGACTAAAAGCTCACGAGTCAATTTTACTTTAACTTTTTTTTTTTTTTTTTTGCTGTTTTTAATGTATTTCTATCGTTGTTTCTCCTCAAACATAACATTAGACAATTAGACTTGTTTACACAGACCCTATGTGAACTAACCACTTCGCACCTGCACAGTCATTTCTCCATCTCTTGCCTCCACCCTCCTCCTCCTCCTTCGCTCTGTACCCGCTGTGATTCACTGGGAGCTGGGTGCAGCCTGTTATTGCTTTGGGCGCTGGTGCTGGTGGGTTTCTCTCATGCTGACAGCACGCTCAGATGAGGAGGTGTGATCCATGCTGCTCACATGCCTCTCCCTGGCACAAGACATACTTAGCCAAGAAATTATAGACTACTCCCTACATAGCAGGAGTATACTGCTTCTTGAAAATACATTGTGCTATGTTTTCGCTGAACAATGATTGGACTTATAATCCCTGTACTGATAGATATTTTATTGCTTTTAAATTACAAAGAATTTAGGTTTTATGGCTAGAGAAAAAAAGAAAAAACTTATAAACATGAATTTATACTGTGAATGGAGTTGCCTCTCCATAGATCTGACATATAATTTGGCCTGGAGGCACTAAATTTTTATGGATTTGCTATACCGTGGAACATTCAAGGCAAAGCAGTATCATCTCCATGGTAACAAGGCACTGTAACCTCCACTGGAAAGTTAAGAAGAGCACCTTTAACTTCAGTCTTTAAGAATCATTTTAAGACACCTTGAGGCTTAATAGAGTATAATGGAACCATTTAGCGTCGCACAAGAGAGTGACCTTTGGTTTAACGCCCAGTTTTGTCATTTTACAAAAGAGATACAGCATTTTAATCTCACAACAGAGATTTAATAGGTGGACCTCAGTGACTTTGCTTTTCCAGTTTAGTAAATACTTCACTGTATTGAGCACATTGTACAGTATTACTCTACAGAGACGAGCATGACAGGAATTCTTATTTACATGTGAGCTTGTGTTGAGCTGGCCACTTCATACCCTCTGCTGTTCTGCTTTAACCCTAGTCTAAATATTTCATTGACACTACATTTGATGATTGCTTGGAAACCGCTGCAGCGTGACTTGTGAGCAGTGGGGTCCCAGTCCACCTGCACGGATAATGTTTTCTCTGTTGTGTGTTTAAACGTATGGGCAACCAAGCACACAGCCATATCCACACACCACTCACAGCATTCACAAGCACACTGAGCTGTAATTAAAACAACATGTAACTTTATGCACTCAAATAAATAATCTTAAAGGTGTGCTCACTCCCATAGAAATGTTATTGTTTTGCCTGGAATATTCCACTGTTTGGATTTAACTGTATTTATCGTTTTTTATTTATTCAACTATTAGTATTTTCATGGGACAAAAATCCAATGAAAAACATGGATCCACCACAGATCTGGGGTCTTATTTATAAAGCGTATGGCTCAGGGTTCTCTCTCGCTCAAGTCCAACTTTAGTTTAGTTTGGTTTAGTCCTGTTTTAGTCCTGGTTTAATCCTGTTTTACCCTGGTTTAGACCTAGTTTAGACCTGCTTCAGTGCAGGATCAGTCCTGGTTTAGTCCTGGTTTAGTCCTGGTTTAGACCTGGTTCAGTCCTGGTTTAGTCCTGGTTTAGACCTGGTTCAGTCCTGTTTTAGTCCTGGTTTAGACCTGGTTCAGTCCTGGTTTAGTCCTGGTTTAGTCCTGGTTCAGTCCTGGTTTAGACCTGGTTCAGTCCTGTTTTAGTCCTGGTTCAGTTCTGTTTTAGTTGTGGTTCAGCCTAGGATTCATATTTATTTCATACAATATTTTTTGTTTTATTGACATATTTAAAATATTAATACATTTTAAAAAAAATAAATATGTGTATTGGCTATATTATAGACTTAATGTCGTGACATATTTCAGCCACTAGGGGGGGCAGTGCCACCCCTGACCCCGCAAACTCCGCCTATGGTCATCACCTGCTTGTTATATGGAGATAGATGACACTGACATTTGATGGCTATACCATGGAATATTGCAGGCAAAGAAATAACATCTCCATGGAGACAAACTGCTGGCGGACCCTCTACCAAAAATGTCACATAATGCACCTTTAAGGATAGGTAATCTTTTCCTTATGACATTTCCAATCACATATGATAGCAGTGCATCAATTTCTTCTAACAAAATATTCTGCTACTAAGGTAAGTTGTTCCCCGTCACTGGAATTGGACAAGGCCAATAATGCACTAGGGAGACTTATTTACTACTGTAATATTAATAAGATCTAAACACTACATCTCTCTCTGCCAATCCTTTTACAGTTACTCAAATCCAGACGGCATATGAGGACAAATATCAGCTGCATGTGATTAGTTTCCTTTTGCTGGGGAAGCGGCAGACAGCTCAGTATTACATTTGTACTAGTGGTTCACGATCTTCACTTGAAATGCACACTCCATCTTGCACTGTCACTCGGATGGACAAGTCAGAGCAGGATATTTGCCAAAGCCATAAGCCAGCAAATTCCTGTGATGGAGCGGGCTGTAGAATATCAGAGGCGGCCGGCCAAGAGGACAGATTTGCTTCTTTGTCCGTGGTCTTCCTCTTAAATGTAATCGCCCAGGCCACTGCTGATTTGCCCTGAGGGTTGAGGACACAATTCCCCTTGCATTGCCATCCAAAGGAAAGGCCAGATTTGAGAGAAGACTGCATTTAACCTTTGGGAGATGGATAAGAACGCTTTACTATCGATTTGTTTTGCTCCGAAATGGGGATTGTAGCGTTAGTTTGGCCAATTGGATAGAAAGCTGCTGACTATATAGTGATTCAAGGTTCTGTGTGTATGTAAGTCATTTGAAAGAGAAACACTGATTACATTTCATTAGGAGGGTTTGGGTTCAAGCGTATGCAAATTTTAAAGCAGCACAACGTTGAGGTTGACACTAATAATTTAGTCTATGCTAGCAGAATTTTTGTCTTTCTTTCCAACAAAAAAAAAAACAAATGGAATTGGTAAATGGTCACATTTTTTGTACCGTATTTGTCAGACTATAAGTCGCTCTGGAGTATAAGTCGCACCAGCCAAAAAATGCATAATGAAGAAGAAAAAAAAAAAATATATATATATATATATATATATATATATATATATATATATATATATATATATATATATATATATATATATATATATATATATAGTCGCACCAAACTAAAATTTATTTTTATAAAATCAGAGACCAGGAGCCAATATTTCATCTTGAAAGGCAAGTTATAGTAACAACAATAGTACAGAGAACAACAGGCTGTTAACGTCACATATGAACAGTTATTCAGATAACTAGAGCATAAACAACAGAACAGTTGTTTAAGTTTACCAAACTCTCCATCTCACTCCAAATCACTAAATCCATTGAATTCTTCATCCTCAGTGTCATTTCTGAGCAACTTTGCGACCTCCGGAGGTAAACGGAGCGCTGCTTCCTCTTCTGCATAGCTGTTGTCAGATTCAGCATTCGTTCCAGCTTTGTTGATCCAACCAATGACTTCCAGGAAAGTTGCATGATGCACCCTCCCGGTTACTGTGAAGCTGTGTTCTCCATCCCCACTTTCCACCAGTCCCTCACAAGTTTCTCGCTCATTCCAAACGTTCTTTCTGCTGCTCGATTATCGTTTTCAGCTGAATATTTCAATACTTGCAGCAGGACATCTGCTTTTTCTGCAGGAGACATGTGCAGAAAACTGACACACAAGCTTAGAGCGTAGAAGTATAGAGAGTCGCAGGTTGCAGGACCACCCAAACCATGAAAAAAAGTGTGACTTACAGTCTGAAAAATACGGTAATGCTTTTCCATCTTCACAGGACTCAAAGCACTCACCCATTCACACACACACACATTCATACACTAGTATACACAGACACAGGGGGTGAGGCGAGTTAAGTGTCTTACCCAAGGACACAACAGCAGCATTCATCTGTGGGAACAGGAATTGCACTACCAATCTGTGGGTCAGTGTCTGACCGCTCTACCAGTGAGGTATTGTGTATTTTGCCTCACTCTTATTTGTTTTTTGTAGTGACCTACACCTTTTGGGGGCCATGTTGAGGAATACATGTCCAAACACCCTTACTACAAAATATCACATGTCAGAATACTTCAAATAAAGGTCCCAAGCCCAAATCATTAGAATGTGTGCTGTCCAGGAAGGGCATTCAGTCTAATTACATCACAAATAAGGACTGCTCTTTTGACAGGCTGTCCCAGCTGCATTGAAGGATTTTTAAAATATAGAGAACATGTAGTAGTAGTAGTAGTAGTAGTAGTAGTAGTAGTGTTAGTACTAGTTAGGGCTGGGTATTATTAAGAAGTTGTCGATACGATACATATTTCGATACATAGGCCACTATACGATATGGTTTTCAATACAGTGCACTTTCAATTTCATAAAATATATTTCAAAACGTTTCGATATGGTTCAGTAAAAAACAAAGGCCCTGATACAAAAAGTCTTTATTAAGCCACTAAGTTGATATGAAAAATGCCCATTTTACCCAGAACAGTGGAAATGTCAAGTGTGTCGCATAAACGAGTGAACTTTCTCCAAACAAGCAACAGAACTGTAGCTGTTTCACAAAATGATTCAGTAAAATAAACTCTAAAAAATACTCTTGGTACAGCAGCCCATGATATTGAGACTGCATCATCAAATTAAACAATATGATATATCGATATTTCAATATTTTTGCACTCTCCTAGTAGTAGTAGTAGTAGTAATAGTAGTAGTAGTAGCAGTAGCAGCAGCAGCAGTAGTAACATGTACCTTAATAATAATAAAAAAAATTATAATAATAAAGTTTTAGTACCTTTATTCTCTTCTCATTATATCTGATTACTATCCATAATATCTGATTAACATCCAAAATATCAGTGACCCTCCACCGAGCTGTACGATTGCACACACTTGTAGTCCTATAGTCCTGCACGCACTTTATTATCCTCTAACTTTGTTTTCGACAGCAGTTAGGGTTCGTCCCAGGAGAAGAGTGGGCACCGTCAGTGATACTTGCCACAGATATCATGCTATTTAAATGCTAATGTGCTAAGAAGAGCAAAACGACCTTTACTCACACTTGGGGAACGGGTGGAGCGGCCACACTGAGCCCCGGCCTTTAATAAATGAGCACCTTCCTTCCACTCTGTTCTCTGGCCTTCACGACCTCATACTCCTGATAGACTTTATCACGCAGGGCCAGAGGGCTTTGACAACATTATGGAGCTGCATGGTTCAGCTGCTCAGTCAGACATGAGATGATGATAGCAGCACGCAATGCGCTTACGAGTCAAGTCTAACATGTGTGAGGTGGACAGGGTGCTTTTCATTAAAGTTGGGGTTGTAAATATTAAGACTACCAGTTGCTAAAGTCTATATAGACCACTGATGGACTAATCTACAACTATGATGATAAAGCAGTGACAAGACAAGAGACAAAAACCATGATCGGACTGGGGCAAGACCAGCACTTAATGTATTTGAAGAGAGACTAAATAGTTTCTCTAATGGGCTCCAATCAAAGCAGAAGAAATGGATTGGCCACTGGAAATAGCATGCAGTTTCAGACCTTTTTGAGACCACAAATTAAGCTGATTTAGTTTTTACCAGAGCTAAACATAATAGGCTCTATTCACACTTACATCACAAACTACAAAGACGTTTGGAAAGATGTGTTTACAACTTCCGAGGTAGTTATTGACAATGCACTCACCGAACGTGGATGTATTAAAACCGACTGTGATAAAACCCATTGAAGTAAACATGATCAGCGGGAAAATGAAGGCTGCATACAAATGTGCTGTTTGGAATTATCTTGAATTTGGCGCCCTCATCTCTTCTAATTGCATATACCCAGTGCGCTCGGAGTTGTGTTTCAGTGGAGAACATAACGATACGAAAACTGGGTGTGAAGAAATTGTAATCGCATCTTTCCAAACGTCTTCCTGGTTTGTGACTTGAGCGTGAATTGAGCCTATAAAAGGACTGAACTAGACCTGTCATGATAACAAATTGTAAAGCACGACATATCGCTACAGAGAAATATAATACAATAAACGATAATACTGAAACTACTTTATGCCACTGACACAAAGCAAGATAATCTCAGTAAACAACTTTTTTAAGTAGACCATATCAATAAAAGGCACTTGCAACAATCAAAAAGCAGAATGAACCAATAATTAGCCATAGAAGTTATTTATTCAACTCTCTACAGCTCAAATCCTATCGTATTACAACTAAAATACCAAAAATCTCCCCATTATTATAAAGAAATTGTGCAAACAATAAATATTGAGCCCCAAAATCTATTGTGCCAGCTGTCATATCCTGAATGATACGTTGATGTAGTAATTATTGTGACAGGACCAGACTGAACACATCTGTTGCTAGAACACAAAGCCACAATGATGCCCGGAGCTAATAATGTTCCCTTATTGCTATTTTACAAAAAATGCTAAAATAATAATGAGTATATTTGATTTCATGTCAGTGCTAAAACCTATCAGAGTTTTTCACAATTTGAAATATAATTTTGCCAGTTTGCTTGACTTAATTAGAATGCATCCCAGTTGTTTCCGAATGCTGTGGGAAAGATTTCTGTGAGATTTTTCCCATAAAAAATTCCCATCCTGCTGCAGCTGCTATAGCCTGAAACCCTGACACCAGTTTGCCCTTGATCTCCCGTCCAAGAAGTTGTGTGTCACTTGCCAGGAAGCCGATAATGTGATGGCAGGTGCTGTATCAGTGCAAAAACAACAAGCCCTGTGCCTGTCCAGAGATGTCACAGATACTTGTCTCCCTGTTCACACCACACTTGCCAGAGCAGCACGCACTCAACAAGAAGCAGTTTTCTTCACAATCCTGGACCTCCTTTACCCAGTTTTTGTACTTGTTCTACTTATCAAGTGTCAATATTAAAATGGGGAATATGTTGTTGCTAACATCTATTTTTTTTACATTTACAGTTTAAAAACAAGTAACCCAAAAATTATAGAGAGGAAAGAGACTTTGGCTGTAACAGGAGAAGTTTATACCACCAGTTCTGGATGTGGACACCTGTACACTCAACACACTGTGATATTCTCCATTCAAATCTCCCTGCACTGAAGTAGTTGTAGTTGTAGTAGTTGTAGTAGTAGCAGTATGATGGATTATAACTAATGACACATGCCAAAGAAGAGCTATCTACAAATAAATGTCAATAGTGGAGCTGTCCTTGGTATGACTGCACAGAGAAAAAGTCCATCAGTTGTTGTTTTCAAGTTGTAAGCGTATATTCTGAATGTGAATCTTATTGCAGTGTATATTATTGTGCAGTTTATAGAACGTTCAAGTTGCACCAGAATGTTTTGTTAATTAGATTAGATTTGAGAATTTGCCATATGCACTCCGCTATAAAGGCTGATGAATAAAATATGACTTGGCAGTTGTTCGGTAGCACAAAAATGTCAACTGAAAAGAGCGGTGAGAGAAAAACAGAAAAGCAACTTCTGTGTCATTGTTATAATGGGGCAGTGGTAGAAGAAGTGCTCAATTTTGTTTCTTATTTAGTTTCTTACATAAAAGTATTAAAGTACATCTTAAAAAATGCACTTAAAGAGAAAAAAGTAAAAGTATTTCGGACAGATTTTGAGATCTAATAAAGTGATTTTGATAGAAATTTATGCAGAATTTTGTTCAGTTTGTTCAACTGAGTGGAAATTTTGAGCAGGTTTCAAACAGTCATATAAAATACTTTTATATTTCAGTCCAATTAAAAAATGTAGTGGAGTAGAAAGTACAGATACCTCTCAAATGTAATAAATGTAAGTAAAAATAAAAAGTACCCACTTTAAATTGTACTTAATTAAAGTACAGATACCTAACATTTATACTTAAGTACAGTATTTTACTACTTTTACTTCATTACGTTTCAGTGAAATGAAGGTAGTTTTGTTATTGATAAATGTGTGATGTGTTGTAAATAATCAAATTGTAAAAAATAAAATCAGATGTTGCAGTTTGTTTTTATTTATTTATTTTTTATTTTTTTGTTTTTCAAAATTAAATTTCTTACACAATGGGAACAGAGCAAAATTGTCAAGTAAATAACAACACATTTCCTTTCAAAATCAAGAAAACTGAGGGTTGGGGGGTCTGCTGATTATTTATTGACATTTTTTAACAATATTGTGTAATTAGAAAAGATTTTTAGATCATTTTGCTTTATTTCTTGGTTTCGGTATTTTCTTTTATTGTCTGTATTTACTTCAGCAATATATCACACTTCAAAATGTGTTATTGTGACAGGCCTAGATATGTGTCCTCAGTGTGTCAGTTTGTATCAGTTTGTATCACAGGTTCATTTGACAGCATTGCTATTTTAAAGTGCTAGAGGCCCTGGTTACAACAATGGTTTAACTTACCAGACCAAAATTACAAATTGGCCCAGACCATAATACACTCGATGCATAAATTGCCCTAGGTATATTTTGGCCTGGAGCAGACTTGTTAAATCTACAGGAAAATTTGTGTCTTGTCAATAGATAAAACCAAAATGTCCAGTTAAAGGTCCTATATTACATAAAATTTACTTTTGTGAACTTTAAGCCATATAATAGTGTTAAATGATCAAAAACATACCTGGATGTGTGTTTTGTTTCTTTCACATGTTTGAGTACAGTAATCCTTTATTATTTGTCTACATCTCCAAAGCTCAAAATATTCTATTCCACCTCATAATGTCCTGAAGCGGTAGTTTTCAAATGAACAGCTACCTTTTTACCGTTTGTTTAGTAGATACAGGAAATTTCATGGCTGAAATTATCCAAATGATTCTAGTGAAGGTAAATGGAGTTTAAAAACACAGTGGAGCATGATTTCCTGTATTATGACATGACATCACAAGGTGGAACAGAGTGTTTTCTGTTTGAGAGAAGAACTCAGCCTAAATACGGTATGCAAGATTTGTGTGCTAAAAGTTTGTGAATGAAACCAAACTCTGTGATGAGGAAACAACATTATAACAGATCAGATTATAGCATAATATGGGCCCTTTAAAGAGCCACTTTGTAACTTTTTCAGATTTGCGTGGAGATTTTAGCTTTAATCCCATACAGATGTAGCCAGGCTGGTGCCGCCTAGTGCCTCCTCTCAATTTCATTTCTCTCCAGTGACTAGGTCAGGAATCAGAATACACTAGACCAGGGGTCTCAGACTCGCGGCCCGGGGGCCAACTGCGGCCCGCGGAAGGATTTTTTGCGGCCCTCCACTTGATTCCAAAGAATAATGTCAGTGCGGCCCGCGGTAGATGTACGCACAATCCCACCCCCCTACCGCGGGCCGCACTGACAGATGAAGCTGCAATCGGTGCCCATGCAGATTCACAACAGATTATTAACGCAGTTTACATCCCAAAACTCAATTTACAGCAGTTGTGAAGCAACGAGTCTAAGTGGATCTGTTAATACAAGTACACGTGCACATACGGCGTCACCGAAGAACCAAAACAAACCACACATGGTGGTACACGTGTGTGCGCACTTCACTTTACGCTCCCACAACCACAGCATCAGAGCGCAGAGGAGGCGCTGACAGAATTCCCCTGTTCTTAAGTATGGGACCTTTATTGGAGGGGCTAATAAGAAATAAAAAGACATTGACAGTCTGTTTACCTGTTCAACACTCGGTGCGTAACTTGCTGGCAACCCGATGACCAAGCTCCACCTGTGCGTCGCCGAAATCCACGCGCACTCAGCGGCAAACACAGCTGTCCCATCAATATGCAAGCACCACAAAACTGCAGTGATCTATTCCAGAGGCTTGGCGACATGTTAGCAAAAACTACAAGGCAAAAACAAGCGTCTAACATCCATGTTTGACATACGAGAAGCAGATACACTCCAGTGTGGTCCGCTTTCACACCGGCAAACGAACCAAAACTGGTCCGATTAACGAGCCTCTGTATCCCGGTAGAACAGTGATATCTCCAGTAACTAATACTGATGTTCCCTGTTAATACCGCGGGCGTCCTCATCTTATCACCATGAACTCATAAAACAGCAACGTAGAACTTTCTACAAACTCACCGCATCAGTCCTGAGTTCGGGTAACAGCAGAAGCCAACAGCGTTCAGCGTAGCGCGCAGCTCCTCAGGACGGGGCTGGAGTCTGGTCCTTGGTCTTCTGTCGTCCTACAAGCGCGTTGGTCAGATGGTCCGGAGGCTCTGTCCTCCATGTGCTGGTTCCAGACGGTGGCGAGCAAGACCAGTGCGCAATGACTGGGTCTGAGCGGGTACGTTCCGCCGTCTGCGCGCTGGTTCCGTGTTCCGTGCGGGGAAAGTGAGAATGTTCTGTGGACTACACCTACAGGTCTGTGCTGCTCCTGTCCTCCGCGCTCAAGAACCGCGGCTGGTTCCGAGGTGGTGCAAAGCATCCGGACAGAACGTGAATCCAGTTTAGTTGGTGTCCGCATTTGGTTCTTCCCGGGAAAAGCGCTTTTCACTCCCCGCTCCACGTCATCTGAGCCCGGACAGAACCGGAGCTGCTCCTGCTGGTTCGGGACTCCGGTTTGGATCTAGTCCGACTGTATTTCTCACACTAGGCTAAAAGCAGGACATTTTTTAAAGGTGAATCAATTGAATGGGTGATTGCCTATTGTCATAAAATTATTTGGTTAATTAAAGCCTAAAATAACAAATGCTGGTTCCTACATGATCACGGGGAACACCGGGACCTCTGTGCGGGTCCTGAACAGAAGTACACACCCCCATTTTTGACTCACTCTGGAGCCACACGTTCGCACGTTCTTGCTCTGATCTTCGTGTATTACATTCTCTGTATTGGCCATTGTTGGTAAAATATTTTGAAATTGAATCGCGGCTGCGTCTGGACAACAATCTGTTACTGCGCTGGAGTCGTACAGCGCGTCATTACAGGCAGGAGACATGTTTCTCCCATGATGCATCTAGAATAGTTCGTTTGGACCTGCTGTCTATGGTTTGGACCCGGGTTCGCGTTCACACCAGAAGAACCGCACCAAATGACCAACTTTGGTGCGGATTCAAGCGAACCGAGACCACCTCTTTTTTGAGGTCTCGGTCCACTTGAGTTGGTCCGGGTCAGAGTCCAATTGACGCTTTCACATCAACGCAAACGAACCGAGCTAACCACTTCTGGTTCGAATGGACCGTTTGGTGCGCACCAAATACTGTCGGTGTGAAAGCACCTAATACAGGTCAAGGCTCACTGATGAGCATCTTCAATCTATCCTGAGGATCTGCTTCCTCCTGCAAGCCAAATATCTCTCAGCTGTACAAGATGAAGCGTAGCCAGGTTTCAACCAGCAAGAAGTAGGCAAAAGAAGAAGAGTAGACGCATTAGTTTAAACTTACGTTCTGAAAACATTTTCATGTTCTGAACTGTTATTAAAGATTAAGAAAGTGTGTTGCGTGTTGTTCTTTCTCTCTCCTTTTTTCCCGTGCAACCGCTATTTATCAAATACTCAATGCGGCCCAGCCTCACTCAGACTTTCTCTAATGTGGCCCCCAGGTAATTTGAGTTTGAGACCCCTGCACTAGACGGTTCGCAAAAACCCCGGAAGTGCAAGTTCAGGCACCAGCCAATCAGCAAAGTGCCAGACATTCTGTGTTGGCAACGATTCCCAAGATCGAGGATTTAAAGCCAGAACAAAAAGAATGTTTGGTGAATTTTATCAAGGGGAAAGACATTATTGGCCTTCTTCCTCCGGGATTTGGGAAAAACTTAATATACCGGTTAGCCCCGTTAGCGGCGCATTACATACATAACCAAATAGCAGCCATTGGTTAAATTAAAAAAGTACCGGCCTACCATCGAGCAAACGAATCCTAATGCTGCGAGGTTAGAGAATTTCCACGAAGTGAAATCTGCTGATGAATCAGGCTAATACAGATACATTTTTTGCTCAAAAATCTCTTGTTCTTACTGTACATGAGCTCTCCGCAGATCTTCACCTGTTGGAGATGGCAAGTTTAATGCTATACGGTGGAACATGCAAGCAAAGCCATAACATCTCCTTGGAAAAGAAGAAAAGTGATAGCAGTGCACAGTAAATCAGTTCTTCATATTTCACATTATGACACACAATATCACTTGGAAGTACATACAGTGGAAATCCAGTATTACGGTGCACTAGCACGACTGAAACCCTCTATGTCAATATGATGGAATACCTTGTACATCATATTCCTGGTGGCCTAGCAAATCCACCCCTGATATTGACCCTGTTCTTTTGAGACATCATCTTTTCACAGGTCTGTTTCCACCAGCTGCAAACAGGGTCTCAGGCTGGACTATGATCTGTACTAGTCCCTACAAATGTTATATTTTCACTAAGAAAATAATTTATTCTGCACAGCTCCCTTGGATTCCTCCTGGAATAGCTGTCAGATGAAATGCCTTGTGGTGAGACAGTGGCTACATCAATCACTAGTGTACTTTTATCTTGTGCCAACCTGTTTTTGAACAAGCTGGGTTACCTGAGTCAACCCAGGCTTACTTAAATGGAAAATCTCACACAAGCTAATGTACCAATTACTGTTTGTGGTGGATCTGTAATAGCTGGAAGTATATTTTTATATTTCAGTGGAGTGAGAACTAAGGCAATACATGAGTGAAGGGAGGCTTTTAATACTTTTTATGAGAGGTGGATTTTGATAGATAAAGGCAGGTATGCATGTAATAAGCTCACAATTGCTAATAAAAAAGTCAATAAATAGAATAAATAGAGATAAGTATGCAGGTGTTTTGAGGTAAGAAAGACTGTTATATAAAATCTGCAATGTGAATGTAAAGTCCTTCGAACATTTTATATAATTCTGTGTTTTCTTGATTGTGTTGGTTTCTTTTTAAGCAAGCTACAAAAACAAAATGTTTTTATGTTTTATGTTTAGATGTTTTATGTCTGGATACAAAAGTGGAATCTCTGACTATGAGATGTCTTCATAGTGGCATTTTACTGCAATTGGTAGATTTTCATTTACACGTTTTTGACTACATGACCCTTTTCAACGCTACATGGAGTCTTAAATTTTTGAATAATTTGGAATATAGTTTAATAATTTATAATAATAATAATAAAGTACAGAGAAGAGGGCAGAGATTAGCCTGAGTCATCAGCCGGTTTCACTTTGTGGAAACTGACCTCGCAACATTAGGGTTAGTTTTTAACCAATTGCTGTTATTTGGTTGTGATGTATGTAATGTGCTAGAGCACTCAGTGATGTCCAAGTAATTGCCGGCACAACAGCAAACAAAGTTGATTGACCAGTGTGTGGTCTACAACTTCTGGTGTTCTTGCAAGCCATCTAGTGTATTCCGATTCCTGACCTAGTCGCTGGAGAGAAATCAAATTGAGAGGAGGCACTAGGTGGCCCCAGTCTGACTAGGCAGAGATAGGGGGTTCATGAAAACAGATTTTCTGGGCGCTCCAGCCTCAAATGCCAGAGTACTCAAACATGTATAAATCAATAAAAAACAACTCTGACTAAACTAATGATCAAACACCTTATAACATGGTTAAAAGCTCATAAAGGTCAATTTCACATAATACCATATGTCTCCTTTAAAGAGGGGCTATTACACTAACACATATTTAGATCATCATGTTACATTTTATTGTTTTGAAAATACTATATTTGCTGAAAACTGCAGTAAGTCACTTCACCATCAGAGAGCTACCACAACACAATCAGCATGCATTCCATTACTGAAACTACTGCCTATCACAGTTGTATTGTATGGTATCTGGTCTTGTGTATTCATGAAAATTGTCTGTGCGGGAACATGGATTGTGGGCTCATCTTGCTTACCATAAGGAGGCATTAAATTGTGCCCAGGAGAAATTGCAAGATTGCTTGAAGATGCATGGATGATATATTTAAAAAATCACTTAGGGCAAACTTTGTTTTTGATGAGAGAACAACATTCTAACATGGCAGAAAGTTCTAAAAAGTCGATTGTGCATTATACCCTCTCTTTACGAAAAACTGAAAATGGCGCATACTTTTTCTTTTGGCCTCACAAGACCAAATCTTACAAGGACTGTATTTATATTTATAAGTTAGCTTTCCAGTCCATAGCCTTATTGCATCTTGTTGAATTTGATTGTAACTCCTCCTGACATGATTTGAGTGGCGCACAATGGGATTACAGCAGTGGGACATAAAGTAAACCCTTCTATGATTAAGTTAAATACATCCGAACAGAGCTCCGGGACGTCTGGCCTAGTTCGCCCATCACATAAAGAATGGTTTTAATCCAAGGCAACATGGCCGACAGGGAAATGGGAAGACAGCGTTGTTTTTAGACGCCTCCAAGGACGGCTATCCCACAGAGCGCCTCTCAATCCTCTCTTCAAGGCTTGACGGATGACACCAGCGCTACAAAGTGATAGGCTATTATTTCACTTTGCATGGGATAAATGGCAATGCGGGTTCCTACCTGTCTTCTGCCCTTCTGCGCTCAGTTCTATCTTCGTATAGCCTCCCCATAGCTGCATGCAATCACACAGCTGCAAGGCAAGACAAATAGGAGGGCTGAGGCATCACTATCTGTTGATTTCACATGTTAGATGTGCCCCCTGGCTGCATCTGTAGTTGATGGAGATAGAGCGTAAGCCTTTGAGCTAACCTTTTTGTGATCAACGTGCCATGTTGGGATGATGCTATAACACACTGTGGCTGTTATTTGATTTATTTTTTACACAATACAGCTCTATGTAGACAGTGATTACAACTTTATGACAAAAATACATCTTGATACTTGTCTTCCTTTCATCTTTCAGTGCGGGCGATTATATACTGGACAAGATTGTGCGTGTAATACCAGTTTACGTGAAAAAGTGTGAGTCGAGTGAGTAATGTGTTACTCTCTGGTGCAAAATATATTCATTCTCATTTATTAAGGTTAAGTTATACTTTATTGGCCCCCATTTGTCCTCTTCTGCCTTTGAGCAATTATACATTAAACAACATTATAACATAGATCAGAAAACCCATGACCCATGACAAGAAAAGTCGGCTATTCCACCACTGTCATATTCTTGTGAAACACAACATTTTAAGTTTTGAAAACCTGATAATGTATGCAAATGTTTGTCTGCTGTTTAAGATCATTCATCATACTGCTGCTGCTCCTCTGAGCTCTGAAACCACCACCTCCCGAGCCATTTGATCCACCATACGTGGCAAGTGCAGGATCCACAAACGTAGAACAGCATTTGGAAAGTCAGCCTTTTCATGTGCGGCCGTCCGTCAGTGGAACATGTCACCAACATAGCTCATCACATGTACAAAGTATGGCACTTTCTCACGCCTCGCGAAACAGTAGCTCCTCTCAAACCAAAGCTGTGCACCGATGAGTGTCTGATGAGTGAAGAGAAAACGATGTTCTGGAGTGAATGAACTGAATGATGATTTTGATAAGGATGATGTTTTGAGATGAGAGAACTGGGTGTGAATGAAGATACAGAATAGTTATGATGTTCCAATCATTATAAAAACATTCTCTTTGTATGTTTGATTTTATGAACTATAACATCAATCCTGCCCAGGGACGACAGGTGGAATTGAGCACAGGCGCTACAAGCTGGTACAGTGCATCTCTCCTCTTAAGGTTAATGTAGACTGTGCACTGTTCCTGTTTCATTAAAAAAATAAACTAAACTAAAGAATCTAACATAGGACCTTCAAATGCTGCTGAGGCAAATAGTCAGGAACTATGGGCAGCTGCTGTACAATGCGGCAAGAACACATCTCCTTGGTCAGGACTGACTTAGCTGGAGGCTTTTGTCTATTGAGCATGTTTTAGGCTGCTGGGGAAAGCTAGTTGTGCAACTTTAACCTAAGATTTTTGTCTTCCATTACTTTTGCTTTTACATTTAACATAAATGTGAATGCTTTGCTTTGTAATCAAATGCCTATCATCATACTCCACATTCTGGTCTGTAGGTTTTTGGTATTAATATAGTTAGTAATATACATATGTACATTATCAAAACTTATCACTTAAATTCAGTTGATTTTGGTATAGGTTTATGTATTAAGTATTTTTGTCTTTTTCTTTACAGACCAGCAGTATTCATGGTGTCCCGGGCCATACTTCGATGAGGACAGCGGCTCCCCTCCTCCCAGGAACATGAAGGGTCTCTCTGGTAGTCGTCATGCCCAGCTCCAGCTCCAGCTCAGCTCGCCCACGCCCCACACCTGCGGCCTGGCTGACTGTGACCACTCCCTGGACCACCACCTGCACCATGGCGACTCCCGGCCCCCGTCCTACCTCCTCAGCCCCACCGAGAGCTGCCCTCTGGATGGACACCGCCGCTGTTCCCCTCGGAGCTCCATCCACTCCGACTGCATGGTGATGCCAGTGTCCATGTCGGCCACCGACCACTCCATTTCAAGTAGCACTTTTCCCAGAATGCACTATGGCAGCACTACGCGGGACGGCACCAGTAACAACAGGGATTCTAGAGATGAAACCGGATCGACGCACGGGGGCAGCGGCAAAATGAACCGAATCCCTGCAAACCTTCTAGATCAGTTTGAAAAGCAGATGCCTCTACACCGTGACGGCTTCCACACTTTGCAGTACCAACGCACCTCGACCACCACCACCACCACGGAGCAGCGCAACGAAAGCCCGGGGAGAATACGGCATTTGGTCCATTCTGTCCAAAAGCTTTTTACCAAATCTCATTCGCTGGAAGGCTCCTCCAAAATGAATGGCACCAAAAGTGACTCGCACCGGGACGGATCGCATCACCACCATCACCACCACCACAAACACAGCAAACGCAGCAAAAGTAAAGAACGCAAGTCAGAAGGTAGTGGAAAGCAGAGGTCAGGGGGCTGGTGGAGCTCAGATGATAACTTAGATAGCGATAGCACCTATAGGACACCCAGTATAATGTCTCGGCACCACGTGGACCACATCACCCACTGCTACCCTGACTCTGTGCACGGACATCTGGCAGGAGACATGTCTCTGAAGATGTCCAAAAGTAACAATGATGTGAAGTGTTCTGCTTGTGAGAGTATAAACATGGCGCCGGAGGGGAAGTTTATGAAAAGGAGCTCCTGGTCCACACTGACGGTCAGCCAAGCCAAGGAGGCCTACAGGAAGTCCTCGCTCAACCTGGAGAAGCCCATGACGCCCACGGACCTCAAGCCCAACCTCCGGCCCTGTCACTATCTACAGGTAAGGACAGGTTTGCTTCTTGATTAGGTACATTGTGCATATTTTAGCAGCTTTAGCTAATCAAGATAGATTGATAGAGAGAATAAACAGATCCTAGGAGCTTGCTAACATTCACCATTGCACTATTGTAAAGTAAATAAAATGGCCAGATAGCTAAGCAAATCTGTATTGGTCTAATCCAGTAATACTCACTTTTTTTTTTTTTTCACAAGAGCCACATTGGAAGAGCAAAAACACTTATACCCTATATACAACAACATACCAAGTCACATTTGCAAACGTACATAAATTGAACATCCCAAAAAAATGAACACAGCCAATACATTTTCAATTAAAACCAGATTCACCTTAATACTGGGATGAGCAGAAGCTGGCATGCATGTCCTTCGCTTTCTTCATAGATAGTAGCTTTATATATATAGTAAATTTTCTTAATCGCGCTTTGGGAGAATTAACAACCAATTTTCGATTAATCATTAACATTTTTATATTAAAATTATCATCATCATTAGTACTATTGCTAATCTGCATAAATAAACTCAACTTTACAACATATAAACCATAACCATGATAGAGCAACATCGTTTGAGATCATAATTTGTTTAATGCAGCTTTGTGCTCATTTGTTTACGTTTTACAGAAACTAAACTTAACACCACATGGCTCATTTGCATAAAGTGTAAGCCTGATAAAAACAGCTCTTTCCTTGATGAGGTTTAGATTCTGTCGTACTAAAGGACATGAATCTGTGAAATATGAGTGTTTTTTTTTCTGTGACAGAGGGATGCTGATGATGATGGTGAGTCTGTTTTGTGTGTGTCGCGTTAGAGTTGGTTCATGTTTTCAGAGATCAGACATGTGCAGGTCATACGGGTGCAGATTGTACGTGTGCAGGTTTAGAGCAGCTCTTTATTTAACATCATTTCACACACTTTATTTATCTTGGTCACTTTATTTAGATGATGTTAATCAAGAGCATGGGCTACTTTTTAAAATGCGACTCAGGTAATGGGTCGGGCACAATATTTAAAAATATTTTTTTGCGGATGGAGTTGTGGGTGGGTTAGTTGAAAATGTAATTCGGGTACAGGTTGTTTATGCATGGACGCATCACTGCTTGCAGGTGTCATGGCACCCCCTTTAGGAAACACCATTAATTAAGCCTTGATTTATGTGTAGTGTAATGCAGATGTTGGTGTTGCAGTGTTCACTATATATTTATCTATCCCCTTAAACACTCAAAACTTTAAATTATTACATGGTATGGGGTTTTGAAAGCATTACATATTTTAAAGTACTGTAAGTTTTTAAAATGTCTAATTCATGGTGGAAAAGTTTGCCCCCCATTTCCCCCTCTGAGTAAGAAGAGCATTGGTTCGATACACTTTTAATTTCTTGAGTTGGAGTCTGCAAATTGTCTTGAGGTTGTCTAGCTTCCTCTCTCCACCTAAAGACACGCAATTATAGATGAATTGGTCATCATCTAAATTGCCCGTAATGAATGAAAAAGTGAGATGGTTTCCTGCCCAAGTGAGACTATCCACTTTCAACCCAAAGAAGTGTGTATTTGCTCTTATTCCCACTATATTTAAGGAATGTGGTGTAATGTAAGATAGTTAATGATGCTCTCAGGGCTCTATTGACTTCCGTTGACATAGAGAGGGCTGAAATAGTTTCTTCACAAGTGACAAATTAAATACATATATGGTAAAAGGTATGCTCCCTGGAATCTTCAGCAGTATGATATTAAAAGGCTCTAACTTACATGTATTAAATTTCAGATGGTTTTATTGCTCAAAAATGCTCAGAAAAACAGATCTTGGTCTAGTTTGGTCTCCATGAAGATAGAAAGGTTTAATACCATACTGTGAAAACTTCAAGACAAAGTAATAACATCTCCACGGAGAAAACCATTTAATAGACCCTCCACCAGAAAAGTTATTCAAACTAAATGTCCCCACAGAAGGAATTCATGTTTTTCAAGCTGTTTTTCCTAGCAATGAAAACACCTGTAATCTAATAAACGCAAGATAGATACGTCTAATACCATGCAGTGGAACATCTCCATGGAAACAAGCAGGTAGCAGACTCCCATCAGAGAAGTTACATAGTGCTCTTTTAATTAAATGAATCATTACAGTTTAAAATCCCACAATCCCTGCAGCAATACCAAAATGCATTGTACCCATAGCAAGTTTCATTGATAGACAAGACAAAAGCCTGCTCATCTCAGTTGGAAACATGATTGATTTTCAAAGAACTATTTTGTTTGTCACCACTCGGCTTCTGACAATGTGATCCCTCCCGTCGCTCAACATGCAACAAACAGCACCAGAAACTATCACAGCAGGCCAAATCAATTAGCTCCATAAATGATCTGCGCCAGAGGGAGGGCGAGACTTGGCATCAAGACTTTAATAGACTTTATAAGAGTTTTGTTGATTCATTTCACCTTCATTTGGGCAGGTTTCAGAATGGGGTGAAGTTAGTTTGGGTTTGTCATTAGCGGTGCAATACACCCCAAAGAAATTTCTATTCCACAATTTTTTTTTAATCTTTAAGGGTTTCTAACATCTGCTGCAATGTAAGGATTATAGAAAGCACAGCTAAGGGTAAGATATATTTACTATTACTTTACTATGAATCACTTTTGCTAAGTAATAGGCCCGTCGGGAAAAAAAATTTTAAGCACGATATGCAGTATTGCTATAGATAGTATTAACCATTGTTTCCCAAAGACTGGGTCATAAACCTCAGGTGGGTCGCAAGAGATTTTTTTTTTGGGTCACCTTGTCACGATCTACATGTAGGTCTGCAATATACAGTTGAACTGATCTAATAAGCATTTCGTCAGAATATCCTGTCTTCAGTAGGGCCAGTATTTCTATGCTTATTCCTTTCACTACTACATATCTGTGTGAATTAGGATTTTCTGTGGTCACAAAAATGAAGACAAAGCACAGAAACAGACTGAATGCTGCGTCTGATATGCTGCTGCGCTCTCCTCCTGCACCCTGGACTGAACACACTACAAAAATGCAGACAGGCCCACCTAGCTCATTAGAAATGCTGAAATGTTAAGACATGTTTTATATCATTTCTAATCATTATGTAATTATTTTATTGACTATTTTGTTCCAATATTGCTGGTTCAATTGAATGTTGAAAATAAAAAGAAATGGGCTACATTTAATGTCCAAATAGGCGACTTATGGATCCTTTTATTGCTGCTTCAATGACTGTTTTTCATTGTTTAAAACTTGAGTAATACTAATAGTTCAGAGAGACACAATCACTCAACAATAAAATATCCTCATTAATATTTAATAATGGTCAAATCCATCGTTATTTTGTGATTTACTAATAATGTCTATTGACTTGAGTTGTGAAGGTTTGTGACTTTTAAAATACAAATTTGGGAAACACTGGTATATATTCTGATAAACAATAATATTGAAAATATGTTATGCCATTTTTAAATAGACAGTATCATTAAAAGGCCTGAGGAGCAACAAATAAATAGCAGAATGAACTAATAATTTCTCATAGAAGCCAAAGAATTCTCTACAACTCAGTTCTCATCATATTACAACAAAAATACCTTAAATCTCCACACTTTTATAAAGAATCTGTACACACGATAAATATTTAGCCACAAAATATATTGTTCCAGGTTTCATACATTGAACGGTAAGTTGATATAAACTTATACAAGACTTAAACAAGTTTTATTGAACCACAAGGGAAATTATTTGGCCGCAGTAGCTCACACATCACAATATAGTCCTGTATTTCTCACTGTTTGAGATGAGATACAGGTTTACTTTCATACCATACGCCATACAACTATACAGCGCACCCTTATGTAACAGATAACCCTATGTCTTGTCAATCATTATATCATCTTTGTACTCCCTAACAACCTCTTGTAACATGTTTTTATAATGACACAGTAATTATTGTCACAGATCTACTATGTAATTGCATTTACAGTTCATGCCTTTAACCTATTTGAAGCAGAACAAGAGAGGATATGCACAGGGAGAATATGCAGACTGCATCAGATTGCATTGTTGGATCCTGCTCTTTTGATTAGGTGCAGGGACACTAACCAGCGTGTACTCACCAGCGTGTACTCCTTGCCCCCTTCCCAGAACTTCAGTGCTATATTTAGACATAACTAATGACCAACGCAGACAAGAAGTGTGCACATCTATTAAGCTGTCCTGCATCATTTTACTAAGTGCATTTGCCTCAGTGAGTTCTGTTCCCATTGAGTCATTTAACTAAGGTACTGTCCCAGCCCTGGCACTACACAAACTCTTTCTAAAAATACCCTTGGCCGCTGCTTCCTGCCGCAGGGCTATATTTAGCTCGGCGTTATCAATCCTATCGGCACTGGGTGACACATCTCCCCTCCCCGGCGCAGAATCAATGCTCTGTCAGTGGGCCCCCAAGATGCATCAAGAGGGAGAGTCTGTGGATATATGGAGACCCTCCTGAGAAGAGAAGGAGGTACAGAGCTAAAGAATGACTGTTATTGTCTCCGTGATGCTTGTGTTGTTGCTCATCACCGGGGGCAACCAGGCGATGAAAGCAGTCAGAATCATCCTCTCATACCAAAGGGTCACATTGAGGAGTGAGTCGGTCCTGCTGTGGTCGGATTGGGTTTGGCCACAAGTGTCAGCTCAATAACAACATAAAGTGCACCCAGGGAGGCTATGTCAGATGTGTGGGATGTGTTTGTTCCACAGCAGATGGCTCCAAGAGGTGACACCAGCCTTGTCTGCGTCTCCTTTTGTGACACTGTCAAAAAGTGTTACATTCAAGAAGGAAGAAAATGGCCTTCATATGCATTTGCCACCAGAGATCTTATGAACAATGACACTTCATATTTTAAACATTTCACATTTCTATGTCTACAACTCCCAATGTCATTGGGTAAAACCCTGTTTTATATATCACAAAGCTAATTTAGATTATGCATTTTTTATATTTTATATATCATAACAAACTTGAAGGAACTATATGTAGCTTTCGCTCTTACAGTTTTACAATAGATATTGCAACTACAACTCAGCCTGGGTCCAGTGCCTTAATCTGCATATCAAAGATCTATTTTTTCTTTTTTCATTGTCACTATATGAACATGCCTTATGTGAAAGCTCAGAACCTCCAGAATGAATGCAGCAACGTGACAGATTTGATTTCATTGAACATTTTTAGTGGCATTGCTGCAACATTTGCACCAAATGTCTTAAGCATGTCTTTCTACTGCAAAGTCTAACAAAAAATTGAATACAAATATAAACATGCACTGATGTTAGATTTCAGATTAATTCATTTGTTGCTTTATTGAAAGCACAGTTAATTGTATATTCCAAAACTCCTTCTTAAATAATGATCTTGTCTCTATGTGATGTGAATAAATGAGCCAAGAGATCTCTCAGAGGAGATAGATGGAGGTAAGACAGAGACAAAGTCACTTTGGCTTCTTCTTTGTGTAAATGATAAATGTTTGGAATTCAGACCCACGGCTCTAACCATCGCTCTCCGGCCCCAAGCCATTTTACAAATTAGTCTCAATTAGCCCTGCACATGCCTAAATACCAGAGTTTGGCTTGCTATTTATAACAAACTTAGGACTGCAAGCAAATAACTAAATGAACCAAAATTGCACTCTATTATTTACTCACTGCATTATTTACATTTCAGAAAATGCTCTGACTTGTGTTATGCTTACTGGACAACACTGACCCTTCTCTCTCACCTCCATGTAACCTGTGCTTCCTGTTCTAACTGTCAGCTCTTCACTTTGATCCGACCAGCTGCTCCGGCCCGTGTATCTCTGCTGCATTCACTGCTTCAGCTACAAAGGCAGGATTAGTCTTTGATAGTTTTGCTGATAGGACATTGTGCTAGGATTTAATAAGCCAATTACTTGCCACGCTGGCTCGACAAAGGTGGAGATTCAGAAGCGCAAAGACGTCTAATTAAAATGGGAAGAGCAAAACTTGAGGAGCAGAGATGGACTGGTAATTTGGAAATATACTGTACCACATATAGGGGTTTCCTTTGTCATCATTAAGGGAAAAGAGAAGGTTATAGTATAGCTGCTGTATTTGTATTTCGGTTTTGCTGAGATCAGTAACTTCCCATCTGTTTGAGTATTTTGGATGTTACCCCTAACCCACTTATCTTGACTGCTGTCCTGATAACAATACTTATGGAACTACGGAGAACATAAGACTATACATGGTGTGTTACGACAATAAAATTCAGTCCATAGAAATATATACTTCAATTTTCAGCATTTTTAACTGTACTTTACTTTAAAAGTGCATTTATAACACATAGATGCTGGCCTAAAAAGTTAAAGGTGTAACTATGGGCGAGATCAGAATGTAGGTATCGTCGACACTAATAATACAATGGAGACAGTCATTTGGATTTGTGGCTGGAGCCAAATATTAACAATGAATAATGCAAAAGCCATACAACATAAACCAAAATATTTACAAATCTGCAGATATGAATATCAAGCTTGAGAATTAGTACTTTAGTGCTTTAGTTAGAAATTCAATAATTTGTTATTCCATAAATATATATTCAGTTCACAGTTCACGCTCCCACAATAATACTGCAATGGCTGTAAGAGAGTCACTATAACTTGCAATTCATGATGAAAAATAGTTTGAGTGAGTGTCCAGAAATTCAGCAGAGTTCATGAACTGCATGTATCGCACGAAACGGGGTGTGAATGTAAGTAGTAGATATGGTGGAGACGTGTGGGGACTGGACTGGCTGTAGCCTCTTACCTGACCACACAAGGATGAAACTGTATGCATCATGTGACTTAACTTATATTCGCTGACAGGTAAAAAGGAATTTATACAGTATGTTTGGCACATTTTATAACCTGGGTTACACATTCATCTATGATTTTGTATCAAATTAACAGTTTTGATGTTGATGTTCTAGGACTACACCTGTTTTTGTTTTACTGTTCTTAACATGTGCAGGGCTTTGAAAATAAGCTTTACTGCCTAGACAGGTGGTTGAAACTTAAAGTCTGTTATTCCATCAAATGTTCAAAGTTATAAATGCGGCTGAAGCTATTTTCAGTCTAAGCAGAAATCAGAAAGACAGTTTTGCTATTTTGTACAATGCTGTAAAATGCCCTTTTACAAGCAGGCTGGTTTAACTCTTGTTTACTTTTCAACATCTGTTGCGTTCTGGGTGTTGTAAATAAACAACATAGAAGGTGTGATAAATGTGCTATGCTCTTAAAACCGGAAATGCCGCTAGAGCAGATGTGAAGGAGTACTGTGAAATAAGAGGTCAGGACAGAGCAAGCATTTCAACGGAGTCATGTGCATTTATTTCGCTTTAAACTAGACCAAAGAATATGTTTGAGACTTAACCCTTTTTACAGGTTTGCAATCCTGTCCAACACATCCATTCATATTCTTTTGCTATTTTTATGGAAATATGTGCTTTTGAAATTCTACCTATAGAACTGTTAAGTGGTCATGTTATAACCAAGTCCAAAGGAATTCAAACTACATTCATTATAATGGCATTTTGAAAAATTCAAACCGTGGTTTTGAACAAAGACTACAAAGAACCATAATTGTATTCTTCTACAGACACTTTTCTGGCGTAAAAGTTCGATTTATCTTCACCATCATACGCTTTGAGGTCTAAAATTAAAATGTTTAAACAATATATTTAAAGGGGGAAAAAAACACCCAGTGACTCATTTGTCTAATTCATCAAGTCAATGTCCCTATTTCTCAAAAAAACAAGGAAAATGCTAAACATGGAAGAAACAAAACTGTTAAATATGAACGTACAAACACACAAAATATAAACGTTGTTGTAGGATGTTGTAGGAGGCAAATTAGAATGCGAGGTATGGTAATTAAGGTCGCGCTATAACATTTCCAGTGTAGGGTCCACCATGTGCTTGTACCTTTTGTACCCTTGGAGCGGTCATTGCCTTTATTGTTCCACTGTATGACATTTAAACAAGTGGTAAACCTTCACCCAGAAAAGTTAGTGCAAAAAGTTACTGCACCTTTTCCATACAAGTGCCTCAAAAGGCCTATTCTGTGGTGCTGTCGCTGTCCATGGTGCTGAAGGCTCTCTCTGCTCCTATATCAGCCTCACTTTACCATGCTGAGTCCCCTTCTGTGCTTATCGGTACACGGGGAGACACCCTAGTGCAATCTCTGCCGTTTATCAGCCCATCCAAACGAACAAAACCTCACCACAGCTTGTGCCTGTCCTCCGGCGTTCCCTTCATTAATTAGACGTCTAAAAATATCAAACCCCTCCAAGACTTAATTAACCTGTCGACTCTGCGTGTGAGCTTATGCATGCACGTCTGTGGAGCGCAGATGAATGACTTTTATCAGCCTGTGTACTTAAAGGTGTTGAGAGTCAGGCAGTGCTGAACGCTACATACAAATATGTGCAGACAGCTGGTTGATTGATGATAACCAATGTACCCCCTGGTGATCGCACAAATGTTACTTGGGCCATATCATACATACTGTTAAATATCTCGTGAAGTGAGATTACCACTGCACACATACCAAACACAGTCTTAATCTAGTAATTAGTTGACAATTCTCTGTATGTATAATCTACATGATCAATAATTATTTTTAATTTGCATATCGTTTTTGGTGTAAAAGTAGTAAAAATAATAATAATAATGAAAAAACAAATAAAAGTAAGTTGTTAAGGCTTCAGTTCAAACAATAATACAATTAAATTAAACTAATATGTACAGTTTACCAAACCCCAAACCAAGGTTCACTGTTAAAGATACACTATGTAACATTTCTAGTGGGGGAGCAACCTGATCATCCCCATGATCATGTTCCACAGTGTAAGAGTAAATGTGTTTTATTCAAATTCATTCACTTGCAGGTGTTTTTTGATGGCTGGAAAATGTTTAATAAAAGTGAAAAAATGCATAGCACACTCAGATGGCCGATGTCCAAAAGCTGTTTTATATTTATATGACGTCAAAAAAAGCCTTTGTCAGATATTTTTTCTTGCTTTGGAACACATATATACCCCTTCAACGGATGGGAGGTCCCAAAGTGAGGTCACCCTGTGAGTTTAGCCCACTCTATGACAAGAAAAAAACAGTTTAAATATTTACATAAAAAAACATTTAACCATAGTTGAACCATATCACAAAAAACATCTTAGGTCAAACCCTACATTCAGTCCGTGAGGAGCAACAATCTTAAGTTGGTGAATCCAGAAGTGTTCTCATTTTGACAGGAATATTTCCAGAAAAATGGAAAATGTTTAAAATGTTTATTTTTGTGTTTCCGTAGAGCTTAATTATTACTTGCCCTCACAGTGTCATCTTCTTGTCTCCACAGAGACAGATTTGTTTATGTAAAACAGAATTTGTGGCTAATTCTGGCATATTTACAGAAATGTTAATTAGTATGCACTGTCCTGGAAATAAATAAATATCTATATTTTTCATCAAATTATCCTTTAATGCCGTACAAACATACTATGTACTAGGTAAAGCAATAACACAGAGACAAGCAAGTGGAGGACCCTTCACCAGAAAAATTACATAGTGCATCTTTAAATGTCGTGATGGCAATGAAAACTACAATTAGCCACAGTGAGAGCATCGACTTCCTGCAGCCCCAAACTATTATAAATTCATCAAAGCCTTTGTCAGAAGCTTGCGCATAGTATTATCAATAATGCTCTTTTATTGTATTGAACAAAGCGACAATCCAGCACTCTGTGGGTCACCTCCGCATCAGTCATGTCGCCCTTCATGCTTATTTAATATCTGAGACAACACCCTCCAGTCAAAGGTGCCAGTCCATGTGATTAACCATAACAAGGCCGTAATGAAATCATAATCAATTTGGACCTTTGGTGGGAGAGGAGGTCATACTTGGACACAGGAATCATATTTGGATAAAGACCACTCATGTTTATTATTTTTTCTTTCTTTTTTTTTTTACTTATCTTTTTGCCAGTATTAACAATTATTATCCACAAACCTCAACACATTATAGATATCTGGATTTTGTAGATTTTGTGTAATTCATTAATACTAATTAGATTTGTCATAAATTGATTTCTTTATACTCTTAAAAGGGCTCATATTTAGCTATTTTCTGATCTGTTATAATGAAGTTTCCTTGTCAAAAACATGCCTAGAGTTATGTTTTGTTTCATTCACACGTTTTACACAAACCCTACATACTTATTCAGAGTTTTTCTCTCAGACGGAAAACACTCTGTTCTACCTTGTGATGTCATGTGGTAATACAGGAAGTGCTCCATACGCCTTCACTTGAATCATTTGGAATTGCCAAGCTCTCCTGAACTAAAGGCGAAAGGAGCTGCTAACTTAGCTTCATGACATCACAAGGTAGAACGGTGTATTTTGAGCTTTGGAGATGTAGACAGACTAATAATGAAGGATTACTCATACATGTGTGAATGAAACAAAACTCTGGGTATGTTTTTGAGGAAGTAACAACATTATAACATGACTTAAAAGGACAGTCCAGAATTTTGGACATAGGACCTCATTTTGTAGTGAGCCAGAGTGTTGGAGACTTGTGGAGACACTTAATTATATTCCATCCAGTCCTTGTATTTGCAGAGGTCACTGGTGCTAGGCTAGTGCATGTCAATGGCCATAGTTATCCTGCCTCTAAAAACAGTCTTACCCACTCCACAAAACACCTGAAGCAAATCTATTATTTCTCCAGACTAACAATGTGAATGCCTGTGTCGATAGAATAATTGTAGAAGTAAAACTAACCTTGTATTTGCAGGATTTATGTTTGAGCAGCAGCAGCAGCAAGCAAGCTTGGCAGTGACAGACTGATATCACCTAGCACTACAGACTGTATAAAAGAAGTGGACTAAGCGAGTGTGACGTCATCCACAGTGTTCAGCGCCGCTCAGTTGAGGCTCACGATGCTCATGGTTACAGGAGCAAATCTGGAGCCAGGCTCTGTGTTATGAATAGGATTTTTTTGACAGACAAAATAGCAAAAAAATAATTCAGGATCATGTAGAGCGGGTTAATACGAACATTTTAAGACCAAAATGATGAAGCTCACTGCAGTAGGTACAGAGAGAGGAGCCACAAGATCCCAGTGTAAGTCAATTTGAGTCAGAAGGAGCCGGAAAAGCCTCCTTGCGAACTTCCTATTAGGCACGTTAGTTATGTCCACTCATATATACAGTTTATGCCTAGCACCTACCTTACCGCTGCTGCTGAGAAAATAGTCCCTCAACATGCGACGATTCATGCGATGCAAGGTTAGTTTTATTTCAGACATTATTCTCTCAACACAGACATTTACATCGACAGTCTGGTGTAATAATTGTTTTGCTTCGGGTGCTTTGTGGAGTGGGTAAGACTGTTTTTAGTGGCAGGACTATGGCCATTGACATGCACTAGCCTAGCACCACCGACCTCTGCAAATACAAGGATTGGATGGAATATTTTAAAAGTGTCTCCACACTCTGGCTCACTAGGAAATGAGGTCCTATATTCCAGACTGTCCCTACAAGAGTCAATTTTGTGTCATATAGGACCTTTAATACTCTGTCACATTGTTTTTGACCTAATTGCAATATGAGTCACATTTATATCCAAGGAGAATTATTACAGGACATGTTTTTGATTGTTTTTTGACATTTAAACATGGTGACATTTGCCAGTCAGCTGTTACATTGTGAACTGTGATCTTGTCAGCAGAAGCTTAGTCACTGGCTATAGCATCACAACATTGTTCGTGTAATCTTCAACTCATTTTTATTCTTATCAACACTTAGGACAAGTTTACTTCTGTGTTCAACTTTTTGATGCATGTATTTTGATGCTAATGTGAAGACTAAACAAAGCCTGAATAGAGCGTAGTTTAAATGAGATTTGGAGGCGGAGCCAGCTGCCATCTTGCCCCTGCAGTGACTGATGGACGCCAGAGCAAGCAGGCCTGAAATTCCCCAAAGTATTTAATTATTACTGACAATGTTATCTTTTATGAAAGCCCAAACCCTATGTCAACTTCACTTCATCACAGCGGTTCAATGCCTTTCCCCAAATAGGACTGAATGCATTGTTTGTGTGCAGATTAAATTCTTTTCCTAATTGATTTCTTTGAGTGATATATTGACCCATTATTTCCACTGCACAAGGTGTCATCCACAACATTAAACAACATTACCAAAGTTTTTGTCTTGTTTTTTTCTGGTATGAGAACTGCAACCAGCTTGATCAGTGAAGATATGAGGCTGAAAATATCCTTGAAAAACATGTACTCTTACTGTCAGCAGCTACGCTTTCCACACATGACCTGACATAACTTAGCCTTGAGGCATCTCCTGCTTATATCCATGAAGATAGATAAGTTTAATGCCATACTGTGGAAAATTCCAGGCAGAAAAAATGTATCTCCATGGTGTGGAGTATGAAAACAAAATCTTGGTCTGAAAAAAGAACCAAATAACATAAAGTTACATGGTGTTGTGTAGAGAATTAAAGTGAGCACACTAAATATTTGTACTGTAATCAGGACAGACTAAGGCTACGTTTACACTTAGCCGGGTATGTTGAGAAACGAATATTTCCTTCCCTCCATTTTCCAAAATAACCTTGTGCATATAGCATCATTTTCAAAAAAGTTTTCATTTACGTCAATCTGCATAAATACACAATCGAGCGCTGTCATAACTACGCCTTTGGGCGGCACCTTCATTAGATTCAAGCCTGTAGCATTACTCAAAAATACCTTGAAAAACATGCACAAAAACACACCTCTCCACAGATCTGTTCAAGAAGTGTCAAAATCACTGACCTCTGAGCTCATTCATCTCTGGTAATGGATATGATCCATCAGCTGTGTGTGTGCAAATGCAAACACATGAAAGTGTTTGCACCAGAAGAATGTGACTGCTGCTCTGAATGCTTCATGATCATCATCCATAGACTGTCTATGTCATCATCACAGCAAAAGGGAAACACTGGTCGCACTTTTGGCGTGTCAGCTCCTAAAACTTAGTTTAGTTTAAAATACCCGGGTACATGTAAACGAGGCCTAATAGACTCTGAACTTTATTAACAGTTGCAATAAACGGCCCATATTATACTATTTTGTGATCCATGTTTAATGTGGTTTTCTCATCAAAAACATACTTGGAGTTGCATTTTGTTTCATTCACACATTTAACATGTGAGTTTTTCTCTCAAATGGAAAACTTTCTGTTCCACCTTGTGATGTCATGTGGTAATACAGGAAGTGGGCCAATGTGTTTTTAAACTCCATACACCTTCACTAGAATCATTTGAGTAATTTCAGCTCTGGAATTGCCCATCTCAACTAAATAAAAGGTGAAAGGTAGCTGCTGAAAACTATCACTACATGACATCACAAGGTGGAACAGAGTATTTCAAGCTTTGGTGATGTAGACAGACTAATAATAGATAATAATAATAGACAGACTCAAAAATGTGTGAATAAAACAAAACACAACTCCAGGTATGTTTTTGAGGAGGCAACAACATTATAACATCTTTAATAAAAATGGCTGAGATGTGGGACCGTACACATTTGTACATCTTCATTACTTTGATTTTAGAACTTTAAGCTGCTTGTTCAACTACTAAAGAAGCAGAAGTAAAATAGTGTAAACTGAGCTGTCAATCTTTGTATCTGGTAAAATCTAACATCTCTCACTCCTGTGACTGAACACTATTTAATGAGAATGAATTGGGCGTCGGAAAAAGAATGGAAGTGTGTAATGAACTTGTGCAGTGTTAATAAGTCCATGAGATGAATAAGTGAAGTTAGTGTGTCTGGTTTTAATAAGCCTGCAGTAGCGGCTCCAATGCAGGAACCTATTAGAATGACATAATGACATTTGTAAATGGTGTATAATGGCGTGTAACATAATGGGGTCACAGCGGAGATTACGATTGGTGAAATAGCTCAGTATCACAAGTGTTCTAATAAAAGCTCTTAACAGTGTGAGCACATTCATGTGTCAGGAATAAAAGAGCTGTCTGAACATTAGTCTGTGCTCAGCCATGTGCTTCTTAATCTTGTGAATTGAATGGTGTAAATGTTTGTGTGAGGCATTTAAAGAATAAAAAAAACAGCTTTTGTTGTTACTGATTTAATTTTCTGAAAAGTTGTTTAATGGGATAAGGGCAAATAAAAGCCTTTGGTGTGTGGCTTCAGATCATATATGAATGTTTGAATGGATAGTTTAGATAATTTAGTTGAGATCAGATTAATAGAATTTTAATATAGATTTGTTTACATGCCTAGAGTGAAATCATTTTAAAGGAGCACTATGTAACTTGTCTGTCGAGTCTGTCACCTGCTCATCCACCCTGGATTTCTTTGTTTGTTTTTGTTTGTTTGTTCGTTTGTTCAATAAAACCACCTGTAAATGAATAAATACAAGATAAGTTAAATGCCATACAGTGGAAACATTTTGGCAAACATAACGTTTCTATGGAGACAAACATTTGACAGACTGCACCAGAAAAGTTACATAGTACAGGTAACCCTGGTGATTGGAACTGTTTCTTTTAGGGCTGGGCAAAAAATGATTAACAAACAATGAATATAATAATCAATTTAATCCATTAATTTGATCATTTTTTTTAGTTTTTATTTTCTCCACTTTCTAGCAAATAAATTACATTGAAAATGCAAGAAAGCTCAGTGCAGTCACAGGGACCAAAGTTTAGCACAGGGCCCTGCAGCACTGACCACTCTGAAATCACTGATGTCATATTGGGGTTGTGTGTTTAATGGTCCCAATGGTTAATAGGTTAAATATGATCACTGAATACCAGTGCATCTTTAGTTTTGACCATTTTCTGTAGTTTACAGAACAGGGGAGGAAAAATTAAAATTTTAACATTTCTTTAGTGCAGTTCAGCACTCAGCAAACCTGACTAGTTCTTATTATCTTTCCTTGTTCATATAGTTCTTCATAGTAACATTTAAAAGCAGTAAAACAATACAGTAGAGTACAGTCTGCCTCCCTGTTAAGCATGAAATATTCTCTCACTTGCTGGAGAGACAGCTCCCAACTGCCACTGAGACACCTTGTTCCCGCTCTGAACAGGATAATGTCCATGCTGTCGTCTAAACACTCATTTAGACGCTCTAACAAGTGGATCCCAACTGCTATTTATGACCGCCATTTTACACCACCTCAAGTGTCCTATTTTCTCACGCAATTTTCTGACGCTTTTCGTGGCAAGTATGGCTGTGGTTAAGTGGTACCAACATGATGAAAGTGAAAGAGCTCTATATATAAACTAGACACAGTGGACCGCATTCATACTTTCAGCAGATGGAAGTACAGGATGTATTTTATGGTTTACTTGTCACAGTGGGGATCTGTCCCATATGATCACTCTATACATAAACAAGAGATTCATTCTGATCACATCTCCTAAACTGCAGTAGGCTCTGTTATCATTTTATTTATTATTTTGCATACGAGACATTTCCATACATATTAACAAACATAAAATGACTTCTTTGATAATAAACACAAAAAAATACTAAGCAGTATCACCACAAACTGATGATAATTTTTTTTTTCATCAAAGAAATTATAATTCTGTTTTGCTTTTCTGACCTTGAGAATGATTAATGGATTATGGATTTTTCAAGTACAGGTACCAAAAACCAAGTATCATTTAAGTGCTGGTACCAAAAATATTGAGAAGGTATCCAGTCCTACTTGTGAGATTTGGTTTTGCGCTCTAAAATGAAGTACTACTGTATGTCTATGTGCCTTTTCTCTCCACAGGTTCCCCAGGATGAGTGGGGGGGGTATCCTGGAGGGGGTAAGGATGACGAGATCCCCTGTCGCCGCATGAGGAGCAGCAGTTATGTTAAAGCCATGGGAGATGAGGAGAGCGGAGAATCTGACTCCAGCCCCAAGACCTCTCCTCAGAAGTCAGTGAGGCCGGACGCTCTGGTGAAGGCCCTCATTAGACCTAGAGACCTACTGGACTCACAGAGGTACACACTGCAATATTCAAATGTAAGGCTGGGATCATAAAGCCACTACACGGTAAAATGTTTGGGTTATCATGTTGCCATTAGAAATGTCCATAAACTTCAAATCACCTGATATAGAGCATTTTACACAGTGGCTTTATGTATCCCAAAAGATGTGCTTTTCAGGCAGAATGTACAGTACTTTAGTTTTACAGAAGATTTGTGATTGTAGGTTTTTGTCATAGTTTTGTTTTTTAATTTCAGTTTGAACCTTACTTAAATTGCATTATGTCTTAAGCAAGACACTTCATCAATATTGCCAGGATGTGAATGACTTTGCAGAAAAAAACCTGCCCAAACCTGCATGATTGAATACAAACTATTTGTAATTTGTTAAACTATAGACATTTCTAATTATTTTCTCACAAATGTACCTCAAAAATTGAAATAATTAATACCATAATATGTTTGTATTTCTACTCCAGTGAGTAAATTTAATTTGAAGTTTAGTCGTAAGGTCATAATCCCTCCTATTTCTTGTAGTATTTTGTTGCCCACTGACACTTGGGTGCCAGGCAGTGGGTTGCAGATCCTTGCACTTACCATAGGCCTTTTATGGCCAGTCATATCCGTTAGTACTTGGTGCCTCCATTCTTCAGGGATGTGCTCTATAAAGGGTAAAAGCTGTTGTTTTTTGTTATTTGACGCTGAAAGCAAGCACACATAAGAGGATTACACGGTAGGACAAGCGGAAGCACAATGTCACAGCAAAGTAAACACAAGCAACTTTGTTATTCAGTGATACTGGAAACGATGATTGCACTAAACCCATTACAACCATATGGAATAATAGGACGCCAGATCTGTTCAAATATTATTAACATTGGCTTTCGCACCTTTTATTTCCACTCTAATTCATCTACCGCCGCATACGTCACAGGAGCATAATGCCATCATTTGTCATTCTATATATTAGTCGCTGCTTATTAAAAGGGCTATTCTTTCTCCCAATCCTTAAGTGAACCTTTTCAAATAGGTTTTATTAGACCGACTATTATATTTTATTATTATAGTCCACAGGATTGTGCAGTGTATGGAAGATATCCATTCATCCCAAATGGAGCAGAGAATTGTCTCTTTCACATTTTCAAAAAGAGCTCTTTGTATCTCTTTGTTCAAAACATAATATAAAAATGTAATTACAGTGGAGTTTTATTTTTTAAATACTAACTTTTATCTAGTAATTTCTTTGTGCAAGTAAATGCGAGGTTAACAATGAACATGACTTTTTATTTTCTTTTTATGAGTCCAGTTCTCAACATTATTGTAGCCCGACAGTAACTGATGCTGTTCTGCAGTTATGCACAAAAAAGCATTGTGGCTCATTATATTACTAAAATGATTTGCCTTGTTAAACTGGTTGTATTCAACACGCTACATTTTTCTTGTAAACGTAACAATGACTTACATTTAAATTTAAACTGGACCTTTTGGGGAACATGGACTCAATTTTAATTCTTGCCTTGCTTTTAATTTGCTGATTTTCTTTTTAGCTATGAACAAATAAACACACTTTCTTGGCAGTTTGCAATGATGCATTATTAACTTGGAGACAGATGCCCCAAATTCTCAGTCTGTCAAAATCTTTAATTTCACTTCAGCTTTGGTGTTGGCAAGACTGTGCATGTGGTGTGTGCTATGTTTCATACCTTTCTAAATAAAGTCGATAATACAAAAGTTAACATAGCACATACGCAAGGGTGTGTTTTTGCTGATTGCAGATGGGGGAAAAAAAGGAAAAATATGTGATTCTCAATTAAAACTCACAGCTAAATGTCAGTAAAACTTGTCCCAGCACTGCACAGCACAGTGTGATTGAGAAGGCGCCAAAAGCAAATCATGACTGAGTGTTATGTGGAGGTGCCAGACGGGACTTTCCCAAATATGACTCGAATAGCCTGTGAACACTGCAAAGATGCAATGTTGTTTTTTTTAGACAGAGGCTCTACAGATCACTACATTCACAATATAAGGCCTGCTTGTGCAAATGTGACTATGCTAAATGGCAATACTGAACATTTTGTAAACCTATTGTGTGTGTTTGTGTTTGTTTTGTCTCATTTCTCTTCTGTTTGCAATGGGACTGGCTACACACAGATTCTTATAAGCATTAAAGGGACAATTCGGAATTTTGGACATAGAGCCTCATTTTCTAATTATCCACAGTGTTGGAGACGTGTGGAGACACTTTTTTAAATATTCCATTCAGTCCTTGTATTTGCAGAGGTCACTGGTGCTAGGCTAGCGCATGTCAATGGCCATAGTTAGCCTGCCACTAAAAACAGTCTTGCCAACTCCACAAAACATCCGAAGCAAATCTATTATAATGCCAGACTGTCGACGTAAATGACTGTGTTGATAGAATAATTTTAGACATAAAACCAACCTTGTATTTAATAATTTATGTCTGAGCAGCAGCAGCGAGTTGTACTTCCTGATAAAAAGCTTGACAGCAGCGGACTGATATATGAGAAAATAGTCCCTCAACATGCGGCGATTCATGTGATACAAGGTTAGTTTTATTTCAAACATTATTCTATCAACATAGACATTTAAAATGATAGACTGGCATAATAATTGTTTTGCTTTGGGTGCTTTGTGAAGTGGGTAAGACTGTTTTTAGTGGCAGGCTAACTATGGTCATTGACATGCACTAGCCTAGCACCAGCGACCTCTGCAAATACAAGGACTGGATTGGATATTTAAAAAAGTGTCTCCACACGTCTCCAACACTCTAGCTAACTAAGAAATGAGGTCCTATGTCCAAAATTCCGAACTGTCCCTTTAAAACCTGACAAAAGGAAAGTGAGTGGTATGCACATGAATTGACATTGTTCTGCCTCCCCGTTTGTTGAAGTTAAAAGTAACTCTTGATTATCCTGCCTCCCCCCAAGAAAATGAGGGCGATATTAAATGTGATATCCCAGCGAGCGTAATAATTGCCACAAAAAATGTTATGTAATACTAATAACCCTACAATTTTTAAGTCTTTTGAGATGAATCATTGTTGGTACTCATGTTTTTGAGTCATGCTTTTGTCATTCAGTGAAAAGGTTAGTTGAAATAGGAAGACATGTTTAGAAAGAAAAATGAGTGAAGTTCTTTAGGACTAGCACCTCTTCTTGCTTCTCTTCCTCCCCCAGTTGTCTTCGTAGTTCTCTGAATACTTCTACTACTGCATTCTTAACTCTGGTTCAGGCCTCTGTCCCTTGCAGAAGGACATCCTCGTAATCATAGTAGCAGTCATATATATTTGGATCTCATCTGGAGACTCCATATCATCCATCTTCTTATTTTTGTTCTTTTTGTTCTTTCTGTTTCTGGTGGTGGTTGTTGAAACCTGAATCCTCTCCACCTTCTCACACTGGGATCCACACTATTTGGAGTGACTTCAGCTCCTCTGCGTTGTGTTCTCCTCTAGCTCTTCATTTGTATATTTAAAGCAGGTGAACCAATCCTCTGCTACATCAGGCTCCCAAGTATCCTGGTCCTTGTGTCTGGTGGTCATCTTCACACTTGACAGTTTCAGGTTCTTGCAGAGTTGAAACATCCAGAATATCAGTCTCCTCAGGGACCTATTAACTGTGAGAATCAGTTTGTTCCTTCTCTTATGGTTCAATGTTGATCACCTCCTCCTCAGCCTGTTTTGTTGGTCCTTCTTCTTCTTGTGAAAAGACTTCAGCTTCTCCAAAAGTCTCCCGAGTGGTCTGGACCTGATTTAGCTCCACTACTGAGGTCTTCTGATCTTCAAATGTCCTTCATCCTCTAGTAGACTGCAAATTTTTCTTTCCATAACTACTTCTGAGTCTCATCTCTGCTCTCTTTCTTCTCGCCCTGTTCTTTCACGTCTTTTTTGGTAACGTTCATAGCTCCATCCTCTGCTTGCATCCCTTCAAACTGAGGAACTAATATCAATGATTGATTTGTCGTCAGTATTTTCAATTATCCAAACGAATGGCTCATCGTGAGGTTTTATATCTTCACCTTTTTACGTTTACAGCTTGTGGTGTGTTATTCTAGATTGGATTTGGTCACCTCACCTTGATTCTCAATTGAAATGACCTCTGCAACTTTTCCAGAAATTTATTGGATTGCTTTTGTCTCTACTTATGTTTTTTCTTCTCCAGTTTAGTCCCGCCCGGTCAAAACACCCTCTAGAGGAGCAATCAGTCATTTTAATTTTCATGTTTTTTTCCTTTCTACAACCCTTTGTAGTCATCCTTACTACATCTTAACAATATGTGTGACCGACATAGTAGCTATAGTGAGACATTGAAGATTTATAGAATTATTTTAGATGGCAGAAAGACACTGTGTTGCTATGTATGTTGATTGAAACAGTATACCCTACCTCTGGACCGCCTCTCCCCTGCATAAGCCTGAAAGTAAATAATGGGCCCTCTTGTTGACATTATACAAACAGCCTCTCTCCTCAGATGGAGTGTACTCTGCCTGACACTTGGAGGCCTCTTTGTGGTGTCCCGCAGTGGCCCTGACAGACAGCCATACACACACTAACACCCATGATTGTCACATCCCCGTCTCGCAACACTGGCCGCGCTCATTACCATTCACAGGAAGCCCTTTAAAAGCTGCTGCTCTTTCTGGCTTTCTCTGGGGAATAAAAGAAATCCACAATGGGTAACAACACCAGAATCCACCACTGGCAAATTAACCCTGATTAAATATAAACAAAATAATGACGTATTTTGTATTGTGTATTTATGAGGAATGGCAAGGGATATGAGAAACACATATTTCCAACATCTGCCATTTTGTAGATTTTGGCTTAGGTAACACTGTATATTTTATATTAGCACCTTTTGTATTCATTATATCACTTAACAAAGCATTTACCGCAGAATTTAAAGGGTCCAGAGTGCAAGGTAGCGAGGCTGCCAGTCTTCTCCATTGGTCCCTCTGACCACCACCAGTACTCTTGCATAGGGCTGGCTATCATTAAGAAGTTGCCGATACGATATGTACCTCAATACATCAGCCTTGATACAATACATATCTCGACACAGTGCACTTTCTATTCGATATGATATATTTCAAATCGATTCAATACGGTTCAGTCAAAATAATGGCTGTGATACTAAAAGTCTTTGTTAAACCATTGCAAAGTTAACATGAAACACGCCCATTTTAACACGCCATCAAAACTGTGAAAATGTCAAATGTGTTGCATTAACAAGTTTTTTTCCACTAAACAAGGAACAAAACTGTAGCGCTGTAAAAAAAAAACAAAAAAAAAAAACAACAGAGTAAAATATACCAAAAAATATAAATTATATATATATAAAAATAAAAAAAATGCAAAAATTGTGCGCTGTCCCTGTCTCAAATAAATAAATAAATAAATAAATAAATAAATATGCGACATATCGACACAGCAGCCTACGATATCAATACTGTATCATCACATTAAATGATACGACTAGTTCTGCAACGATATCCAAGTCTCACGGTACAATATCATCACAGTATGAACCTCACGGTACAATATTTATCACTATATGGTGGGGAAGCTCATGATTAGGGATGTAACAATATCCAAATCTCTGGATACAATATTTTCACAATATACATCTCATGGTATGATATTTATTGCGATATTTTGTGGAGGCTAACAAAACTGTTAATATACTACTTTTTCCTCTTAAAATGCCTTGACAAAACATGATCCAAAGATTAAGTTATTTCTTCATGTAGTCTACACTGAAAGGGAGCAAAGAATCATGGTCTATGTAGTTCCCTCTGTCTTTTTTTTTTTTTAGCTATTGCTGCACCATAACTCTTAATTTAAGCAAAGAGACTTGTAATTTGATAAACTGTGATGGTTCACGATATTATTGTGAGAAATTTGACGATACGATATCATGATATTTCGATTATTGTTACATCCCTAGATACTATATATCAATATTTTGATATTTTTGCACACCCCTACTCACGCACACATCACTTTCATACAGGCAATGTGGATGAAGTGTCTTGCCTAAGCAAAGCAAAGGAGAAATTAAATTTGTCAACTGGACAAAAGTTTATTTAGATCAAATACATTTCGCAGCTCATCCAACCAAACTGCTTCTTCAGTTCTGGTCACAATGCTGGTGGACATGTCTTGCCTAAGGACACAGCGGCACTTTGTTACCAATTTCAAAGTATTAAAAGTTAAGTTCAGTGAAAGTATCGTGTTGAGCCCCTGCAGCTACAAATGTGCTGTTATGCTCTGTTATGCTAATGGATACACAGAACTATTGTCCAAAAAAAGCAAAGATTCTCTCTCAGATGTTGATTTGAAAGTATCTGTAATAGTAAATGTAGGGACAATATCCAGATTAATAATTGACTTGAACTGACCAGTACTTTCTTAGGTTACTACTACTTTTAAGTCATTACTGTACATACATTATAATGTAGCCAAGTCGTCATTGTTTTTCTGACTTGAGCACTGGAACAGTACTTTGAGGTCTGAGGCGTATGTAATGCAGCATTATTTCCACTGAAACTACTTCTACCATGTTGACTGCACCTATACTAGTATTAATATTCCTAAAGCTACTGCTGCAGTGCTCACTCATTCTTATACTCTACCTATTATAAAATATTCATAATGCACTCAGGAACATGTTTTTCTACTTTCCTCTGTTACCTTAGTCTTTGACAGAAAACAAGGATAATGCTCACACACCCGTAAGTTACTTAATAACTCAGCTATTCAAAAAATGACAAATCCAATGTTATGATCATACTGAATTGATACTAAAATGATACTTCTATGTGTAATACAGCCATTTTTACTTTTTAAAACTGCCTCCTTGAGAACATGATGGACCATTCTGGCTTACTCTTTCCCCCATCATCCCAAGCGTTCCCTGGCTGTCTTTTTGAATAGCAGTAAACAGTGAATGATTTATGAGGATAGAATAGCAGGAAGCCCTATCAATTGCAGTTATTGTACTCTGAGGCCTCTTGTATAATGGCTTTCTCAGTGGTTAGACCAAGAGCGTCCCAGGCCTCCTCTGAAAGCAAGATATTGACAGGCATGGATCACACTGCACCCTTCGCTTCAGCTGCAATTGACAAGAGAGGTGCTGCTATTGAGTGGGCTCTGTTTGTGCATTCATTTTAGTCTCCCAAAAGTCTCCCATGGGTGTCATTACAGATCATCCTGGACACTATGTATAGTCTTTAAGTGGGGGTTTGTCAATGAAGAAGCGTGCATGAGTAAGAAATGAGGTAGTTCCATGCAAATCTGCAGAACCTCATGTTGTCATCTGATCGCTTAACTGAACGTCAAGGTTGTTTGCGAGGCATTTCATCATGGCAGCTTTGTAGTGTAAATGCTACGAATGCACCAGCTGTTCTATTCTGGGACGCAGAGGGTAGCCTGTATTGTGTGTATAATGCTTTTTAGTGAATTCTGCATTTGGCTGTGATTATTAATGACCAAAATTTTGTTTATTTTGGATAGTTTGCTCTATTTATACTTTTCCATTCCTTTTCTTTAAACATGCACCTGCTTGTTTCTATGGATATTTCATTGCTCTGCCTTGAATGCTCCACAATATGATATTAAACAGCTCTGCCTTACATTTATTCAATTATATGTGTGTATGTTATGTGTTTTTTTAACTTGGTCTGGTTAGGGCTCTCCATAAAGATAGAAAGGTTTAATGCGATACTGTGAAACATAACAGACAAAGTAATAATCTAGCCTGATTGATCAACTGGTTTCACTTTGTGGAAACCGTCTGACCTCCCAGCATTAGGATTCGTTTGCTCTACAGTATTTAACCAGTCGCTGCTGTTTGGTTGTGACGTATGTAATGCGCCACTAACGGAGCTAACTGGTATATTAAGCTTTTCCTAAATTCTGTAGGAAGACAGGCAATAACGTCTTTCCCCTTGATAAAATTCACCAAACATTCTCTTTGTTCTGGCTTTAAATCCTCGATCTCAGGAATTGTTGCCAACACAGAATGTATGTCCTCATCTACATCCATCTCAACCACTTTGTTTACTGTTGTGTTGTACCACAAATGGGACCCAGACAGGCGCTTGAGTTTGACGTCATGGCTTCACAGCTCTTCTCTGATTGGCCAGTGCGCGGTCTACAACTTCCAGGGTTCTTCCAAACCATCTAGTGTATTCCAATTCCTGACCCAGTCGTTGGAGAGAAATGAAATTGAGCGGAGGCACTAGGTGGCGCCAACCTAGCTAACAATAATGTCCATGAAGAAAATAATTTGACAGACCCTCCATCAGAAAAGTTACATGATGCATCTTTAAATTTATACTAATGTCTTCTGTTGTTTTCTGTGTGCTGCTATTGTGATTGACAAGTCTAGTACAAATATTGTACCTCTTCTATCTTCTTTCTGCTACCACCAATAACTACATAGTTAATTGGCCTTAATAAAAATTGATCAAGTCGTATTTCATAATGAACAGATATTTTATTAAGAATGATTCGGGCTTGGTAATTACTTCATAAGGGATTATAGATTTGGGAGTTAGGGTATTAATTAAGTCACTGAGTATTTTTTCATGCTTTATTTAGGCAAATTAAAGTGCAATTATTGTAAAGTGTTATGAAAAAAAAACAAAAACCACAATTTCAATCATGGACAAAACCGAGCCTCTAGCTGCCATCAGAGCAAAGCCAGTATAAATAGCACACATTATGTCATTACTCCTTTGTTGCATGAGTGGCTACAGCATGTTCCTATTTTTGCATCTGTATTTCTATTTGGGGTCTCCACTGTCGAGTCACAAGTGTCACCTGGCATCTCAGCTCTCACGCTCCTCGCCTCGGCTGGGACACAATTGGACCGGATTGGAGACAGACGTGGGCGTTGGTTGAAATTCCCCTTGCAACTTGTAGCAATTTGTTGTCCCGCGGGGGCATTCACATGGGCCAAAACACAAATTTGACAGCAGCGGCTCCCTGAAGCAAATCATGTCGGAATGAGAACAGGCTGTCAGGTTGTGTCCCTCCCTCCCCCTCTCTTCAAACTCTCAGTCACGTCTCTATAAGGTCATGGCTTTGCTCATGTCATTTCTAAGCAATGCGTCTCAATGGGAAAGTTGTGCACACTTAAGGGAGCTGATTTAATTATTCTCAATCACTTCTAACTTTACCTTCAGCTCTTGAAAAAAAAAAAAAAAAAACGCATTATTTGTGAAAAACAGATGATACCTTTTGTGCTATATCCGAGCATGTCATAGATGTTAATAGATAATGATGATGGAAGCTGAATGACATGCAGCCAATCCCACAGTTAGCCATTAGCATAATGACTGGATCCCTGATTGCCACTTAGGCCGACACAGAGAAATGGTTAACCTCCAACCTAACTATGAAAGACTTTGGTCGCACTATTCCATCCTTTTTGGCTCATTTATATTTACTTCAGCTGTAGTTTGTTCAGTTTTAACATCGGCAGTTGGGGTAAATTGTGGGGCTAACATTCTAGTCCATTTTCCCGCCCAAAGAACATCACAAATTAACAATTAACCTGCCCAGATGGAAAGTAGCTTTATCTGAATCTTGTGTAAAGCATCTCTTCTTTTACGAGATGAATGGGTTTGCATATGGTCCCTGTTAATGTAAACCATAAACTAAAACTAAACAATGGCTCATCAGATCTCAAGGTCAATGCAAAATTCCCATGGATTGATTATAGACTGTGCAGATATGCTTCAGTTGGAACAAATCCTGCATAACATTATTGCTACAAGTACAAGTGGTTGTGTTAGCCATTTGTGTTAGTTGTAATTTTGTAAATAAAGAAATACAGAAGTAGATTTTAGATTGCATATTGGACATAAGGACAATTATTATGAGCAGGTGTAATGGTCATATTCTTTTAGCTGTTTCCTGGTGTTTAAGCAGAGGTTTTCGAATCCAAGGTCAAGGCAACTCTAATCCACTGATTAAGTGAAGAGGGATGTGCAATGCATAGTAAGTTATCTTATAGACTTTAAGTGCAGCTGAGTCAACAGACTAAGATCAGACTTGGATCTTCTCATCATTCCTCTGTGGACAAATTTTCAAGGGTAGTATTTGGTTTAGAAAAATCAAAGCACTTCTAGCAAACTATGGATCGGACCATAAGTCAAATGCTTCATGCTCTAAATAGCTGCTAACTGCTTTGATTTTTTTTACGCTTGGTTCAATAATAAATATCAAACATTAAATTAATACATAGAAAAGTGTTATTAGCTGACCACAGTAATAACAACACTGACTTTATTCAACCTCTCAAATCAACTACCCAAACATCTCTCAAAGATGTTTTCATTTTTTGAAAGAAATGTATTATCTTTGGTCCGTGGCATTGTGTGGAAATGTTGTCAAGTGTAATTTGCTAAAGGGGCTGACATATTTAACAAAAGTCTTTCCAGATTCACATTGTGATAATAGTCAGGCACCGTTTCGGACAGAGAGGAAAAGGGGGGACTTTTGAAAGGCTGGCCAAGCTGAAATGCCCAGAGATGGATGTTAGCCATTTAGTGAAATCCTCATTCGGCGCCGTTAACCAAATTCAATTAACCACACTGGGAAAGATTGTATTGATGAAAAATAACAGTTTGATGGATGCAGCTTTTTGTCCCTAATGCTTTGTCTCACTATATTTATGTGTGATGGTGATGGAGGTGAACAGTGCGTGTGTGTGACAGCTCCCATTAAACTCCATTATTATGCTGTCCGTGTGTGTACACATTTCATTCAAGGACATTGCTATGGAAAACTGTTGTGTCCACCAAATACAACATATACTCACTTTACCCATCCTCTTAGGCCATTCCTATCACCCTAATGTTTGCAGCATTTTGGTGCGAAATCCAAGCAAACATTCAGTGCAGTTGCTAGTGCACTCACTGGTATCACATCATCCAACTCCCTCTTATGGGACCCAGTAACTGTGTTCTCTTCTCTACCCACAGCTCTTACCGCCTGGATAAAATCAACAGTGACATGCGTAACTACATCACCAATTTTGCTGCAGACTTAAGGTGAATACAGGCTCAGTTATGTTGTGTTGTGTCGGTGTGTTGCAGTGGCTGGATGCAGGAGCCAGCTGGCCCACTGCCCCGCTGACATACTCAATTTAGACCCCTCACAGAGGGGCCTAAACACTCAGGGCCAGTCAATGAGAGGTCACCTGGGGCAATGTGCACTTATCAAGGTTGCCACCGCATAAACCATAGTTGAACAGAATAATCATGCTCTCTGACTGATCGCTCTACAGTATTGTTGTTTCAAAATGTCATCATCTATGGGAATTAAAGTATATTTTCTGTTGCCTTTCTATTGTCTAATTCTACACTACATGTTTTGACATCAGACATATACTTGGAGTTGTGTTTCATTCACATGTTTCAGTAATGTCATGTTTTGGCCGTCTTTTTCACAAGCACTCATAATGCTTGTTTCATTCCTGGCTTTTATTCTTCCAAACCCTTTTGTTGTGCTTGGGTTGCACATGTAATTGATCGAGCTCTTGGTCAGAAGTGGGCTCTCTTTTCTGCCTTTTGATTTGCATTTCCTTTAATACTCACACTGAGTGGATGTTTCCACCATCCACAAAGCTCAGCTCAAAGTAAGAGAAAAGGTTTCCACCTGGGAGAAGAGCTGCCGTAATCACTTCCCTCTTAAGTTAGCTCTCACAGTTTCTGTCATCAGGCAACACCTGTAGCCACTTGGTAAACCATGTTTATAATTCTCTAATTGTGTTAAATGGAAGGCAATTTCTGTCTCTGCACTCGCACTCATGTTTGTTCCTTTTATTTCTGTCTGTTCAGTCAGAACTACCACTTGCAAACCAGAGACATGCATCCGAGCATCGGCCTGGACCCTTCTACCAATTACAACTCTCCCAAGTTTCGCTCCAGGAACCAGAGCTACATGCGAGCAGTGAGCACACTCAGCCAGGCCAGCTGTGTCAGCCAAGTTAGTCAGGTAAGACTCTTCACTAAATGTATCCAAACTTTGGTGTATAGTTAGATGTATGTATAGTTGCATCTTAAATTGCATAAAATAGTATATACTCAATAGTATATTAAAAATAGTTTAAAAAGATTTGGCCATCTTTTTTTAAGTGTCAGTAATAGCTTTCTGTGTTTGTCTGTATTTGCCCTCTTGGTTGGGTTTCTTTCCTGCTTCTCATAATGTTTTTATATTGATGGATTTATTCCAGAAATATTAGAACTGGGGGCATTTAATTACACAAATTATACAAATTAATTGTCTTTTTATCTCAACAAATACAGCGACAAGATCCAAGCACCTTATCTCCTTAAACTGAGGCACATTGATTTGTTGAGAGTCTTAAAAGCTCAACTAAAGCTAAACTGCTAAATCCCAAAGTAAACAGCGCATGATGATATCTGTTCAGCTCGGAGTAAAACATTTAGAGTCTACTTCATTTTCTGAGGCAAGTCTCTTGAACAAATCTCTGACACTTATCTAAATAAATAAATACGTGTGTGTCCCAGGTGAGTGAGACTGAGATTAACGGACAGTTCGAATCAGTTTGCGAGTCAGTGTTTAGTGAAGTGGAATCCCAGGCCATGGAGGCTCTGGACCTGCCGGGCTGCTTCCGAACGCGCAGCCACAGCTACCTGAGGGCCATCCAGGCCGGCTACTCCCAGGATGACGACTGCATCCCTCCCATAACCTCCACTGTCACCTCCACCATCAGGTCCACCACAGGTAAGCGCTCATCAATAGCTGTAGAAGGCAGTACTAAAATCCTGGTTGTGACGAGCTGAATGTTGTCGTATTTATTAACCCTTACATTAGATATAACTGATTGCTTCATTTTGTTGCATGTATATTGGTATATGTTGCCATTGCTTTTATGGATGTTTGGTTTCTGTAGCTGCAACTTGTGAGCCAGTCCATCAACTGTATTTGCAATACAGTGCTTCATCTGCTCATTGGATGCATCAGAGAGTAAAGCTATGAACCCTATTGAAAACCACACATGGAATTGTATTGGGACAAAACCTGGCTACACATCACACATTTTCCTTTTCATGTGCAACATGGAGAGACGGGGATAAGACACTGTTGCTTTACCACAAATTTGTCACAAGGTTCTACAAATGTGCTACATACAGAATGATGTAACAACTGTGAACATCTGTGGTTCTAGTTTGAATGGTAATCATTTTATCAATATGTGAAGAAGTGAAGAAGAACGGGCAAAAGAAGATGAAGAGCCTCTCTCCTCCTCCCAAAGATAAACATGAGACCTTAGAATCCTGCTGTGGACAGTCAGTATTCAAAGCCAGAGGTGTGGCCATCTGGTGATGTGCTTTGATGATTTCTTTATGCCTAAAGATTGCTTACACTGCTTTCTCAGTATTTTAAGTTGCAAAACTTTTCATAAGGTTTGTCACAATTTGCAGCTTGGAATGACTTGGTCAAACTGGACCTCACATTTTCAATAGGGTTCATACTATACTTCCTGATTGGTGGAAAAGTTTTGGAAGAGTTGCTTACCTTTTGTTTCTTTTCATTGCACAAATCTCCAAACATAAGGAGCATGCAAGAAGTGTTCATTTACATCTGTTAAAAATGTCTATTTTATTTGTAGTCAGTAGATCAGCTTTGTGCATTGAAGAAATTTAACATTGCATGCTGCAATCTAAGATCGAGAAGGCAGTGTAAACAATTAAGAAATGAGTCAAAATGAGAAATATTTCTCATTGTTTTGCTTGTAAAAAGTAAAGTCTAATATTAAACATAATCCCTGATATCTGTCATGGAAATGTGTGACCAGTCGTCATGAAATATGAATATTGTGTGAGAATCCCACTAATGCCTTATTTTGACTCATAACATTCAGTGCATGACTTGATGTTAGTTTTTAGTGGCAATAAAAAGCACATAATCTCCAGCTGCTCACACCTGTGGCCATATTACAACTGCATATTTACATTTGTCTTACAGACAGAAATTATATGCAGGAAGAGTCATGTTTACCCGAGCGGCCCAGTGTTCAGGAGAAGTTACTAGACACTGCTCCTTTGGCTCATGACGATTTAGGCTGTCCCATCAGGAGAGACATCCCAGCACGAGTTTACACACCAGAAACCATGGGAGCCACAGCCAAACCTGTCTCGGGACCTCCTGTGTCTCCCAGCCTCTTCAGGTCACCCAGGTCCAGCGCCCCAGAACGCTCGCCTAAAGCCATCCAGGCCAGTATCAAGGAATCTGCCACCCTGGCCGCTGCCATCAGTATGCAGTGGAAGGAAGAGGTCTCTGCGATGAGACGAGAGCTAGCCGAGCTCCGAAGGGACCTGTGTAAAGAACTGCGAGCTTTTAACAGCAACTTCAACACCTTCACCCAGCACTACAACACATGGTCTCCTCAGGCTGCTCACATGACTGTCGGAGTGGGGCCAAGTTTGGGCGGGGGGGTGGTTGGGGGACAAGGTTTCGGAACTGCTGCAGCAACAGGGACATCAACTGGCATGGAGTCTTCAACTGAAAAACCACGACCATCTGAAATAGATCGGGCCACTTTGGGGGCTAGGGAAAAGAAACCACAAGTATCTAAGGTGTCAGTGGGCACCCAGGCTCGGAGTAAGGTCCTTGTTCGACAGAGCACTGCTGATGCTGCGGTCAACTGTCCTGATGAAAAAGAGGAAAAGAAATCAGGGCGCAAAGGTTTACCCAAACAGCTCTCTATGGACCCCAGTATCCTTGCAAGCCCACAGTCAATGTTTGTGGAAAGTGCCATCCCACTCGACCCCATACTTCCAAGCACTGTCCGAACATTCAAACCAAAGAAAGTAGAAATGACGATCAAACCTGCCAAAGCTAGAGCGGAGCCTGTTACAAAGCTACCTGATGAGGAAGTGGTTAAGTCACCTGAGAGGAGGGCTGTCCATGAGTCCATAACTCAAAGTACAGTACAATCCTCCAGTGTCACTTCTTCAGAATCTGTCACTGATAAACCGGAAAGTGAGGAGACAGAGACTTCTCCAAAAATTGACCTCTCTGATGACACAGCATCAGACGAAAGCAAGGAAACAATCGTGCTTCTCCCATACCCAGTTCCAATGGTAACTGTGTCACCGCCAGACGATAACGAGGTCACATCTGACTCGGAATCCATTGATCCTCTGACCGTGGACCCAACGGACCCTGCTACTGTGACAACACAACCTCCAAGTGCAGATCAAAGTCCCATAGACCAGGAGCCTGAGCCGGAAACATGTGACTCACCTCCTCCACCTTACCCTGGGACCCCTGAAGTGACTGTTACTGAAGCTAAAGATGGTATCTTTATCACATGTCCATCTATCGTAGTATCGGAGCATTTCGACCCAGAGCCTCCAGAAAGTCCAACTGAAAGCAATCCAGGACCATCGTCTATTGCAAACATTCCTGAGGTGATCATTTCTTCTCCACCAACATCGGAACCAACTTCTCGCTCATCTTCACCTCAACCGACTTCTGAAGAAGACCCCAAAGATTCTGAATGGCCTCCACTTCCTGAACCACTTACGACAACCCCAATCTACCAGTCTGATCTTGTGCATTTTGACTTGGTCATGCTAACATCACTTGACCAGGATGATCTTGACTCAGTTTTTATGGATCCTGAACCCGAACCACTTGACCTTAGTGACTCCTTATCCAATAGTGAGGATCCACCATTTTATCAATCTGATCCAACCTCACCCCTGCCCTCCGTGGAACCTGACACACTGTGCCCGCAATCTGAACTGCCATACCTGGATCCAAGCATGGAATACAACTTGGATGACATGCCTCAAAATTTCCAAGTGCCACTGCCGCTAGTCACTGTCACTATATCTCCTCCTAGCTCAGTTTCTCCAGATTCATCTGTGGATTTTGGAACACCAGACCCTCCATCCTCACCAGACTTGGTCGCAGAATCTGACGAAATGTTAGCAAGATCACAGGAAAGTTTGTCCATATCCCAAGAGAGCGGGAGCGTTGCTGGGGAGACAGCCAGTAACCCCGAGAGGTCAGTTGAAGAGACATTTCTTTGGTATCGATGCCATAGAAGAACCAATAGAGATGAGCCAGTTCGCAGGAGCGCTAGTGTTGAGCTCTGGAGTGGGAGATACGACTATAACAGCGCAGAAATAACATATGTATCTCTTACTTTGTAAACAATACCTCATAAAATGCAGGCAACATGTAGCATCAAGTCATTAGTTGCTGTCAAGACCCTTACAGCCACTCCAGTGAACTTTGGGGCATTGAAATGTGGATTCTTAACTTTCCCACAGTACTCTAGAAAAATGAAGAACACTGAAATGGAGGTTGGTGGAATTAAACAAACAGTTGGTTTACCCTTTGACCCTTAGACTACTCTACCACCACTTGTGGCATAGATCTTCCAAATGTACTGTTTCAAAGAACGCTTAAATTAAATTATATTGGATTTAAATTATGGACAATTTGTTTTTAAGCGGTGGTAATCCCTAAAGTGGCACTGTGACTCACTATGTAACCCTGGATAATCTCACAATAATGATGGAATTCTTTTATTACTTGTGTGAATAATACTGTTATCAAACAAATATAAACTATTTATGGAACTCCTTATCTAAAACAAAAAGGGAAAATTATGCTGTGAAATAATGTTTGCACAACAATAGACTGATGTAACATACTGTACTAATGCATTCAATCAAAAATAACAAATCTATGTTATTAGCACAGTGTTGTATATGTAGCTAAAATGTAAATATGTTGCCTAAATGCTACTCTATGAAGCTATTCTGGAGTATCTTTGTAAAACAAATATGGTCAAGTATGAATATTATAAGACCTGACTACAGTAATAATAGTGCAGAGAGAAAAAATAAATGTATTTTTTGTATAGAGAAATATAACCAAAATGCTCAGGAATTTAAGACTGAGATTGTAACGGCAATGGACAATGAAAAGTAATGATATGTGAAATTATACTGAAATGAGATCCTAATGTAACTATTTTATATATATGTGACTTTGAATGATGATAATAATGATGTAACAGTGCATGATTGATGGGCTCAGTATTTTGTGCATTTCAAGGTGCCTCATTGTTATATTCTTTGTACTTCAATCAGGCAAAACATTATGACCACAGATGAGTGCAAAAGTAGCAGAACACATTTTCTCTTGAGTATGACTGTGAGAAGTAGATCCAGTATTAGAAAAGAAAAAAAATAGTCTTACAAATAGGGCTGGGTGCACTTTTTTTCTCTTCAATTGTTCAGTTTCAATCAATGTCAATGTTCAAACTTTTTAAAATTATATTCAGAACAAACGAAAATTTCATTCAATATCAATTTCCCGAATGACAACACAAACCACACGCTTTTGCTGCCGAACCCCTCAATTAAAAAGACCAAAGCTGATAATTAGATTAGAAATGACAGAATCTTGATCTCAATTAAAATTTGATTAATTGCACAGCCCTAGTTTCTACAAGTAAGAAAAATCTGCATCTGTAAAAATGGGGAAATGTCAAGGCATACATTTGGAAGACTAGACAAATTGGTCCTAGTATCTTCAAAACTGCAGCTCTTATGGGCAATATTTCTCAAAACTGATCCAATCTAGCTTAATTAGAACATATCAAATAACACTGCTTTTTAATTTGTCATACATTACACTGTTCTTTACTGGTAGCATGATAAGACTGTAGTCATAATGTTATGTTTGAATGGTGTGTACATTCATTCTCTGTTCATAGTTTTGGATGGATATTAGAGGGAAAATGTTATGCCCCCCAAGATTAAGGAAGTCTATTTGCCAGCAGCCCAAAAGCTAGGCAAATCACAACTTCTATCTGTCTTTTTGTCCAATTACTGGGCTGTGTATGGAATGGCCCGTTGAAGTCTGTGCTCTAATAAAGTGCAGTGAAACAAAAAGAATCTTTCAGCAGAACATCAGTGAAGCTGTGCCACAAAGGGAGAAGCTTCTGTGTTTGTCTTCAAATGAAAATGTGCACAACGCTTTGGCTAAAAAGTTTTTAAATTGGTTCGATAAGAAGGGAGCGAGGGAGTTAATTGGGTTGCATTGTTTTATTCATGTGGAACACCAGTCTCTAATACACCCCCACTATTCCATATGGAACACTTAGATCTATTTATGAAGCCAGTTGCTAAATTTACAATGAAAAAATGCATGTGCTATTTGTGGGTATGTTACACATGATTCATAATTTAAAACCTCGTGTTACTTATATGTGTTGAAAGTCATTTGTAGGCTAAATTAGAAGTAAGTGTTTTGTTGAATAGGTTTTATTCAAAGGTGCACTATGAAGACTCAGGTTAAACAATGGCAATGTATACAAGAGCCTTTGCATCAGTCTCTTTTTCTAGTGAGACTTTGCCACCTTCTTGTCTCCTTGGAAATGTTATTGCTTTGCGTAGAATACTCCACAGACTAGCATTAAAGTCATATCTCCATGGAGACAATCTGGAGACACCAAGATAAGTAATAGATAGAGTAATAGATCTGTGGAGGGCAGTGTTGGGAGTAACGTGTTATAAAAGTAACGAATTACTGTAATGCAATGCTTTTTGCTGTAACGCAGTAATGTGGCATTACAGGGGAAAAAAGGTAATATATTAAATATCAGTAACACATATTATAATGCTTTTTTAACCTGGACTGAAGAGGAGGGGTTTAGTTTTTCTTCATACCAATTTTCTAAAATCACTGCGATATCAGCAGTGACGTAACACCATCATTATGGTTCTAAATGTCAGGATGAGCCGGAGGTGCGCCCATGTAGACCATCGGGTAACTGCGAGCAAAAAGACTGGTGTAGCTCCACTCTCCACAGGGCTAATCACAGACTAGGACTAGATTACAAATCTTGGTTTAGTCCTGGTTTAGTCCTGGTTCAGTCCTCGGTTCAGTCCTGGTTTAGTCCTGGTTTAGTCCTGGTTCAGTCCTCAGTTCAGTCCTCAGTTCAGTTCTCAGTTCAGTCCTGGTTTAATCCTGGTTTAGACCTGGTTTAGTCCTGGTTCAGTCCTCGGTTCAGTCCTGGTTTAGATCTGGTTTAGTCTTGGTTCAGTTCTTGGTTCAGTCCTCAGGTTCAGTCCTGGTTTAGTTCTGGTTCTGTCCAGACACGTCGTTGTTATTTGACAATCAGCTACAGTTATTTTGGTGAGAGCAGAAGTGCTGCAATAGTCAAGTAATGTCTTACATTTGAAATGCAGTACTGTTGTAATGTAACAAATTACTTTGAAATGACAGTAACAAGTCATAAATAACACATTACAGTTCTGAAGTAACTTGAAATAACTTGCCCAACAGTTGTGGAGAGGCAGTCTTGCTCACACTATGAATGTATGTTTCAAGGTATTTTTATGACAGTAAACAATGAATACATTCAGAAAAGATGAGTCATTTTCCTCCATTTGACTTTAACCATACAGAGAAACATTACAGGCAAATCTGTAACCAAAAAAGTTACACAGTGCACCTTTAAATAAACCAGAGAAATAAGTGTCATAACAAAACATTAATGGTATGATTAGATGACTCTGTGAAGCATTGTGAGAAACTACTGTGGTCTGTCTGTGCTGTTGTTGGAATAATTGCAGTCACATCAGATTTGTATGGAGAGTGAGTCTTCTCCTAGTCCATTCCAGCCGATGATATTGACAGATCACATAGTTAACATAATTACGCTCAGGTATTCTCTGTGTACGTCTACTGCTACATTGATGTATTTGTGTTTTGTCTTAGCTGTTGTTTGCCATATGTCCTTGAGAACCCAGTATCCACATGCATCTGACTCACAACAGAGAGGTGTTTTATCAGACTCCAGCGACAGTATACCGACAGAACAGGAGGACAGTGGCAAAGCATTAGACCAAATCACTGCCTTTGATTCAGAGATCAAGAGAAACATCCAGAAAATTGCCCTATTTTGGTGTATTTTGATGTCTATGTCGGCATTGAAACATTTTTGAAACTACCGTGCTGTGCAGAAGTTTTTAAGAGGTCTACAAACTCCTTCAACTTCAATTAGATGTTTTATGTTTTGTATGTTGGTGTTTTTTTTATCTTATTTTTGTTTGTTTATCACCCACTCTCTTACAAATAATATAATTCTTTCACATTGTATATGGCATTAAGATTACCAATGCAAAATCATGACTCAACCTCCATTTTTGCACATATTATTATTATTTACATATTCTTAAAAAGTCCACCACACAAAACAAACTACATTCCTCATAGTGACAAATCCTGTTGTCACTCAGCCTGCCCCAGCCCAGCCAACGTTGGCATAGCGGCGAACTGTTTGATAGATAGAGGGTAACTAGCAAAGATGGAGAGCCCGGTTCACTGCTTTTGTGTTTGGTTTTATCTCGGCACAAAGGCACAGAGCGGCTGCTGCTGGTACTTCTGCGCACAGGGAGAAGATAGCTATTGTTTTTACAGCTTAAAAACTACACAGAGAATTGTAAGGTTTATTAACACCAAATGCATTTACATATTAAATAAAAATAGTAATTAAACATGCTGTTACAATTGAGCTACTGAACTACAGTTTCTTTTCATATACAGTGGTCCCTTGTTTATCGCGGGGGGTTACGTTCTAAAAATAACCCACAATAGGCGAAATCCCTGAAGTAGTCAGCTTAACTTTTTATAATTATTATATATATTTTAAGGTTGTTAAAACTCTCACCACACACTTTTCTCAGACAGGACAGTTACAACCCTTTTTGCATCCTTATTAAAACTTAATGCTGCTGTCGTCCTTATGTTATTTTCCTCCTTCTTTATGTAACAAACTGAAGATTAATTTATTCTGTAATGGCGTCCTACAGCCAGCGCTTAAATTCTACCTTTCTTCAGTATGTCCAGAAGTCAAACTTTTTGTGCGATGGCCTTTGTCGGTGCACAATGTTTTGTCGACATTGTGGGTTTTGTCGAGGAGAAAACTTGCAAACATACAGCACTTCAGAATCACACTGCAAGCGATCGAACATTTATGTGCCTTTGTCAAGCTGATCACATTCTGTACTGTACAGGAGACACGGCATGGAGGAGACTGATTGACAGTGGTCTTCAGTCCCTTAGCCAATTAGGACACAGGGGGAGGAACACAATGAGTATTCATACTCTGTAAAAAAAAAAAAAAAAAAGCATGCCAAATTGCACACAAAAAAATTCAAGAAACAGTGACGCCACGATAGGTGAACCGCATTATAGTGAGGGACGACTGTAGAGCTGATCCTAAAGATGCACTTTGTATCTTTTCTGTTGGAGGTTCTGCCACCTGCTTGGTAATGGCATCTGGTCAAGTTACAGGTCAGATCTATGAAGAGGCAACCCCACTCATTGTAAGAATATATGTTTTGTAAGATATTTTGAGCCATAAAATACCTGTGATGGAATTAGCATAAGATTTAAATTCAAAACTGTGGATTTTTTATTCAGTATTGTGGAAAATTCCAAGCAAAGCAATAACATTTCCATGGAGACAAGCAGGTAGAGGACCCCCAACCAGAAAAGTTACACAGTGCACCTTTTGCCATTATGGATACAACTTTGTTTCAAGACAGGCCACGCATTCCTCTCCATTTAGGACCGGCACTAGAGTGAGCTCAAGTTTTAGTGTGAAATTCCAAAACACGGACATAAGCATTTACAGATGAGTTTTAGATTTTAGTAAACGTTCTCAAAACTGTTTACGCACTTTATATTAGTCCTTTTTCTGTGATGATGTTTGCATATAAACACTTAAAATACCAGGTCGTTCCATCTGACTGAACACGCAATCTTTTCATTCCCAGGTTTGTGCATAAATGAGAGGATAACCTTGGCCATGGCGGAGCATCTTGTTAGCCTATGCTTTATAAATCTGATACATTCCCTTCATCTCCCTAGCCCTGGTCATCAAAGTGAAATTTAAATGCTGAGTAATACTGTTGCTGCCAGGACAGGGATGAGAGTTATGGCCCCCCCTTTGCACGACTGGCTGCCTCATAATAGCTCTATTTTGGTCGTCCTGCTGAATCATGGGTCATCTCTTTGCCGCCTTGATCTCCTTGATTTATCCGCGCACACAAAATCTTTCTCCGCAGATGCCCTCCCATGCACCGTCCTCATTTTGCTCTTTGCTAATACCTGCGTTCAAATCGGAGGATGAATAATTTTGTGAATGAACTATGGTGTGAGTCATTTTACCATGCCCTAAAGCAGATGGATCCTTTATGAGCTATGGTGTGGTATTAATAAACCAAAACAAGGGTGAGAGGAAGGCCATCCCGAATGTGGAGGCATTGATTTTTGCGGACAGACTTGAATCATTGTGTTAAAGCTATTGTCGGAAAAGCTGAAATATAACCCAGTTCTTTTCATTGGAGTCAGCTTTGCTTTGATCCCGGTACAATGGTTCGGATAGTAACTACATTGACCTGAGATTTTCCTCAAAATAAAGAACAGAAAAGGCCTGGCAGACATCAGCGACCCACTCTACAGGTTCATCTGCGAGTGGATTAGAGCGATATTATTCATCTGCACTTGTAAAGCAACAAATCCCAGCGCTAAGAACTGAACAAAGAGGGTCAGAGAAACTTGTACTGAATGAAATCAGCTATAGTGACACCTTTAGAGATCCTTCTGTGACATCTAGCGAGCTTTGGTTTTTGTACCTTTCCTTCAATTCTGTGAATATGCAATGTTTTTTTGTGTTTTCAAGAAAAAATATGTTGTGTTGACCTATAAATGTATTTATTTCTTATAAGCACTGTTTGGAGTAACATGTTATAAAATAACAAATTACTGTAATGCATTGCTTTTTGCTGTAACACAGTAATGTAAGGCATTACAGGGAAAAAAAATTAATATTTTACTTGGTACAAATGTCAGTGTTGCGTGTCACAATGCATTTTTAACCTGGAAGTGGTGAGTTTTCATTTTTCCTGGTTTAGTCCTGGTTTAGTCCTGGTTCAGTCCTGGTTCAGTCCTGGTTTATTCTTAGTTCAGTCCATATATGGCGCAAAAGTTTGGCATCTTTGCTCACTGATTGTTATTTGACGATCGGCAACAGTTATTTTGGTGAGAGTAACTTAGAAGTAATGCAATAGTAGTGTAATGTCTTACATTTTAAATGCAGTAATATTTTAATGTAACAAAATGACTGTAATAAGTAATAAATAACACATTACAGTTTTGTAGTAACTTGCCCGACAGTGCTTATGAGCAACATTGAATGTCTTTTCTTTCAGGTGAAAAGGAAAGGTAACTCAAGTCTTGTCTTTGCTTTGGAGAACATACTAAATAATAATGAAATTAAAGCCACCCCAATCAAGACATTGTAAATTTAGTGCTTGTAGAACCTACAGTGACTTACATGTCTTACGTTAGTGAAGAATGCATTAAAACTAACTATGTTTGTTTGCCAACCTTTTTTGACTGGAGGTTGTTCTAAATGTAATCAAATTTCATTCCTCTTTTAAATCAGTACAAAATAAACCATATTGATTATAAAATATAGTAAATTTAGTAGAGATCTCATAAATACATGCAGCAAAATATACTGTTTTTATAGTATCCTCATCATCTCTCCTTACAGCCATCACCTACACCCCTAGCTACAAGAAGGACCCCCCTCCTGTCCCTCCGCGCACCACCTCCAAACCTCTCATCTCCATCACGGCCCAGAGCAGCACCGAGTCCACCCAGGACGCCTACCACGAGGGCCGCCACCTCCACACCTCCATGTGGACCCCCGACGGCCTCACCCTGGGCCTAAGTCCTGGCAGAGCCCTGTACAACTCCACAGACAGCTTGGACAGCACCAAGGCCGTCACTTTAGCCATGGAAGCGGCCAAGGCCATGGCAGGGAAGAGGCACCCATCCACAGACAGCCATAGCTCAGTGCTCACGTGCGACAAAGCCATCCTCGTGTCCAAGGCGGAGGAGTACCTGAAGACACCTCGCTCCTCTATTGGCATACAGGTCAGGAAACAGGTTTATGTTTATTTGGTAAAGAAAAAAGGTTGGGGTTGAAGTTAAAGGTGCAGTGTGTAACTTTTCTGGTGGAGGATCCGTCACCTGCTTGTCTCTATGAAGATTTTGACGCGGTGTTTCTCAGTATTGCCGTGTTTTTGAATATTGTATTAGAGGCAAGTTACAGATCTGATCAGTGGAGGTTCAAGCCTGCTCACAGTTAGAATACATGTGTTTCTCTGTATATTTCAGCAAAAACACACAATTAAATAGCAATACACTGCAAAAAATGTAGTCAAATTAAGATGACTTGAATTAAGAATGATTTGAGTAAATTTCACTTGACACATAAAATTATCTGCCAGTGGAATAAGACTTTTTGTACTTTAAATATAAAAATACATCTTGCTACACTTCAAATAAGAAAAACAACAAGTTTTTGCACTTAAAATAAGAAACTAAATCCAATGTTGCTTGAATTAAGAAAAACGCACTTATTCCATTGGTAGATCATTTTACTTGTCAAGTTGAATTTACTCAAATAAGGTAAAATGTTCTTAATTTAAGGTTGTATAGAGGATTTTCCAAGGAACGAGAAATCCAGCGACTGTTTGTCCTTTTTCAAATGTTGCGCATGCGTGAAACCACCCCCCCTCCCCTACAGCTCCCTACGTAGAAAGCCTCCTCCCGCCTCCTTACGCCAGAAACAGGTTTGTTTACAGCCGGTGCTGCACATGACTTGTAAACAACTAACTACAGTGTTAGTTAGGCAAGGTGGAGAAGTGAGGAGCGGGGGAGCGGGTGCGCGGACATTTCGTTCACGGACGAGAAGTGAGGAGCAGGGAGAAGAGCGGAGCAGGGGAAAGAGCGGATCGGGCAGCGGGGACAGGAAAGGGGTGCAGAGAAGGTTGCGCGGAGATTCCGTGCGAATGAACTAGCTACAACACGCAGCAGCAAGCGGACTCTTTCTTTGCCTTGAAAATTACGTTTCAGACATAGGATATCGCTTTCGTGTCCTGAAAAACGTTTGTCTAGCTCTTGGAAATAAAGTACGTTTTCATAATAAGCAGAAGTGACCTGTCCAGGAGTAATTTGGCGACCAATGCGTCAGTCTTTAGACCCTGCGTCTGCTTCAGTCGCGCCCTCGCTGGAATGAATCTTCAAGAATGACCTTAGTTTAGCTTCGCTGCTTTTCCCCTTGTCTTCTTCTTTCAGCGACCTCAAAAACGGACTTTCTTTTGCGGCTAACTGCTCCTGGATTCTTGTTGCCATTGCAACAAACTTTGTGCTAACTGCGAGGAAGATATAGGTCAAAAAAAGCCGCTAAGAACTGTTGCGTTGGTGGAGTAAACAGCGTCTGTGCGGCTTGCGTCTGTGGACTGCGTGACAGGCGTACGTAAACCACGTACCGGCGGCGCGCAGGCAAGTCAGTTACGCTAGAAACTTAGGGAGATTGATTGACAGCCTGTCAGCTAACAGATAACGAGGCAGTGTCGTTATCTATTGGCAAATGTTTAGCTGGCCCCACCACGTCCAGAGTTGATGAATTTTTATTCTCTTTTTTTTGTCATCATAATTACAAGGCTACTGCACCTCTATAATGCTATCATTGACAACTTGAAACAAAAACAAACAAAAAAAAATCCTCCATACAACCTTTAAGTCATTTTAACTTACCTAGATATTGTTTTTTCCCAGTGTAACATCTCTATGGAGACATGAAAATTTCCATTGTACACCTTTAAATTCTTTTGGTTTGGAAAAGTTAAAAATATGATGAGATTATAATAGGACAGTTTTGGTTTGGGTTTAGATATTTAGGTATTAATTTTGGCTGATGTTTATAAGTATAACCACAGCTGTTTTCACAAGAAGTACTTGTAGCTGTTACCTGGAGCACCAGTGAATCAGGTATGTCAACAGCATCTAAACAGCAAATTAAATGAAATTATTACATGAATAAACTTTTGCCCTAGAGCAGAAATAAATTACTGAAATAGAAACACCAAACAAATGTTGGTTTTGAATTCGCTTGGGTAGCTAATCGTCTGGTGCAAACATAGCCTCTAGGGAAGTACATCAACAAACTATTATATCTTAATTGTACCTCTAATTGTTCAGCATATAACTATATAAACAATGCAGACTTAATTCTCTCCCCATTGCTAAAAGTAACATGGCCAAGTCAGGGGGTGAAAACTCTGCTCTGTTTTCTTTTCTAAAAATAGCCCGAGTGAGTCATTTTACCGCAATCCATCAATTAAGATTCAAGTCAGGCGGAGCAGGTTTTAGTGAATGGTTTGTAGCCATGGTCCATTCATTCCCCACCCACTTACTGTACCTTCTTCTGCCTCACACTCAGCCTCCTCCTGCTCCAGCCCCATTTTCTCTTTGTGCAATTTCACCTCCTATTTCCCATTATCTCAGTGTGGAATTGTTCCCCCCACAGCCACAGGTCCAACCATTACTCATCTCTCACTCTTACAGACTTTGTTGTTTTGCTTTGATCGTAAAATAAGCGATGGTTGACTCTAGCGAATAAAATATTTCAAGATGAGGCCTGTGTAACAGTGCTATGTCTGTTTTTAACTTCCCACACATGTAGTATGTTTAGCACTCATGGGTGGATTTTTGTATCTAGTATTTGAAGATGCCTGATGTAACTTTTCTAGTGAAACAATGAAAACACAACATACAAGGCAGAGCAGTAACAAACACCTCAGTGGAGTCAAGTAGGTGGTGGACTTTCCACCAGAAAAACTACATAAAAGTCAACCAAATATATATGGTTTATAAATACTTCCAGCTGAAATGCACTAGCTGTGAGTATCTCTGTCCAGTTATTTTTTATTGCTTTTATGTGCAACCTTTTAAAAAAAACTGAATAGTTATAATATATATATTTTTATTTTAGCATATGATTTTGAGTCCTTAGCACTTCCCCTCTGACTCCAGGTTTGGGCACACATAATCATTTAGTTCTCCCATGCTCTCTTACCCCTATCCCCTGACAAAGGATACTTTAAGCTGAATATAAAGCGATCATAATGAATTGGACAGTATTAACCGTCTCTGTATGGTATTATGTGTCATATTTCACAGTGTCTCTGCCTCAAGACACTAACAAAATAAAACAGGCTGCTTGACCATTCAGCGCATTAGTTAATATCACAGGAAATGACATGACTGTAGCTGTGAACAGTTCTGTGGCCTGAATACTTTTTATAGCCATCATTATACTGTATGTACCATAATAGTATTTTTAGATTGAGTTAAATGTCAGTGCGTTCACATATTCACACTTGTTTGAAGCCGAGGACAGGGTGAACTGCTGCATTCATTCTGTCCGATCTGAACCAGCGCTCCACACTTAATCACTTGTGCTTCCCATTCAAACTCCCTGATCTCCCTCATCTGTGCCTCCACTCCACTGAGCACATCACACATCTCTGCTTACTCTATGGATCCGCTGGCAGATCAGTCACTCTGGAATGATCATTTGATAAGTGGTTAATTTAAAATAGAAGCTTGTCGTCACGCCTCACTAAACGTCAGGTTTGGTGAAACAAATCTTTCCAAATGAATACACGAATGGGATCTGACTCACTCATTACTAAGAGAAAGTCTAAAGGGGTAAACAATGATAAATCAAATGAGCCTAAATTATAGCTGGGTAAAAAGGAAATCATTGTAATTGTCCAGTTAGCTCAGTCATGTGTTTACTTTGGTTTGGCTCCTGGTGTTAAGACAACAAGACAGATGCATCCATGTGTTTGTGTTTAGCTACATAATATCATCCTAAAGTCTAGTAAAGGCCTTTAAAGTAGACATTTTGCTAGTTTAAACAATATATATACGTTATTTTACATTAAATTCACTGGATTTTTTTATGGAAGAGTATGGAAAGGAAAGGAATGTTGTTACAAAAGTACACTGTGATTTATTAACAGGCTTGTTTGTTGAGGAGTGTCTCAGAGGTGGGTCCAAGGCATTGTTTTGCAAGTCTCAAGTAAATCAAGTCTTTGACCTCAAGTCCGAGTCAAGACCCAAGTCAAATACAGGCAAGTCCAAGTCGAGTCTCGAATCACTTCTCCAAGTCAAGTTCAAGTCGTCTGCTTTGAGCTTCAAGTCATTTCAAGTCTTTAAACCAAAGTACCAAATATAGCTTAGATTTTTACAATTTATATGAATTTTAAACTAAATTGTACTTAAAAAAATATAGTATATCATAGTATATTTATATATGAGTATTTATAGAATATGTAAATTGTAGAAATGTAAATTGTTCCTTTTTAAATGTCTTGACAAGATTTTAGTGTGAATCATTATGGTCAGAATAGAAAGAATTCAGGTTAAAAAGTGCTTCTCAAGTCTTGTCAAGGCACGGGCCTCATGTCAAAGTCAAGTCCCAAGTCACTGTCAAGTCAAGTCCCAAGTCACTGACTTGAGTCCAAGTCACGACTTGCAAGTCCCACCTCTTTACTTAAAATAAAAGTTACACTTTCATAGTATGATTCTTCATGGTTACAAAAGTAGTCCACACTTGAGATTATGGAACTATAAGACCACTGTATAAACTTTACTGTAAGAAAGCCTTTATAAATGTATTTATTAACCTGCCTTCTGTTATAATCACATTGAGCATGTTTATTAAGGGCTTGAATACAACCCGTGAATCACTTGGTTTGTTAGTAATAGTATAATAAGCAGCTTATTGATGCTCACACTAATGTTTTGTTGTTAATGCCTTATTAATATTATAAAGTATCGACAAATTATGTGTAAGTGCTTAGGAACAAATGAGTGCTTATTATCGCCTTATCTAATTCTTTGCTAAGGAACCTTCTTTTAAAGCATTGCCAACTAAACTAATGTATCTCAATAATTAGAGTATGAAATAATTTGTTAGTCTAGTTAGTTCAAGGATTTGCGTTCTTTATCTTGTCATTTATTAGGCCACAAAGGGCTACAGTGCAGGATAATACAAAGTAACAAGCTGTACAATTTTACAATTTAAAAGACCCTATTCTGTGATTTTTCATTTCCATTTTTTTCTCTCTGACTCCCTCTATCACAGCGACTGTTATAATGAAAGAACCTGACTTACCACTTTTATCCTTCTTATAAAATGTCTAAAAGTTGAGTCCATTTGTCTTATCGAACTGCAGTAATATTGATTGACTTGTAGAGCTAAGCACATCATTTGACCTGAGGTTAGTTTTCTATCATACAGTTTCATTTGTCAGTCTGACTCAAACAATTAACTAAATTATCCTGCTTCTGTATTGATCCAGGTTGAAGTTTGTAACAACTGTCATTTCAGCAGCAGACAACAAATGCGTTACCTTTGATCTTGAGGACGTGCCCTGCTGGACCCGCTTCATCCTAAAGACATCATTTGAAACCATCATTGATTTGTTCCTGACCAAAAATAGTTGTAATTGTGTGCATCATTAGAGTAATTACGGAGGAAGTCAAAGTATTTAACCCCGGGCGCACATGTCGTCTGGAGAAGGCACCGGGAGTTGTTTGTTTTCAAAAGCACAGTGCAGTTTTCGCTTAGGCGCACACTTTTTCATATCTGTGCTGACTCTGCGATCACTGGCGCATGGTGGCAGTGTATGTTTGCACATCTCACTGACTCTATATTCCCAAACATCTCCAGTTCAGTTCTGAGATGACAAAACCAAACAAAACTAAAGTGCATTCCTGGGTTAAGGTTTTGGAAACAGAGAGAAAAATGTATGTTACAGACTAGAGTTTCTGTTTTTTGGAGATAGAAGATAGTGCCTTGCTAATTTACACATTTAAAGGGGAAATGTGTAACTTTTCTGATGGGAGCGGTCCACCAACTACTTCTCACCATGAGGATGCTGGGAATATTCTACTGTATTGCATAAAACTATCTATGCAGTTATTAAATTACAGGTGTTTGTATTGCTCAAATGTAAACTTCCGGTCAAAAGTTTTAGAACAGCTTAATTTTTTCCATTTATTTATTGCAGTTCAAGTCATTTAAGTCCAATGAAGAGCTTGAAATGGTTCAAAGATAAGAACTGAACAGCCAGAGGTTAAAAAAAGATAAAAGATAACAAAACACAAGTCCAAGCTCTGCCAAAACTACCCCAAGAAAAAAGAACACTTTTCACATGTTAGGGTCTGAAAAATATAGTTATTCGTTTTATATGTAATAAAGATGTAACAATCACTGAAATATTGTGATATCGTGTTGTCAAAGTTCTCACAATAATATCATGGACCATCACAATATACTGAATTACAAGTCTCTTTGTTTAAATTAAGTGTTATGCTGCAGCAGTAGCTAAAATAAAAGGCGAAGGGAACTACATAGACCATGATCCTTTGCTCCATTTCAGTGTAGATTACATGAAGAAATAACAGTTCTAAGCACTTTTAAGTCTTAGTTCTTTGGATTAAGTCTTGTCAAGGCATTTTAAGAGGAAAAAGTAGCATATTAATATTTTTACCTGTTTAGCCTCCACAAAATATTGCTATAAATATACTGTGAGATGTGTATCGTGAAAACATTGTACTGAGAGATTTGGATATTGTTACATTCCTAATCATGAGTCTCCCCATAATGTATGTATGGTATGAACCTTACGGTGCAATAAATATTGTATCGTGAGGTTCATACCATGATGATATCGTGTTGTGAGACTTGAGATATTGTTACAACCCAAAACATGCTACATAGGTCTCCATAAAAAAACAGTTGATAGTCAAGGTCAGTTAAATACAATCAATTCAATCATTGTGTCCTTAGGCAAGACACTTCACCCACATTGCCTAGTATGAAAGTGGTGTGTGTGTGAGCGATGGTGGTGGTCGGAGGGACTGATGGCGCCGAGTGGCATGGCAGCCGCGCCTCTGTCAGTGTGCCCCAGGGCAGCTGTGGCTACAATAGTAGCTTACCATCACCAGGTATAGAGTGAATGAATAATGCAGAATAATGCTGTGTAAAGCGTCTTTGGGTACAGAAAATATCTGTGAAAGCGCTATATAAATAAAGACTTACTTACTTACTTACTTACCCTTAATATGTATGGATGTAGTAAGTCAGATTAAACATGTTAAATATCTTCATAAAGAAGTGAAATTGCCTGGAGAGAGCTTGCAGGGAAAAAATAATTTTCAAAGGTTCAAAATTAATTATCATGTAAATTACTTATTATCCTTTCACATTCCATGTAATTAAGAATATAAAATTAGATAACTGCGAGGATAAGAATATAGAGTTGACTTGCGATGTGTCATAATATTTTCACTCAAAATTGAGATGTGTGATATGTGATCGACGATACAATATTCTCTTGCTCAAACTTAAAGGTGCTTTGTGCAACTTTTCTGGTGGAGAGCCTATTAAATTTTTCACAGTATGGTGTTAAACCTTTCTATCTTCATGGAGACCAAACCAATTACAGGTCAGATCTGTGGAGAGATAATCAGAATGCTTGTTTTTCTAGGTACTGGTATGGTTCTAGGTATGAGTTATAAAACCACCTGTAACTGAATAAATGTAAGGTAGAGTTGTTTAATGTCATACTGTGGAAAATTCCAGTGAGAGCAATGACATCTCTCCATAGAAACAAGCAGGTGACGGTCCCCAACTAAAAAGTTTCAGAATGCACCTTTAAACTTGATCTAAACCTTATTCACCAACCTTGATGTTTGTCTTCTTCTCGTCCTCATCCATCACACAGTCACGTCTCATTCTCTGGACTTAGCTGCGGCACTAACACCGCCGAGTAAAATGGAGGTCAGCAGCACTCATCGCTAGCCCGCTAACGGCATCTCCCCCGACAGAATACAAAGCGCCTCTCCAAAAACTCCACTAATACTGACCACTCTGCACCAAAGCCCTGACATTTCCCTGCATCTCCAGTATGGGCTATTTTTAACCAGTGTTTTGACATGTTCGTAAAAAGGGTGCGCTGGGGCTGAAGATGTGTAAATGCCAAACCTTTTTTACTATTTGGACTCTTCTCAAACAGGTATTAAGCCAAACTGTCATACAAACTGTGATAGCTAGACTACTGTATCCAAGCAACTCTGAGTCCGCAGCCATAGTTCTGTAGAGGTCAGTGTCTGTCAAAAAGTACTCCAAGCTAGAAGTGGAGAAACTACTAGATTAACTACTTCAGGTCACATTCTTGAAGTAGTTATGCTGGCTGGAAGAAAAACATATCAGAATACACCTTTAGTAGTGCACAAATGCATATTAGTCTCTCCACATAACATTCTGGCCATAAATATTGTAGGGTGGTTAAGATTAAATGTCTTATATTACCCAAAATTGTCTCTTGTGAACTTAAAGTCACATTATAATGATGTTACCTCCTGAAAAATATACTTAGTCTACATCTTCAAAGCTCAAAATGCTCTATTCCACTTCATGTAGTGGTAGTTTTCAACTTAAAGGGACAGTTTGGAATTTTGGACATAGGACCTTTCCTAGTTATCCACAGTGTTGGAGACATGTGGAGACACTTTTTTAAATATTCCATCCAGTCCTTGTATTTGGAGAGGTCGCTGGTGCTAAGCTAGTGCATGTCAATGGGCATAGTTAGTCTGACACTAAAAACAGTCTTACCCACTCCACAAAGCATCTGAAGCAAATCTATTATTACACCAGACTGTCGATGTGAACGTCTGTGTCGATAGAATTATTTTAGAAGTAAAACCAACCTTGCATTTGAAGGATTTATGTCTGAGCAGGAGCAGCGAGTTGTATTTCCTGATAGAAAACTTGGCAGCGGTGGACTGATATCACCTAGCCCCTATCTTACCGGCAAAATAAAATTTTGCTGCTGCTGAGAAAATAGTCCCTCAACATGCGACGATTCATACAATGCAAGGTTAGTTTTATTTCAAACATTATTCTATCAACACAGACATTTACATTGACAGTCTTTGTGGAATGGGTAAGACTTTTTTAGTGTCAGGCTTAACTATGGCCATTGACATGCACTAGCCTAGCACCAGCGACCTCTGCAAATACAAGGACTGGATGGAATATTTTTAAAAGTGTCTCCACAAGTCTCCAGCACTCTGGCTCACTAGGAAATGAGGTCCTATGTCCAAAATTCTGGACTGTCCCTTTAACAGCTACCCTTTACATTTAGTTCAGCAGAGATTAGCAATTCCAGGGTTGAAATCATCTAAATGATTCTAGTGAAGGTGTACGGTGTAACGCTTCCTGTATTAGTGTTTTCTCGCTAAGTAAAGAATGCAGCCTAAATATGCAGGGTTTACGTCTTAAAACATGAAACAAAACATGACAAGGAAACAACATTATAACATAGATCAGAAAATAGCGTAATATGGGTGCTTTAATGTACACCATGTTGTCTCCGTGGAAATATTTATCCCCTGCGTTTGACCCTTCCTTCAGTGCCGCTGGGGCAACCTGTCAATAGCAGTGGGGACCCATCTCCACATCTTGAGATTTGGCGCTATTATTTGTTTATGTTTCCCTTAATATCTCAGACAGCGGCAATAAAAAAATGCTTAAGGCAGACAATAGATAGGATGTCGTGAGGAAATTAGAAAATGGATAGTAGAATGGACAACCAGCTTAATTCTGCATAAATATAGCAAAAGGCTCTACATGACGCCAATAAAACGTGGTACTTGTGAGCGTGTGAGCGGAGAAAACTGCCTCAAGTATTGCTGTTGTATTATCAGTTGCATTGCTCTTGTTAATATTTCCTGTATCTTGTAATAAGAAGCCACTTACAGTAATGGTGGTGATGGAGTGTTTTAACCTTGCCCCATCCCCTCTGCCCTTATATTAAGAATCCCAATATTAACCTATAATCCCCCGCTCAAATCCTCTCCGGTCTCGTCTCCTTAGCCTCCGCCATTAATCATACAGTGTTTACTTCCTGACAGTGCACTACAGTTAAGGTGCTCTGACCAGTTCCAAACCAATAAAGCCTGAATTACCATGGGAATTCTTGTGCACGTAATGAGCAGCAATGTTGAATCTTTTCTTTCTTTTTTTTTCTTTTGTTCCATATTAGGTGGAGGCAGCCACAGACTCGGAATCAGAAAGCAAAGGCTCGCGGGAGTACCACTCGGTCGGCATCCAGGTGGAGGATGACAAGAAAGGGTAAGAGTGCTTTTAGGAGTGCGGTTGTTTCTGAATAGGTTGTTTTCTAGTATCTGGTGACAAAATTATACCAGCAAAATACCCCCCTCTAGCATATAGTACTAAAAGCCGGGATGTTTTGATGTTTTGAGCCAAAAACTGTATAAATAAGCAACAGGAACAGATGGTGGATGGATCTTTTTGTATGGTGTTGTCACATTTTACTATATGGTAATGATCACCCACATAAAAATTTATCATGCTCAACATCTTCAGTCAGGTCATAAAAGATAAAAGAAGATAAATAATATGTAAAGGCACAGGATCCACCCATTAACAATTTCCATGCATGTATTTTTGGGTTAAAATTTTTGCCATCTTTTTTGCCCTTCATTTGAATTTTGGAGCTAATTAAATTCTCAAAACACCTCTCTACATTGCGTCAAGTTTTGAAAATGTATTCTTGTGTTTGTATCTCAGACAGGGCCGGTTCAAGCGTTCCAACAGTGTAACAGCTGCAGTACAAGCAGACCTGGAGGTGGAGGGCTTCCCGAATCATGGAGGACAAGGGTCTGCAGTTTGGAGGGGGCTTCCAGCGCCACTCAGAACCCAGCACGCCCACTCAGTACGGGGCAGTCCGGACAGTCCGCACCCAGGGCCTCTTCAGCTATCGGGACGACTACCGCACCCCTGCCGAGCCCACCAGTCCCAGAGAGAGCAGCAGTGAGGCCACCTGGCAGCTGGAGCCCCCCTCCCCACGGGACAGCACCGCCTCACCCGTGGAGTCAGGTCGGGCCTCCCCATCCCTCAGGAGAGATGGCACCTGGTTCATGCAGCTGCTTCACACAGAGACCAAGAGGATGGAGGGATGGTGTAAAGAGATGGAAGCAGAAGCAGAGGAAAATGATCTGACAGAGGAGAGTGAGTGACTAAATTATAGACTGAATTCTAAATGTGATAATGAAAACAAAAGCACTGCTAATTAGCAAGTACGTGTATCCATTATGTAGGATTCATAGGATCATAAACTACTTTTCAAACACAAACTACTTTTCATTTATGTCCCAAGAATGAAGAAATGACCAGGACTGCAAAAATACCTAACCTAAACACCTAAGTGCTAGTGGAGCTTGTGCTTATAATTCCCAATTTAATCTCCTCACACACAGCATCATGATTCTAAGTATATTTTGAAATTAAAATATGGATTAATATGTTTTTATGTATGTATTTTAGAATATTTTTCTTTGCACATCTGCCTTCAGTTATCAAATTTAATTGCTCTAATACCTGTGTTTCAGTCCTGGGCAAGATCCGGAGTGCAGTGGGGAGCGCTCAGCTGCTTATGTCTCAGAAATTCCAGCAGTTTTACTGGCTGTGTCAGCAAAATCTGGTAAGAGACAAAGGCGGTGTGGAAAAGAGGGTAATATTGTCTTGGAGGGCTGTAAATCTGTATCTACTGTCGCACTGTGTGGCTCCTTTCCAACAGGGAGCTTCTCATAAAGTCATCAGTACATTTACAATTCAAACATTTCAAAGTTTGTGCAGCGCCCCTTTCTGTTGACTAAACACCCCAAGCGTAATTAGCAATATTGTCTGACTTCGCTTCCCTGAAAATTTGCCTGGCTAATGTGTCTCAAGTAACTTAATTCTAAATTCTCTTTTAAACTCACACAGGTGCAGATCACAGTGGGTGGTGCTTATTAGCTGCGCTACACAATGGGCCCACAGTATGAGGCTTTTTCAATCTGAACTCTAATTTTACTCTCTATGTCTGGTTATTATGAATATATAAATGGAGAAGTACCAAAATAATGATATGCAGTTTACCTGTAGTCCATAAACATTATTGAGCTGGGTTCACTTGGATATGAATTTACCATACTGCAGTTTTTAATCAATTGATGAAACTTGTAAAGACAATGTTACTGGAAAAATGTTACCTGAGCGAGTGCAGAGTGTGCTTCTATGTCAGTCTGTCCCAGAGCAGCCATGACTGCTAAAGGACTATCACCAGTATTATCACTGTTCAAATGTTCTATACACTACCAATACTTGTCTTTACTCTATAAATAAAAGTATTATATTATGTATTATATTATATATTACAGAAAATAAAATTTGTTCAGAGAGCTATAATCAGATACAAAGCATTTCTTCAATGTTTCTTTGATTAATGCTCTTGTACATGGTCAATGTCAAATAAACTGAATAAACTAAACTAAATTGTGTTACAGATTAGTGATTTGGTGCTGTATCAAAATTTTCTGCAGCTCAAGCTAAGTGTGTTGTGGAATAGTGCAGAACAATTCTCCGGAGGAAGGCAGTCTTGGATTAAACAGCACGCTGTCAGCCAGGGCTTAAAATGAACTCCTCCAAATCTGCGGGCTATGGATATGTTCGACTTTAGAGACAGTTCTGAGAAGGAAATGATGAGTTCACGGGTCAGAGGAAAGCCGATCATCCGCTGAGGCAGCCCTGTGGTAATTATACATCAAAACACAGAGCTGCCTAATCACAAGTGGGGCAGGACAAACAACATGTAAGTGTCTGTAATCAATTCATAGGGAGAGGCCACTGGTACCATCACTAAGCAGGTCAAAACATTAAATGTACTAAAAGTTTAAATGGGACTGTTGAATTGACATTATATAATAAACCAGATACACAGACTGTCCTTACACTCTCTTGTACAATCCATAGACTGTTGAGAAGAGAACACAGTTTTTACTGTACAGTGCCTTTGGAGACTCAATGGTTCCCCGAAGCCTTTTGATGGGTCTGCCATCTAGTGGATAAAAGTTGCAGTGCGAACAAACACACTCTTTGCAGTAATGTTTTTGGATGCAAGCAGTGCAAGTCATTGTTATGGATTACAGGAGTTGCAGCTATTGCCTGGGGTGCTGCTCCTACACTACAGACCTCATTAAAGGTACACTTTGTGTTCAGTAAAGTGTGTGCCTCTGCTCTTTGATAGGACCCCAGTGCCATGCCTCGGCCCACCTCTCAGGACCTGGCTGGCTTCTGGGACCTGCTGCAGCTCTCCATCGACGACGTCACCATGAAGTTTGACCAGCTGCAGCAGATCAAGAACAATAACTGGAGGCCTTTGGACAGCCCTGAGAAGAAGGTATGGTGTCCTTCATACAGCAAGGTACATAGTAATACTGACAACCGCCCGTAATGGATGTGACTTGATGTGAATTGTTGTCTATATGTGTATGTCTTATCTTTGCCTCTTACTGACTTACAAAATTACAATATTTTACATCTGTAATAGTAAAGACACAGGCTAATTGTGAATGTACAGTATTATACATGTTAGAAAGATAATAACAAGACTTAAATGTGTGCTGTGTATCTTTTCTGGTGATGAGTCTCCCATCTGCTCGTCTCCATGGAGATGTTAATTCTTAGCAATGTTTCATAGTTAGGCATTAAACTTATCTGTCTCCATAATGACATTCAAATGGTGCCACCAGGCCAAGTTACAGGTCAGGTGTGCGGAGAGGTGACCACGCTCACAAGAATGCATGTTTTCTAACACTGTAACTGAAAATGTAACAAAACTAATAAAAATAATAAAACTGACATACTGTGCAATATTTTGAAGTGTTAATACTTATTAACATCTCAGACAAGCAAGTAAAGGACCCTCCACCAGACAAGTTATATATAGTATACTTTTAATAATGTCATCACACTGAACAGCATTTTTGATAGATACATTTCAAAATTTGACATCCTAGTGTTAATATTGTTTAACTTTTCACTCAGCTGCCAGCTCCTGTACCAAAGAAGGTGGTGCGACAGCGGAGTGGCATCGTGCGGGAGAAGTCCCTGGACCTGCCAGACCGGCACAGGCAGGAGGCACGGCGGAGGCTTATGGCAGCCAAGAGAGCGGCCTCCTTTAGACAGAACTCAGCGTCAGAGCGGGCGGACAGCATTGAGATCTATATCCCTGAAGCTCAGACTAGACTTTGAGAAGACCCGAGCAACTTTGAACTGTTCCAAAACATCTTACAACTTCGAAACTAGCCTTTTTTCTAGACTGCTTCTCCTCTGTCAAAACTTCCTTGCTCCATCATTCTGTCTCGGTAGCCATCCTCCCATTGCCAAGCTCCACTGGTCAGTAGGATGTGCTGAGCCTGTTGTCCCATTGCCAAATCGTGTGTGTTTTTCTTTGACATGGGTTGTATTGGTGGCTGGTGATGCTTATATCCAGCTGTTGTGCTCACGCGTGGAGTTTTTCCAGCATTTGCAAAGTGCCATTTAAAAAGTGCAGCTTTCAAAACCTACCAGCAACCAGGTCTTTGAGCAACAATTGTAAGAAAAACAATATATTAATTTCGAGCGATATAAACTTTCCTCTACCTTTGAGCCATTTTAGTTGAGTTTTTTTATTTGCATTTGAAAATCTAACAGTAGATTCAAACTGTGCCAATGCTCGAAATACCTCAACTTTGATGAAGCATGTGGCACTTAAGACAATTCAGGCCACCCCTCATAAGCTCTGGACTGGTCAGTGTTGGGAAAAATGCAGCTTTCTAACCACTCTGGATGTAGTCAATCCTTTCATGTTCTGGATTGGTGGAATCACAAGCTCATTATCATGCACATACTAATAACGGCAAACAGTGGTGCTTGGAAAATTGGTGCTAGAATCATTTATCATTTAATGTACAAATCAGGGGCACACTTAAAATCAAATCGGTCTATATGCACAACTTGAGGATTTGTGAGTTGGCTGGTTTCAATCAGTGTATGACAATCAGATGTGGCACTGCATTATTTATTGAAGTGGCATCTGGCAGTATCAAAGAGATTGCAGACATCACAGTGAGTTACAGCTCAATAGAAATGGTACAAGAAAATTGAAATACATGCCCATTTGTAGTTTATTTCCAGAAAAGTGTGACAAATATTGGAAAAGAAGATGTTATTTTGCTATTTTGTATTGGCTCACACTGAATTTTAGCTATTGACACAAGCCAGTAATGTAATTTGTCCCATTTATTTATTGCTTGCCCAGTGGTAACTTACGACACCATAATGCAAGGCCCAGAAAGTAGACAATGTGGCTTGAGCAGTGATTTTCCAGCACCATTGTATGCTAAATTCTTGTCATTTTAAAATATTTACATTTACTTGAAACCACAAACATGCAAGTCTTGTGCCAACATGTTCATCATCAATGCAGTAGTTAAACTTATGTAACTTCTAGATTCAAATGTGTAGTAGAAAATGCACTTATGCACTTATTACAATTCTCTTCAAGGGAAATGTACAGTCCACAATGATATTACTATTGTTTTTTCTGAATTGCGAGCAGGAAAAAAACATTTGTGTGATTTGCCCACATCACCTGCCTGCATTTTGCTTTCAACAAATTTGACATTTTCTTTTTTTCATGTGACAAACTCAGGCCCTTTTCAAGTAGCATTTTCACTGGTAATTATAGACAATGTTTATCTTTGTCTTCACTAATTTCTGACATTTTACCCTAAAAATACCTCATTCTTTCCCTATTTCACAATAATTTGTTGTAGTTTACAGAACAGTGATGATGAAAGAGATCAAAAAGAAATTAGGTGAGAAGCATTCCAGTGAGGATGCAGCAGCCCAAGTAGTTTAGACACATAGGTCTCGTATTGTATAAAAAAATAATTTGTTTATGATAACCAAAACACCTTTTATTTTTCTTCATTATATGGTAGCTCAGAGAGGACAAACTAAACTGTAATCTTTTTCCAAAATCAGGCATATTCAGTAAAATACTATCAGTGTCTATGACTGTTGTTGTGCTGTAGCAGCAAATGTATTTTTGTAGATTACAAATATTATATTCCAAGATACAAGGGCTTTTTGGCTCAGTGGATAAGAGCATTTACCCTGGAACTAAAAGATTCCTGGTTATCTTTGGCATTGTGAGACATATTCAAAATGATATATAAAAAAGTGAAATTATAAGAGGTAGACTATTTATGACATATTTTTAGAGTTTGTAGAGAATATTTATTGTCAGGAAATTATTAAGTCATTTGACCAAAATCATTCACATTTGTGATAGAAGAACAATCAATGTAGCAAAGATTTTCAGTTCAACTTCACAGATTATAACTGGTTGTTGCAGAGGTATATACACACACGTATCCACAGTAGAATAATGTTGATAAGATTTGATAATAACTACACTTTCATTAGATGAAGCAACAACAGATGGACCTAATTCATTTAGAAGCTGCCACCAGCCAAGTGTTGTGTTGGTGACCCTGACTCCCTCCAGATGTATCCAAAAAGTAATTTAGTCGTACCTTTTGACATATTTTATTCCTGGGTGTCTCAAAAATTCTGTTAACACCTTAAAGCTGTAATTAGTTTGGCCAACCAGGCCCTGTTGTATGCTCACATAAAGTATCACCACTAGATGCTACCCATGTTAGTTATTGTCTGATAGTGTGCCACCTCAGGCCTAACAGAAGACCAGAGACCACAGGTAAAAAGGGTGCCAGGTGAGATGAGGGGGGTACAGTTTTAATTAGCCTAAATAAAGCATGAAGAAAGACTTCATTCATAATAAACAAATAGAAGAATTATTCAGGCCTGAATCATTCTTATTAAACTATTTGTTCATCATGAATTATTCTTTCTTTGTGGTTTATTAATGCTGCAAATAGTGTAGTTATTATGAAGTGTTTCTGAATACCTGACACGTGTACTACTTGCTAATTATTATGGAAGAGTGTAAGCTAATTTACATTTCAGAGATGTTGTCTCATCACTACGTACACCAAACTGGGCGGCGTGGCTTGACATGCTCTCTGTAGCATTACTCTTGCATGTAGCCAAAGTCAAAGGCACAACTACACGCAGCAGTGCCGGACTTTATCTCCGTATTAGGCTGTTCAGATCATTATTATTATTACCTTCTAGCTGTAGAAGTGAGCTGGTGGTGGAGATGCCTTTCCGCTGGTGCCAAGCTGTGGGACGTACATCAGTTTGACATATGCTAACCCCAAACTGCATTCATTGTGGTGTGTAGCTCCAAGGCTGAGGATCACTATTCCACAGTTTGACTCGGTAAAGCAGCTTATATAAGAT